>NC_067401.1:404646328-404962935 GCF_016432865.1 Antechinus flavipes | reverse complement strand
AAAAATTGATCTAATTTAAAGAGATAAGGAAGGCAACTGTATTTTGCTAAAGGGTACCATAGATAATGAAGCAATATCAATACTAAATATATATGCACCAAGTAGTATAGCATCTACATTCCTAAAGAAGGAGTTCATAGAACTGCAAGAAGAAAAAGACAGCAAAACTATAATAGTGGGAGATCTCAACCATGCTCTCTGAAAACTAGATAAATTGAATCACAAATAAATAAGAAATAAGTTAAGGATGTAAATAGAATACTAGAAAAGTTAGGTATGATAGATCTTTAGAGAAAATTGAATGAAGACAGAAATGAGTACACTTTCCTCTTGGCAGTTCATGGAACCTAAACAAAAATTGACCATGTATTAGGACATAAATACCTCAAAAATCAAATGCAGAAAGACAGAAGTAGTAAATGAATTTTTTCCAGATCACTATGCAATACAAATTACTGTAAAATGCCAGGGGAAAATAGACCAAAAAGTAGGGAAACTAAATAATCTCATCCTTAAGAATGAATGGGTGAAGTAGAAAATCATAGATAGTCAATAATTTCATCCAAGAAAATAACAATAATGAGACAACACACCTAAATTTATGGGATTTAGCCAAAGCAGTAATAAGGGGAAAATTTATATCTCTATATGCTTACTTGCATCAAACAGAGAAATAAAAGATAAATAAATTAAGCTTGCAACTAAAACAGCTAGAAAAATAACAAATTAAAAAACCCCAATCAAATACCAAATTTGAAATTCTAAAAATTAAAAGGGAGATTAATAAAATGGAAAGTAAAAACACTTGAATTAATAAATAAAACTAAAAGCTGGTTTTATGAAAAAAACAACAAAATAGACAACCAACAAACCTTTAGTTAATTTCATTAGAAAAAGGAAAGAAGAAATTCAAATTGTTACTCTCAAAAATGAAAAGGGAGACTTCTGGCCAAGATGGCGGAGAGAACACACACATCTACTTAATTTCTGTCTTTGCTCTCAGAATTTATTCCATGACAAGTCTTGAAATTAGTGCTTGACTGAAAAAAAACACAAAATAATTATCAATAGAATACATCCTTGAAATTCACCAGAAAAGGTTTGTTTTTGCTCATGGGTGGGGGTGGTTAGTCTGGGTGCAGATTAAAGGTAGTCACAGTACAGCAGACAGAGGATGGAGCTGACTGAAGGGGGTGGAGTGTGATCTCAGCCGTTTCTGTGGGGAGATCTTTAACACAATGTTGGCTACTTTTCCCTTCAGCAAGCCAGTAGACAAGCAGAAGAGCTGTAAACACAGGAAGTAAAGACTATAACCCTGAAAAGCTAGGGTCTTTTGGGACCTGGCCACACACCCCCAGAGTCTCAGAGTGCAGACGCAGCACAGCAATTACTGTCCTGTAGTGCCTCACTGCTGCCCCTCTCAGTCTGTAGAGGAAGCTCAGTAATACCATCCAGACTCCTCCCTCCCCCCCACCACCTCACCCCGCCAAAAAAGGCAGACTGCATTTGTTTTTTTGCTAGTTTATTTTCTTTGATTCTTCTTTGACAAAATGAGCAAAAAATTAAAATGGACTCTAACCATTGATCACTTCTATATGGATAGAGAGCAGACTTTAAACCCTGAGAAGACGAAAAACAGATTGTCTCCAGATGAATCCCCAAAGGGGGATATGATCTGGTCCTCAACACACAAGACTCTCATAGAAGAAATTAAAAAGGCTCTCACAAGAGAGGTAGAAGAAAAATAGGAAAAGGAAAGGAAAGCTTGGCAAGAGAGTCTGGATTCATCCCACTCATTTAGAGATAGAATGGATAAAGAAACCAAATCCTTGAAAATTGGAAAAAGAAAATAGCTCTCTAAAAAATAAAATTGGTAAAATGGAAAAAAAATTCCATAGGACAAAACAACTCACTTAAAAACTCAATTGGACAATTAGAAAAAGATATTTAAAAAGTGAGTGAAGAAAATAATTCATTGAAAATCAGAATGGAACAAATGGAATTGAATGACTCAAGGAGACACCAAGAATAAGTCAAGCAAAACAAATAAACAAAAAAAAAATTAATAAAACAATGGGAAAAAATGTCAAATGCCTTCTTGGGAAAACAACAGACCTGGAAAATAGATCTAGGAGAGACAATCTGAGAATTATTGGAATCCCTGAAAAATATGATGAAAAAAAGAGCCTGGACACTATATTTCGGGAAATTATCAAAGAGAACTGCCCAGAAGTTATAAAAAACAGAGAGTAAAATAGACATTGAAAGAATTAATCAATCACCTACCAAAAGGCACCTTAAAATCAAAACTCCAAGAAATAGAATGGCTAAATTCCAGAACTATCAAACCAAGGAAAAAAATATTACAAGCTGATAGAAAAAAAATCAATTCAAATATAGATGAGCCACAATAAGGATTATCCAGGATCTAGCAACATCCACATTAAAGGATTGAAGAACCTGAAATCTGATAATCCAAAAAGCTAAAGAACTTGGTATGCAGCCAAAAATAATTTACCCAGCCAAAATGAGCATTTTTTTTCCCAGGGAAGATGATGGACATTCAACAAAATAGGTGAATTTCATCTATTTCTGATGAAGAAACTGGAATTAAACAAAAAAGTTTGATCTCTAAATATAGAACTCAAGAGATAACTAAAAAGGTAAAAAGAAATCTTGGGAACTATATTTCTGTTATAAAGATATATAAAGAACACATGTATAATTTGTTCTAGAAACTAGAGATGGAAAGAAAATTGTACCAGAAAAAGGGTAAAGTGGAGGTACTACATTTCACGAAGAAGTAAAGAAAACCTATTTTATCTGAGAGAAAGAATGGAGGAGGATGAACATAGTGTGTATCATACTATTGTCAGAATTGGCTTAAAAAGAAAAATATTAGACATATTCGATTTATGGTGAAACTTCTTTCACCTCATTGAAAAGTGAGAGGGGAAAAGAAAAAAGGGAAGGAGTAAGCTAACTGGGAAGTAATACAGAAATTGTGAGGAAAAGGGGTAAGATAGGGGGAGAAACTCTAAGGTGGGGGGAGGGATACTAAAAGGGATGGCTGTGAGAAGCAAATGGTACTCACAAGTTTAATACTAGGGAGGGAGGTAAGGGGGAAGGAAAAAAGAAAAACATAAGCAGGGATTAACAAGTGGCAAATAATACAGAATTGGTAATTTTATCCACAAATGTGAATGGGGTAAACTCCCCCATAAAGAGGAAACAGTTAGTAGAATGGATTAAAAGCCAGAATCCTACAATATGTTGTTTATATGAAACACACTTGAAGAAGGACAATACATACAGAATAAAGGTAAAAGGTTGGAGCAGAATCTACTATGCTTCAGGTGAAGTCAAAAAAGCAGGAATGGCCATCCTGATCTCAGATCAAGCAAAAGCAAAAATTGATCTAATTAAAAGAGATAAGGAAAGGCACTATATCTTGCTAAAGGATAGCATAGACAATGAATCAATATCAATATTAAACATATATGCACCAAGTGGTGTAGCATCTAAATTCAAAAAATGAAAAGGGAGAACTTTCTACCAAGGATGAGGAAATTAGAGGTATCATTAAGAGTTATTTTGCCCAACTTTATGCCAAGAAATTTGATAACCTAAGAGAAATGGAGAAATACCTACAAAAATGTAGATTGCCCAGATTAACAGAAGAAGAAATAAATTACTTAAATAATCTTGTTATAGAAAAAGAAATAGAAAATTATCTCCCAAAGAAAAAAATCCCCATGACCAAATGGATTTACATGTGAATTCTATCAAACATTCAAAATACAATTAACTCTAATACTATATAAACTTTTTGGGAATTACAAGGGAAAGAAAAACTCCAACCAAATTCCTTTTTATGACAAAGAGATGGTACTGATACCTAAACTAGGTAGAATGAAAACAGAGAAAGAAAATTACAGACCAATTGCCCCAATGAATATTGATGCAAAAATGTTAAATACAATATTAACAACGAGATTACAGAAAGTTATCATCAGGATAATACACTATGAGAAAAGTAGGATTTATACCAGAATGTAGGACTGGTTCAATATTAGGAAAACTATTAGCATAATTTACTATATCAATAATCAAAGTGACAAAACCACATGATTATCTCAATATATGCAAAAAAAGTATTTGAAAAAATTCAATATACATTTTTACTAAAAACACTAGAGAGTACAGGAATAAATGGACTTTTCCTTTAAATAGTCAGCAACATTTATTTAAAACCATCAACAAGCATCATATGTAGTGGAGATAAAATTGGAACCATTTCTAATAAGATCAGGTGTTAAGAGTTCAAATGTTGGAGTTTGTTCTTCTCAGAGCACAGCCGGTTTAGAGGCTTGGAGCCCTTCGGATGTCTCCAAATCCAAAGGTTCTGTCCTTCAGCCTCTGCCTCTGCTTTCTTCTGCCTCCAACCAACACAGAGATGGAATGTCTCTCTTGACTCCTTCTGGGGAGCCCAGCCACCAACTACAGTGGTGTGAGATGAAGATGAATCTGGTTGTCCACTGAACTCTCCACTCGTAGCTTTATCCTCTGAAAACCCTTCGTCTGCCACCAGAGTCGCTCCTCTCGAGTCCAGCTGAACTTTCTTCTGCGACCAGCCAGCCAAGAGGAAAATAATGTATTCTGGAATGGCTGTCTCGCCTTATATGTGAACCTTCTGAGAGAATGGGATTATGGGTTTTCTCCCATAGTGCTCTCTGGCCCAAAGAGCTTTAAGGTGTGGACTTTGAGTAAAGGTGGGAACACAAGCCTTGTCTTGATTAGTTCTACTTAGTACCTTGTTTCAGGTTCTGGCCAAAACAACTTCTTGTAAGATTAGATCAACTCTAATTACTTAGCAGTTAGTAAGGATTCCAACATCTCCCCCTTTCTTTTGTTTTAAAACATAGGGGGTTTCTGAGGGGGTACACATAAATCCATCAATATGGGCCAGAACTTTGTAACAGATATACATGGTATACATAAATCCATCAATATGGGAGGCATTATACATAATTTACAAAAGCACACAGCAATATAACACAGGCTAGTGGTAATGTAACAAATAACATGAATCAACATGAAAATTTAACTACTGCAAAAGTCTCATCAACAATCTTTCATCTCAAGAAATCCAGTGATTCTTGCAATTGCTTAAAATACATAAGCCCATAGTAATATAACACAGGCTAGTAGTAATGTAACAACATAAATCGACCTGAAAATTTACAAATGTCCATAAGTCCTAGAAATAGTCGATAAGGAATCCATTGTCCATTAGTTCATGCACCAGGAATCTAATAATTCCTGTAAGCTCTGAAGTACTGCAAAAAGTCTCATCAACAATTTTTCATCTCAGGTAATCCAGTGATTCTTGCTGGTTTTTCAGGAACTGAAAGCTGAAGATTTTAAAGTTCTTTTGACAGTCTCATTGTTAGCCTTTTCCACCTGTGGAAATTTAAGCAGATCCTCTTCCCCAAGCAGTTAACCTATCTAATTCTCTTCTATTTACCACTTTTGGGATTTCTCCTCATCATCTGGTAATTACATTGGAGCTTTTTGCATTGGATATTGTCTTGTTGTCTTAAAAGGCCTATATTCTTCCCAACTGTAATCCTGATTGCTTTTCTGTTGGTTGATGACATCAGCGTTCTGAATTTCTAAAGTCTCTCTGGGTGTAACCTCAGCTGCTATCATGCCCCACCTGTCCTTTGATTGATACTTTAGAGCTGGGCCCTGCCTCTCATTCCTCTGGGTCAATATACATTTAGAGGCCCAGTGAAAGCCTCGGTTACATTTTGGACATGGGGTTTTAGGTTTTCTCTCACCCTGTCTTCTCACTCTATCTCCATATCTACAATGAGCTCTCAAATGTCCAACTTTTCCGCAATGAAAACATTGACGAGTTTCTCTATAATTCCTTTGCCAAGAAGGACCTTGTCTTTCCATGTTCATCATAGTTTGGGCATAATAAGCATTTATGTCCACTGTGGCACAGCGTCTTATGATCTCTTCTAAAGGAGCATCCTTGCGCAGTCCTAGTATAATTCTTCTGCAAACCTCATTAGCATTTTCCTTAGCAAGTTGCCTTATCAAGATGTCTGTTATTGCATTTTCTCCATTTGTTCTTATGATAGCTGTCTGCAAGCGTCCCACAAAGTCAGCGAAGGGTTCATTTGGCCCTTGTGTTATTTTTGTGAAGGCCCCCCCCTTTGTCGTCTTTATTGTGAAGAGAAGCCCACGCTTTGATAGCATTATCAGCAATTTGCTGATATGCTGCTACAGAATAACCAATTTGTGCTGCGACATCTGCATAAGGACCTGTACTGTTAGTAGGTCACAGGTGATTGCAGTATGAACTCCACTTTGAATATTTTGTTGGGCTTGTATCCTACAGAGTTCACTATATTCAGAAAGCCACAAGTAGTTCTGTCCAGGTTCTAGGCATATTTTTGCTATCGATTTCCAGTCATTAGGGGTCAAGATTTCAAAAGACAAATTTTGTAATAGCATCTTAACATAAGCTGATGTAGCCCATAAAGAGTGCAAGCTTTTTTCAGGTCTTTGAGGATTTCTATATCAAAAGGTGAGTATCTTCTACTTTCTTGACCTGAAGAATTAAACTGTTGAATTACAGGAAAAATGTGGTGTTGAAATTCTGCTACATTTTTCCCTTCTTCTCTGGCCTTAATTAGTCCCTTTTGCAATCTACTCATAGGAGGAGGTGCTGGATGCTGGGGGGGAGGTGCTGGATAGTCAATTACCTGCTCCTCAGGTGGGGCTGAGGCTACCTCAGATTCACCCCACCCTTGAGCCTTACTTAAGTCTCCCTGCCCTGTGGAGATATGGCCATTAATCTGTTCTTTGTCTTCCTCCTTTATCTCAGGCTTCCCCCTTTGGCTATTCCTAGAGTTTTTTCCTTTTTTCCTAGAACAAGTACGGTATTTTAAGGCTATCTGTATCGTATTATTTAAAAAAAATACTTCAATGGAAACTGAACGAGGACCGTTTTCATTGTAATATGCGGAGAGCTGTTGACCAACCAATGCCCAGTTTTTTAGAGAGATTTTCTCTTCCTCTAAGAGCCAAGGGAGGTGCATTTTAATGTAGCCAGAAGTCTAGCTGCCTGTCCCCAAGTTACAAGTAGCCTTGATCTTCTATCAGCTTAAGCAGGCTTTCTATAGCACCACTCTTGGGTGGGTCTGGGGTTGGGGGGGTTGGGGTGGGGGATGGAGAATCTTTACCTAGGATCTGTCCCATTTCAGCCAAAAAAGGTTGTACTCACTCAGTTCCTGGTCACTGGAGACTTCTTCAGTGAAAGTAGGGTCCTTGGTTCCCACGCTTGGGCGCCAAATGTTAAGAGTTCAAATGTTGGAGTTTGTTCTTCTCAGAGCACAGCCGGTTTAGAGGCTTGGAGCCCTTCGGATGTCTCCAAATCCAAAGGTTCTGTCCTTCAGCCTCTGCCTCTGCTTTCTTCTGCCTCCAACCAACACAGAGATGGAATGTCTCTCTTGACTCCTTCTGGGGAGCCCAGCCACCAACTACAGTGGTGTGAGATGAAGATGAATCTGGTTGTCCACTGAACTCTCCACTCGTAGCTTTATCCTCTGAAAACCCTTCGTCTGCCACCAGAGTCACTCCTCTCGAGTCCAGCTGAACTTTCTTCTGCGACCAGCCAGCCAAGAGGAAAATAATGTATTCTGGAATGGCTGTCTCGCCTTATATGTGAACCTTCTGAGAGAATGGGATTATGGGTTTTCTCCCATAGTGCTCTCTGGCCCAAAGAGCTTTAAGGTGTGGACTTTGAGTAAAGGTGGGAACACAAGCCTTGTCTTGATTAGTTCTACTTAGTACCTTGTTTCAGGTTCTGGCCAAAACAACTTCTTGTAAGATTAGATCAACTCTAATTACTTAGCAGTTAGTAAGGATTCCAACAATCAGGAGTGAAACAAGGTTGCTCATTATCACCCCATTACTATTCATATTGTATTGGAAATTTTAGCTTTGGCAATAAAGGGGGGAAAGAGATTAAAAGAATTAAAATAGATAATAAGGGAACAAAATTATCACTCTTTGTAGATGAAATACAAATCTGGGGGAAATTTTACAGCCAATATTTCTGATAAAGGTCTCATTTCTAAAATATATAAAGAACTTTGTCAAATTTATAAGAATACATGTAATTCTTTAATTGATAAATGATCAAATGATATGAACAGAAAATTTTCAGATGATGAAATTAAAGCCATCTAGAATCATAAGATACTTTAAATCACCTTTTAAAATTGTTTTCTGTTAATTTTATTTATTTTTAATACTTTATGAATTTTATTGGGAGAGAAAAATCAGTCCAAAGTGGGGGAGGTGGGGCAGTGAAATAGATTAAAAAAAAAAAAACAGAAAAATTAAGTGAACATAGCAAGTGTTGATTTACATTCTTTCTCCTTTTTTTTCAGGATGCAGATGACATTTTCTGTCTAAACTCTATTGGGATTGCCTTAGATCACTGAGCTGCTGAGAAGAACAAGTATATAAAAGTTTATCATCACCCTTTTTTGCTATTATTGTATGCAATTGTATTATTGGTTCTGCTTGTTTCACTTAGCATCAGTTCATGTAAACCTTTCCAAGCCTTTTTAAATCAGCTTTGTCAGCATTTTGATAGAACAATAAATTCCATTCTTTTCATATACCATAACTTGTTCAGCCATTCCCCAATTGATTATCATCTATTTATTTTGCAATTCTTTTGTTACCAAAAAAGCAACAAAAAAGAGCTGCTACAAACATTTTTGCACATATGGGTCCTTTCCCTTCTTTATGGATCCAATAATAGTACTGAACGGTTAAAGCATGTGCACAGTTTTGTAACCCTTTGAGTATAGTTCTAAATTGCTCTCTAGAATGGTTGGATCATTTCACAGTCCCACCAACAATGCATTAATATCCCAGCTTTTCCATATTCTTTCTAATATTTATCATTATCTTTTCCTATCATCTTAGCCAATCTGAGAGATGTGAAGTGGTATCTCAGAGTTGCTTTAATTTGCATTTTTCAAATCAATAGTGATTTAGTATATTTTTTTCATATAATGATAGATGGCTTTAATTTTGTTATCTGAAAATTGGCTGTTCATATTCTTTGAGTATTTATCAGTTGGGGATGCAAATGTAAATCTCAATCTGTCTTTTTATCTCTTCCATGGTTTTTCCCTTTTATTCCAATTTTTCTCTCCCAACATGATTTGTAAAGCAAAGTGTATTAAAATAAGTAATTAAAGTATAGTGGATTACATTATAAAATATATTACAGAATTTTAAAATTATAAAGTTCTTAATTATTATCTTGTGTAATCCTCTCATTTTATGGATGATGAGATTAAATTCCAGAAGAAAGGTAATCAATTTTCCAAAGTCTCATGGTTTATGAATGGTAGAATCAGATGTGGAATCCAACCAGGTAGATGGTAAAGTGGATAGAGCTCCACATCTGGAGTTAGAAAGACCCAAATTTAAATTTGGCTTATATTTTTACTAAGAATGAGATTTTATGCAAGATTGTTACCTCAGTTTCCCCAGTGGCAATGTGGGAATAATAATAGTACCTATTCTCCAAGATTGTTGTGAAATCAAATGAATTAATATTGGTAAGTTTTTTAGCATGATTTGTGGCACATGATTAGATGTTTAATAAATGCTTGCTCTCTTCCAAAAAAAAAAATCAAAAAACACCACCACAACAAAAATGAAAAGAAAACAAAGAAAAATTAACCACCAGGGATACCCTTTTTGTCCTATTATAATCATTGTATCTGTTATTGAAGTCATTTGTTTTCATTGTTTTACCTTTTTCAAGATTCTGATTTGTCTAGCTCTTTTAGAACATATTGCATTTCAATTAAGACAACTCTGGGATACTGCTACATACCTCTCAGATTGGCTAGGATTATAGGAAAAGACAATGTAGAATGTTGGAGGCTATGTGGGAAAACTGGGTTACTGATACATTATTGGTGGAATTGTGAATGCATCCTACCATTCTGTAGAGCGATGTGGAATTATGCTCAAAAAATTATCAAACTGTGCATACCCTTTGATTCAGCAGTGATGTTACTGGGCTTATATCCCAAAAAAGATTTTAAAGAAGGGAAAGGGATCTGTATGTGCAAAAACGTTTGTGGCAGCCCTTTTTGTAGTGGCTAAAAACTGGAAATTGAATGGATGCCCATCAGTTGGAGAATGACTGGGTAAATTGTGGTATATGAATGTTATGGAATATTATTGTTCTGTAAGAAATGACCAGCAGGATGATTTCAGAAAGGCCTTGAGAGACTTACATGAACTGATGCTAAGTGAAATGAGCAGCACCAGGAGATCATTATGCACTTCAACAGCAATACTATGTGATTATCAATTCTGATGGACATGGCTCTCTTCAACAATGAGATTAACTGAATCAGTTCCATTTGTTCAATAATGGAGAGAATTAGCTACACCCAGTAAAATAACTATAGGGAATGAGTGTGGACCACAACATAGCATTTCCACCATTTTTGTTTTCCTTCTCAGGTTATTTTTACCTTATTTCTAAATTTTTCTTGTACAGCAAGATAACTGTATAAATGTACACACATATATTGCATTTAAACATACTTTAATATATTTAACATGTATTGGTCTACCTGCCATCTAGGGGAGGGGTTAGGGGGAAGGAGGGGAAATGTTGGAACAGAAGGTTTTGCAAGGATAAATGCTGAAAAATTACCATACATATGTCTTGCAAGTAAAAAGCTATAATTAAATAATAACATATTGCATTTCATATGCTCTTGGGAATCTCCATATTTTTCTCATAATATTGTGGCTCAATTTCCTTTGTCTTACAGTATTTTTTTTGCTACATTCTATATTTCCTTTTGTTTTAATAATTTCATTGGTGATGTATCTGCTCTTGGTTTTTAACTGAGTGTTATTTATCTTGAGATGGTTTTATTCCCCTCTCCCCACTCTTTGATATTCCCTTATAACTCACTTTATGACTCTTTCCTCTTTGGCTACAAATTTACTCCTCAAATATACTTCTTAAAAGTCACTCAGCTTTCTCCCATGCTGGGAATATTACCTTTTAACAAACCACATTTACAGTCACATAATGTGTCTTTTGTTAAGTGACATCATTGATCCTTACTTGCATAAATGTTACTTGTAGGAAAACATAAATCCACTGGTATAAATTACAGTAGTCTGTGAAAAGGAGTATTTTTATTTACACAACAGGGTGATCCATCTCTGAGTTTTAACAGGGTGGATTTATTTGGCTTAAAATTGTCATCAGCTGGAAATAAACATACTTTGTTCCATTTTTCATTTCATATGTAGCCTCAGGGAGTTAAAGAACATTTGTTGTTCACACATGAAGCAAGGAAGGTCATATGGGGGCTCTACCTTTTTTTCATTTAATTTGTGTCCTGTTATTCATGTGAGTACGTGGTTTATAACAAATAGTTCATGCACAGTCATGGACTTTAAGTTTACAGTGATAATTCCCACCAAAACAGCAAAGCTTTATCAATTTAATTGAATGAAGCAGTAAAATTTCTAGTGACATTTTCAGGTTTTGATTTTTTGTTTAATTTTCTTTGGTAGTCAGTTTTAATGTTGAAATTAGAATTTTATTATTTTTATCTCTAGTGAGTTGATTAAAATTGCTGAAAATGTGCAAATGATCAACTTTTACTTAAAGTATTTTTTCTTCCTTTCTTGTGTTTTTAATAAGTTTTAAATTTTATTTTCAGTAAGGTTGCTTCTTAGCTATATGTGATATTATAGAATAGCATAAATCAGTATTCTAAATTTGGTTCAGATAACCCACCAATTGGATACACAGATATACATACATGTGTGCCTATATATAATATAGGTATAAATACATATATACATAACATATATATAATACATGCAGTGCATACACACATGTACATGCACATACATGTATTTGCTCATGCATATTTTCTATTCATACATGTACATACACATATAAACATGTATGTATATTTTTTACACAAAAGAAAATCTAAGAAATTAACAATATATATAGAAAATGGGTCAGACTTTTAGACTTTGTCTGCTCTTTATTATAACATCTGTAACACTTTTACAAGTTTTACAAAAAGCTCCAAACTATTCACAATGTTTCTTATGCTAACATAAGAAATATAATTTATTAGAATTATATTGCTTATGTATGTATATATATACATATTATATATATATTCTGTCTATATATTTCTCTCTATGTAATATATGTTTCTTATGTTTATAAGAAATAATTTCTTATTATATTATAAATATAACATAAACATAAGAGATATAATTTCAATATAAGAAAAGCATTACTAATACATAGCAACTATTTAAAATGAATCATAGGTCACATATTCAGAATGTAAAAGAAATGAGGATGAAAAAGGAAAATAAGATATATTTAATTCAATTAATCACAATAAGCACAAAAATTTTATTGATTATGAAATTTCTTTTAAAGTGTATATGCAAAAATGAGCATGTTATCCATGTGTTATTGAAATTCCTAATTGAGACATAAAGCACAGAAAAGTCTCAGCTACCACTTCCTAAGTTAATTAATTAATCTATTATATGTAGAAACAATGAGATCTACTACATAGAATGCTGGATGTGAATTGTGGAAGACCTGTGTTGAAATTTAGCTTCAGATACTTACTAGTGTTGTAAACTTAGATAAATTACTTAATATCTTTGAGTTTCAATTTGATCATTTGTTTTAAATGATATCATTAGACCAGAAGAATTCTAAGGCTCCTTTTAATTCTAAATCTATAATCCAAATCCACATGGACCCAGTACTCTTTTTTAATTATTATTATTATTATTATAGCTTTTTATTGACAGAACACATCCACGGGTAATTTTTCAACATTGTCCCTTGCAATCATTTCTGTTTCAACTTTTCCCTTCCCTAACTTCACCTCCTCCCCTAGATGGCAGGCAGTCTCATACATGTTAAACATGTTAAATATATCTTAAATATAATATATGTGTATACATCCATACAGTTCTCTTGTTGAACAAGAAAAAATCAGATTCAGAAAGGTAAAAATAACCTGGGAAGAAAAACAAAAATTCAAGTAAACCACATTCATTTCCCAGTGTTCTTTTTTTGGGTATAGCTGGTTATGTCTATTCTTGATCAATTGGAACTGAATTGCATCTTCTCATTGTCGAAGATATACACTTCTATCAGAATATATCCTCATATAGTATTGTTGTTGAAGTGTAAAATGATCTCCTGGTTCTTCTCATTTCACTTAGCATCAGTTCATGTAAGTCTCTCCAACCCTCTCTGTATTCATCCTTCTGGGCCCAGTACTCTTTTGAGTCTTATGTGAAGATATGTTTCCATCCTCTATGGAGAGTAATGACCAATGTAGTGAATTTTTTTGCTCAGCTATATTACTGTGTTACAAGGAATGTTTCACTGGGGGTTGGGGAAATGAAGGGGAAGTGATAGTTATATTAAAAATAAATGACAATTTTTAAGATAGCACAACTAAAAATAATATTAATTTTTTTTTAAATGGTGATAGCAACACCCCAAAAAAGTTGCATTGCAAAGTACAATGAAATACTACTCATTTGTTACATTTGTCTTATGTTTTCCACTTTCCACTAATAGAAATCTAACTTTGCTGTTTTCATTATTTTAAATAATTTACTTAAAAGATATTCTCAGTAGTAATAGGCTATATGGGCTAGAAATAAGTGGAAAAGTTATGGTGGATTTAAAGCAAAAACTTTTGAATATATGCAGTATCCATAAAGTGCCTAGTAAATAATAAGCACAATAAATTACTGTTTATTGATTGACTGATTCCTTCTACTGATTATGCCAAGATTTTGAAAACAAGAAATCCATTCATTCTTTTTTCATAACATAAGCAGATATATTAAATCAAAATCATGCAGTAACACTATAGTGGATTTGAGAGTCGAGATATTATTAACTCTTTGGGACACAAATATTGCCCTGCTTTTTTAAAAAAAATGATTCTCTTTTCCCTTTTTAAGATAAATAAAAACCTTTTAAAATTCTCAGAGGGTAATTATAGATTTGGGGATTAGAATGTTGTATATGGAGAATATTAAATAGGCTGATCTGACTGGACTATAAAAGTTTGAGAAGGAAGGTGAAATATAAGTGTGGAAAGAATGACTTAAAACAAATTTTGAAAAGCTCATACCCCTCTCCATGCCCCCAAAAGAGTTTGAGTTCCAACATTTTTAAGTAAATGTATAATAAGGTCCGGTATATTCTTTAGGAATATAGTCGAGATAACTTGGAACCCATTCTTCCAGAATAAATTCAACTACATCTCTAACAAGAATGATCTGGATCCCTTAGGTTATTTTTCAGAGCTTCACTAATAAGATGTCTGGATACAGAACTTCAAGTGTGCTCTGGATCTTAGAACTTTCAGAACACACTTCCTCAGACCTGTCTCCAACATTCCCCTAAAATCAGGATGGAAAAACCACATAAAGGAAAGAAATGGCAGATTATTTTTCAACAGGCACATTCAAGGGACACAATAACCACAGAAAACAACCTCAAATATTAAGTGCCCAAGATCTCTACCATAATAACATGGTTTCTCTCTCATTGTAATAATCAGGTAGATTTTTCCTAGAGCCAGATAAAATATAAGGAATTGCTTTTGCTGATCAGTAGCTTTTGAAATCACCAAATTTCAATAAATTCAATTCAATAAAATTCAACATTCAATAAAAAGGGATCTACTAATCACTTGGCTAGAAGACATGGAAACAGAGAATGACTGAACATGTTTCAAATCTGTAAATAGGGCACTTTTATTACATGTGATCATGACTAGAAGTAATTTCTCTATTATCTTCCATTTGGGTGGATCCAAGAATGCTCATCATTACATCTACTTATTCCCTATTTAAGCACTTATAATATCATTTTAACAGCTTTATGGCAAAATAATTAGACAGAGGGATAACTTGAGGAACAGTATAGAAAGTATTTTTCACAGAATTCTAAAAAAAATATATAAGTTTCTCTACCACTTTATCAAATTTTTCTTTGTCTAGAACTTAGAGCATATTTTAACAAGAACACCTTCTGGGCCATGAATATAACTTTAGTACTGATGCTTCTTCTTTAATATACCCGCCCGAACATTCTTTCTAATTACTCTATTTCCCTCTACAATAAACAAGCCTCCTTTAATTAATTTTAACCATTTTCCACTGGAGAGATTTAAGTATGTTTTGGTTAGTTGCAGCTGTCTAGCACTAATGAAGAGAAAGTGTTTCATCTCTTTATTACAGCACTGTGAATTGATTAATATTTATATCTTTTCAAAAGTCTTCCCAAGATTTCATTTCTAGCAGAATGTATGCAGAAATTCTGTGATATCTGAGGTTTAAGGCTAAATATGAAGATGACTACCCTTAAACCCCATACCATTCAAATAATTTTTGTTCTCTAGAATGTCATAGTATGTAAAGTAGCTGCACATTACACAATGTATGAAATAAGAAGCTGAAAGAGAGAATTGACTTTTGAGTCCCAGTTGCACCATATTCAGAAAGACACATGGAATTTTGTATAAGTTTACTGCAATAATGACAGAGATGATGGAAAGGTTACATGACAATCACAGATTTTACAAGGTCTGGTATTGTTTTGACTGTTAAAATAACGGATTAGTTTTTCCCCTTTCCAGACAATTTAATATTTCTAGTAGTTACCAACATAAACAAATCTTAGAAAATCAAGGATATTAACATAGAAATATATCCCTGAATGTTAACAGCTTGAGTGGTATGTATGTGATATAAACTAGGTAGTAAAAAGAACAGAAAGTCAATATCATTTGTGATCAATGTTGATAAAATTATATTCTAGTGAATATTAAGTCATGAGTCATTTTATTATTGTAATTAGTGTCAGGGTTTACAGTTCTGTAACATTTACAAGCCTCATAGTCATTTCAAATACCATTTATGTCAAATACATTGCTTTTTTCATGCACAGATTCAATGTAACTGTCAACAAATTAATATCTATTGAAAAAAAGAAGGAAATGATTGAACAAGACAATGTCATACTGAATTAACAATACAATTAGTTAGAAAACCTGTTTTAAGCATGTACTGTGTGCCAAGACCCGTGCTTAATTCTAGATTACATCTAAAAGTACTGTGAAACAAACTAACTAAGCAGTTATGAAGTAAAGAACAATACAAAAAACACCATAAACAATGGTTAATGGGTCATAGATTAATGACTCATCACCAAGAAAGCAAAATGCTAAATCCAAAAATGAATAAACATGCCTTCAGCAGCCCCCTTTCCAAATAAAAATAAAGAAAATCTGAATCATGTAATATAGAAGAAGGAAGGGTATCCATTGTTGCTTATCAGTTTTGACTAACTCCCAAATTTCTTGGCAAAGATACTGGAGATGTTTGCCATTTCCTTCTCCAGCTAATTTTACAGATGAGGAAACCAAGACAGGCAGGTTAGGTGACTTGTTCAGGGTTACAAAACTAGGAAGTGTCTGAGGTCAGATTTGAACTCAGCATCTACACTTACAACATTGATAAAATTTAACTCCCTTAGAGGCTGGAATTGTTGATTCCTTCTTTTGTATTCCTACTCTCTAGGACAGTTGCTGGCACAGAATACGCACTTAACAAAGCTTATTGATTGTCTGATCAATACTTGATAAGTGGTAATCCAAACTTCTTGGACACTTCCCATAAGGGAAAATGCTTTACAATCCATCTATTTTGATGATGATGATGATGAAAAGGAGGAGAAGGAAATGGAGACAGAAGAGTTAGAAGACAACATAAAAAAAGGAGGAGAAGAAAAAGAAAGAAGAAGAAAAGAAAAAGGAAGAGGAGGAAGAGGAAAGAGTATGAGGAAGAGCAAAAGGAGAAGGAAAAATACTAGGAATAGGGGGAGGAGAAGATGTGCACTCTGTTTCATATAAGTATTTAGTATTTTAAAAATACAACTTATCCATTATACTTGAGCAATTGAAATGACCTTTGAAGAAATGTAATCTAATTGTTATTTATACCCTATAACTGTTAGTTTAAGCTTTTATATCCTAGACATGTCTTTTTTTTTAATTTTTATTTAATAATTACTTTATATTGACACTCGTTTCTGTTCCGATTTTTTTCCCTCCCTCCCTCCACCCCCTCCCCTAGATGGCAAGCAGTCCTTTATATGTTGGATATGTTGCAGTATATCCTAGATACAATATATGTTTGCAGAACCGAACAGTTCTCTTGTTGCATAGGGAGAATTGGATTCAGAAGGTATAAATAACCCGGGAAGAAAAACAAAAATGCAGATAGTTCACATTCGTTTCCCAGGGTTCTTTCTTTGGGTGTAGCTGCTTTTGTCCGTCATTTATCAATTGAAACTCAGGTCTCTTTGTCAAAGAAATCCACTTCCATCAAAATATGTCCTCATACAATATCGTTGTCGAAGTGTATAATGATCTCCTGGTTCTGCTCATTTCACTTAGCATCAGTTCATGTAAGTCTCGCCAGTCCTCTCTGTATTCATCCTGCTGGTCATTTCTTACAGAACAATAATATTCCATAACATTCATATACCACAATTTACCCAGCCATTCTCCAATTGATGGGCATCCATTCATTTTCCAGTTTCTAGCCACTACAAACAGGGCTGCTACAAACATTTTGGCACATACAGGTCCCTTTCCCTTCTTTAGTATTTCTTTGGGATATAAGCCCAATAGAAACACTGCTGGATCAAAGGGTATGCACAGTTTGATAATTTTTTGGGCATAATTCCAGATTGCTCTCCAGAATGGTTGGATTCGTTCACAACTCCACCAACAATGCATTAGTGTCCCAGTTTTCCCGCATCCCCTCCAACATTCATCATTATTTTTTCCTGTCATCTTAGCCAATCTGACAGGTGTGTAGTGGTATCTCAGAGTTGTCTTAATTTGCATTTCTCTGATCAATAATGATTTGGAACACTCTTTCATATGAATGGTAATAGTTTCAATTTCATCCTCTGAAAATTGTCTGTTCATATCCTTTGACCATTTATCAATTGGAGAATGGCTTGATTTCTTATAAATTTGAGTCAGTTCTCTATATATTTTGGAAATGAGGCCTTTATCAGAACCTTTAACTGTGAAAATTTTTTCCCAGTTTGTTGCTTCCCTTCTAATCTTGTTTGCATTAGTTTTATTTGTACAAAGGCTTTTTAATTTGATGTAATCGAAATTTTCTATTTTGTGATCAGTAATGGTCTCTAGTTCATCTTTGGTCACAAATTTCTTTCTCCTCCACAAGTCTGAGAGATAAACTATTCTATGTTCCTCTAATTTATTTATAATCTCGTTCTTTATGCCTAGGTCATAGACCCATTTTGATCTTATCTTGGTATATGGTGTTAAGTGTGGGTCCATGCTTAATTTCTGCCATACTAATTTCCAATTATCCCAGCAGTTTTTATCAAATAATGAATTCTTTTCCCAGAAGTTAGGGGCTTTGGGTTTGTCAAACACTAGATTGCTATAATTGACTATTCTATCTTGTGAACCTAGCCTTTTCCACTGATCCACTAATCTATTTCTTAGCCAATACCAAATGGTTTTGGTGACTGCTGCTTTATAATATAATTTTAGATCAGGTACAGCTAGGCCACCTTCATTTGATTTTTTTTTTCATTAATTCCTTGAGATTCTCGACTTTTTATTGTTCCATATGAATTTTGTTGTTATTTTTTCTAGATCAATAAAATATTTTCTTGGAAGTCTGATTGGTATAGCACTAAATAAATAGATTAGTTTAGGGAGTATTGTCATCTTTATTATGTTTGCTCGGCCGATCCAAGAGCACTTAATATTTTTCCAATTATTTAAGTCTGACTTTATTTGTGTGGAGACTTTTTTATAATTTTGCTCATATAATTCCTGACTTTCCTTTGGTAGATAGATTCCCAAATATTTTATGGTATCAACAGTTATTCTGAATGGAATTTCTCTTTGTATCTCTTGCTGTTGGGTTTTGTTGGTGATGTATAAAAATGCTGAGGATTTATGGGGATTTATTTTGTAGCCAGCTACTTTGCTAAAAGTATGAATTATTTCCAATAGCTTTTTAGTAGAATCTCTGGGGTTCTCTAGGTATACCATCATATCATCTGCAAAGAGTGATAGTTTGGTTTCCTCATTGCCTACTCTAATTCCTTTAATATCTTTCTCGACTCTTATTGCCGAGGCTAGTGTTTCTAATACGATATTAAATAATAATGGTGATAGTGGGCAACCTTGCTTCACTCCAGATCTTACTGGGAAAGGTTCCAGCTTTTCCCCATTGCATATGATGCTTACTGATGGTTTTAAATATATGCTCCTGACTATTTTAAGGAAAAGTCCATTTATTCCTATGCTCTCAAGTGTTTTTATTAGGAATGGATGTTGGATTTTATCAAATGCTTTTTCTGCATCTATTGAGATGATCATATGGTTTTTGTTTGTTTGGTTATTGATATAGTCAATTATGCTAATAGTTTTCCTAATATTGAACCAGCCCTGCATTCCTGGTATAAATCCTACTTGGTCATAGTGTATTATCCTGGTGACGATTTTCTGTAATCTTTTTGCTAATATTTTATTTAAGATTTTAGCATCAATATTCATTAGGGAGATTGGTCTATAATTTTCTTTGAAATGTCTTAATAATACAGAATGTCATAAAGGCTTAATGTAATTTTCAGGTCATGAATCTTAAAATGGCGCTAAACTTTTGTAATACTTTGTATATAAAGGCAAATATAGCTGAAATAAATATTAACCAATAGAGATCTGCATATATATTCTTGATACACTCTTTAGAAAGTGGCCTAAAGGTAAGCAATTCCATTCTAACTCCTCACAATGTGCATAAACAGTAAATGTATCTGTTAGGCATAAGTCATTTGAGAATTGGTCAAATCAGCAAGTGATATTTAAAGAAGGGTCAGACAACATATAAGCTATGCGTTATCTTTCTTTTTTTATCATATAACAAAATATTATACTTTTGTTAATAGATCAGTATGTGTCATTCCAGTTTCTCTACTAGAGTTTGACCCTGTTGGTCATTAAGCAAGATAAAAAATTGAATACTTTCATTTATAGTAATGTTTGTAAATTATCAAAGAACTATGTTGTTTATTACATCCTCTATGTCCCTCATACACATCATCCCCCCACACTCCTCTCATTCTTTCTTCTCACAATCCTTTCAGAAACTGAAAAGGTTTTATAATACTGAGAGTTATTTTGCATCTCTACTCCTTCCATGATTGTGATAATTAGGGAATCAATCTTCTGCCTATGTAATCTTCCATATTTAAGTTTTTAACTATAAGCCATATTTTGATATTTGACCCATACACAAAGTTTTTCTTCCTTGGTAGAAGCAGCCTAAGCTGGTGATTCATGAAAAAAGATTTATACCCATGCCAAAATGAAGCATCTGAGTGGAAGAAAAATATAATATAATATACAGAAATCTCCACATGAAGCTGCTCAATAAGCAATTTTAACTAAATTGACTACACATTTGAATCAATAAATCAAATTGAATTGATTGTGCTTTTGTATGTGGATTTGGCTTCTTACTAAATTAATTTGATACTATGTTGGTCTCATGCAAACAGTGAATTAAATCCATAGAAAGTTGGATAAGAAAATCATTTCCTTGGTAATATGGATCCTTGGTTCAATAGGTACCCCTTGAAATTTGGTGACGATATTTCTTAGTGCCCTTGATTCAAAGCCCCAATCTAGTGCATTTTCCCAACATCATTTGATCAGTTACAGTTAACATTTTCTCATATCATCAACTGACAATATTAGTACTTTACTAGAATTTAACAACTTTCTCAACAACTTTTTAAAAGGGACATTGACTGAATATATATAACAAGAATTGAATTATCAAAAATATTCCTTCCTCTGGATGCCCATCAATTGGAGAATGGCTGGGTAAATTGTGGTATATGAATGTTATGGAATATTATTGCTCTGTAAGGAATGACCAGCAGGATGAATACAGAGAGGCTTGGAGAGACCTACATGGACTGATGCTAAGTGAGATGAGCAGAACCAGGAGATCATTATACACTTCGACAACGATACTGTGTGAGGATGTATTCTGATGGAAGTGGATTTCTCTGACAAAGAGACTTAACTGAGTTTCATTGGATAAATGATGGACAGAAACAGCTACACCCAAAGAAGGAACACTGGGAAATGAATGTGAACTATTTGATTTTTGATTTTCTTCCTGAGGTATTTTTACCTTCTGAATCCAAATCTCCCTGTGCAGCGGGAGAACTGTTCGGTTCTGCAAATGTGTATTGTATCTAGGATATACTGCAACTTATTTAACATATATAGGACTGCTTGCCATCTTTGGGGGGGGAGGAGGGAGAGAGGGGAAAAAACGAAACATAAGTGATTGCAAGGGATAATGCTCTGTAAAAATTATCCTGGCATGGATTCTGTCAATACAAAGTTATTATTAAATAAAATTAAATTAAAAAAAAATTCCTTCCTCATGACCAGGATAGCATATTTTCTTAATCCCTGGGTAGAGATTATTAAGACCTAAAGTTTTTACCATAAATAATTCAAATCAATAATTTTGTTTCAAAATATAACATAGCAGGTGGACACAGAATTTAATCAATTCTACTCCTATATATAGCAAATTCCCTAAAAATTAGATCAGTATTGTTTCGCCTGATTTGGCTGCTAAGTCACTCTTGTATGGATTCCATTTCCTAACCTCTGGAAACTCATTCTTCTATCTGTTCAAAGTTTATAATATCATAATTGTCTCCAATGCTCCTTCATCTGTGAAAAGTTAAGAGCAAAGAAACACCATGAATTTCTGTCCTAGAGTAATGTATAGACCGCTGGTACTACTGCTAATTTCTGACTCATGAGGCTTGTAGCAGTTCTTTCAATTCTTTCACAGAGGCAAGAGATCATTTTGTCCAATTTGTTCCCTTTCTCCTTTTTTTTTTTTCATAATAAGTTCCTGCTCACATCAGTAAAAAAGCTTTTCTTTACTATTCCATGAGTAGATAGGAAATAGTTAAAGAATGCTTGAACATACTTCAAAGTGAAGAGCCAACTTTTTGATTCTATATAATCATGAACTTCTTTTTCAAACCTTTTATCATATGTATATGCTGGACTGATTCCTTCAATATATTCTGATGAGCTGTACTTATCAGAAATAAATCTGTTATATCACCACTCAAATTAAAATACAATAACTTGCAAGTATTTTACATTTTAAATGTTTGCATATCTATCTCATCCAAATGATTGCTCTAGAAGTCATTTATCCTTTTAATAATGTGGCAATGTAAATAAGTTTTCTTCTTATTCAAACAGAAAAAAAATATTGATAAAAATGATTTGAAAAATATAAAACAAGAATGAATCAAAAGGAAATATCTCTAAATATATATACAATTAAACACAGTGGTTAAGACAAGTTATTATATTAGGGTTTTCAGGAGACAGTTGTCTTTTAATTTTATTTCTTTGATCTGAATATATAAGCTAGAGATATATAGTTAGACAATGATATGTACACATATATATCACACATACAATGAGTTTTTCTTCAGTTATTTCAGTTGTGTCTGATTCTATTGTGATTCTATTTCAGGTTTTCTTGGCAAAAAAAGATGGAGAAAGAGATGGATGTATACCTGAGTAGTTGGGTAATATGTCTTATAAAACCATAGAAAATGAGCCTTTACATTTAATTAACTGGTCAACAATGACTGTTTTTTCCCCAAAAGTGTTCTTTTCTCTTTTTTTATTCTGTTTTAAAATATCTTCATGCCTTTAAAGTTTTAAGTAAAAAGAACAACAAAATTATGAATACTACTCAACTAATTTATATCTGCTACCAGAGCAAGTCTCCACATGAAATACAATTCTCCTTAGAAATGTTACAGAAGCTTTGTGAGCTTCAAATCTTCAGTTCTCAAGAACTGAAGCTTACTAATATGCAGAAAATAGGTCAGTCCTGGAAATATCTATAAAATAAAATCTTCATATCTTCCATTTTCAGAGTTTCATAATCTACAATTGAAAGGATTGATTGTAAAAAATGTAATAAAAGAAATAGAACTCTGGCAAGATGTGCTCATTGCTCTGCAATCAATATTTTGTCTCACATTAATAATTAATTTGTATCTTATTTATGTGATTATTAGATAAATATTTTAACACGAGTCACTTATCTTCATAAACTTTAGGATGGCTATTAGCAAGCCATTTTTCCCATGAAACTTCTCGACTTAATAACAGTTTCAAAAAACAAGAAGTCTCTATTTCTAGATTTCAAATATGAAATATTTAATTCATCTGGGATTATTTCTTACTATCTCATTTAAAGATTGGAAAGGAAAGCTTATGAATTGTGCTATCTACTTTAATGTAAGCAATGCTTCATTTAAACTGGTCTTATGAGTATAAACTGAAAGGATATTGCCAATAGCCAAACTAAGTAGTTAGAGCTTGGTAGAACAATATATTAATAGTAAAGTTCATTTTAAACTGAACATAAAAAAAATCAGTATAAAAATGATTACATGCCAATGCATAGGAAATAATAGAAAAATATTAACCTACCATTAAGTATGATATTGGAAATACACAAATATAATAAAGATGACAATACTACCCAAATTAATCTACTTATTTAGCGCTATAGCAATCAGACTCCCAAAAAACTACTTTGATGAATTAGAAAAAATAACAACAAAATTCATATGGAAAAACAAAAGGTCAAGAATTTCAAGGGAATTTATGAAAAAAAAATCAAATGAAGGTGGCCTAGCTTTACCAGATCTAAAATTATATTATAAAGCAGCAGTTACTAAAACCATCTGGTATTGGCTAAGAAATAGACTAGTTGATCAATGGAATAGGTTAGGTTCAAAGGACAAAACAGCCAATAACTTTAATAATATAGTGTTTGACAAACCCAAAGACACCAGTTTCTGGGATAAGAATGCATTATTTGACAAAAATTGCTGGGAAAATTGGAAATCAGTATGGCAGAAACTAGGCATTGACCCACACTTAACACCGTACACCAAGATAAGGTCAAAATGGGTTCATGACCTAGGCATAAAGAATGAGATGATAAATAAATTGAAAGAGCATAGGATAGTTTACCTGTCAGACCTGTGGAAGAGGGAGGAATTTATGACCAAAGAAGAACTAGAGATCACTATTGACCACAACATAGAAAATTTTGATTATATCAAACTGAAAAGTTTTTGTACAAACAAAACAAATGCAAACAAGATTAGAAGGGAAAAAATAAACTGGGAAAACATTTTTACAATCAAAGGTTCTGATAAAGGCCTCATTTCCAAAATATATAGAGAACTGACCCTAATCTATAAGAAATCAAACCATTCTCCAATTGATAAATGGTCAAAGGATATGAACAGACAATTCTCAGACGAAGAAATTGAAACTATTTATAGACATATGAAAATATGCTCCAAATCATTATTAATCAGAGAAATGCAAATTAAGACAACTCTGAGATACCACTACACACCTGTCAGATTGGCTAGAATGACAGGGAAAGATAATGGGGAATGTTGGAGGGGATGTGGGAAAACAGGGACACTGATACATTGTTGGTGGAATTGTGAACACATCCAGCCATTCTGGAGAGCAATTTGGAACTATGCTCAAAAAGTTATCAAGCTGTGCATACCCTTTGATCCAGCAGTGTTTCTACTGGGCTTATACCCCAAAGAGATACTAAAGAAAGGAAAGGGACCTGTATGTGCCAAAATGTTTGTGGCAGCCCTGTTTGTAGTGGCTAGAAGCTGGAAAATGAAAGGATGTCCATCAATTGGAGAATGGTTGAGTAAATTGTGGTATATGAACATTATGGAATATTATTGTTCTGTAAGGAACGACCAGCAGGATGAATACAGAGAGGACTGGCGAGACTTACATGAACTGATGCTGAGTGAAATGAGCAGAACCAGGAGATCATTATATACCTCAACAATGATACTGTTTGAGAATGTATTCTGATGGAAGTGGACCTCTTCGATAAAGAGAGCCTTAATTGATCAAAGATGGACAGAAGCAGCTACACCCAGAGAAAGAACACTGGAAATGAATATAAACTGCTTGCATTTATGTTTTTCCTCCCGGGTTATTTATACCTTCTGATTCCAATTCTCCCTGTGCAACAAGAAAACTGTTTGGTTCTGCACACATATATTGTATCTAGGATATACTGCAACCCATTCAACATGTAAAGGACTCTTGCCATCTCGGGGAAGGGGTGGAGGGAGGGAGGGGTAAAATTGGAACAGAAATGAATGCAAGGGATAATGCTGTAAAAATTACCCCGGCATGAGTTCTATCAATAAAAAATTATTTAAAAAAATGAAATAAATCTAACTCTTTGCTCACTAAAAAAAATAAAAATAAAAATAAAAGGAAATACAAATTATAATCCACGGTATCCCAAAGAGAGAAATTAGAAATTGCATATAAAGAGGCAATGCTTTCTAACCAGTAATACTACTGATGTAATTCTTTCTCAGAAATGCAAACAACCACAACACCTTTGTGGAAGCACACTTGATGAGGAATAGATTACAATTACTATAATTGTGTCCCATGCATTCAGTTGATTGAGAATTGTTTCCCTGCATGAGCTTTAAAAATGTTCACTAGAGAAAGGATTAAAACAGCCACCAAACTATTTTAAAGTAATATTGACTCATTTAGTTGCCATAATAGATGATGGAAATAGTCCAAAATGGATGCTGAGACAGCCCCATGGGCACTGTGTAAATACTTGTTGACAGCTTGACTAATGCACATAGAAATTTGAGGTAACAATTCACCATAATCTTAAAGACTGACAGACAAGACAGTAATTTCAATTAAATTGAAATGTTTCACTGTGATAGTAAACACTCTTTAGAGTCACTAAAATTCATGTCACATAACTGGTTTTGTCACAATTAAGTATATATGTTCTCTTCTTCACAATTAGATGTGAATGTCATTTTCTTCACATTTGTGTCTGTATGTTACTCAAAAGAAGAATATTGGATTTTTCAATAGTATATGAAAAAGCTATTTGGCTTTGTTTTAAATATAGAACAGGTTTTTTATTTTTGTTTTTTGTTTTTTGAATACAGTAATGAACAAAGACACAGTAAATATATTATGACAATAGATATTTCCACAAGCTCCCTTCCCCTTCCTTGGCTTCTAGGCTCAAGGAAAAAATTGGCGTCAACATTTTCCTTTCCTTTCTAGGGAGGCCTGTCTTTCCCTTAGAGTATATGGTGATTCCTAATTCATAAGGCTAGCTTGTGTTAGCCTCTACCATCCTACTACTCCCCATAAAATAATAATAATAATTGATATTTATTAGAGGTATACAAAACAAGAATTCTCTTTCAAGGTCTCTCTTTTATTCTTTTCTTTTATCAAATTCATTTATTATGTCTATTTTTTTTTGTTTTGTTGCATTTCTAAGATTTGTGCATTTTTAAACATACATTAAGCAAGTAATAATGTTTAATCTTCTCATTTCCAGTGTTTATAACTGTAACTTGTTTTAAATTTTTTATTATCTCTAGAATTTTATATTATGCAAAAAAGTGATAAATATAAGCATACTTGTTTAAGCCTTTTTTATTATATGTAATATAAATATATAAATTATATAAATATAAAAATAAAATTAATCATATGTATGTATATATATTTATAAATATTTTATTATGTTTTATTAATCCACTTAGAACAAATTATTTAAATGAATAAATATTTTCTCTAACATCTTTATAAGCAATTATTATACATGTATATATATTATATTAAAATCTATGAGCATTTTTGGTACTTATGTACTCTTAGTAAATGTTATGAAGATATGCATATGCATATGTAAGCATAGTTAAATATCCATTGATTTCAACATAATAAAAATCTATTTTATGTTCTTTCTTTCTAGGTTTATTCCTAATTTCTTCAAAGTCTTAAAATGTTATTTATTACACTCTAATATCCCTAAAAACACACTGTCATAAGTATCTTTATAACTCTAATTCCTAGAAAAGTGATTTAATCAGAATGTACTTGATAAATGTTCTTGGAATTGAACTTTTTGAACTTCTCAAATAATTTATTTCCAATGATTGCAGTTTAGATTTTTTTTTGCTTGTTTTGATTTCCATCTTAATATGTGAATTCCTCCTATATTTCCTTTGATTTTTAGTCAGAATGGCCTGATGAGTTGATTCTATGGGATTATAACTTTCTATGATATTAAAAATATTTAATTCAAACATTTTCCCTGACAAACACCTCTCATTTATCATCCAATAGCATATGACTTTTTTCTTATATCGGTTCTTTCATTTATCCTTCTGAACAGAAATGTTTATGAGACTATTATGCTTTATCTAATAATATTTTGACTAATTTTAACTGTAATGAGGGAATAAATCATCTAATTTCAATGAGTCTCAGTTTTCTTGTCTATAAAACAAGAACACTGATATTTCCAATAACTATCTCACAATGTTCTGATTGTTCTGAAGATCAAATGAGAAAATTACTATAAATCATTCAATTGAGATTTCATGTCATCATCGAGGGACAATCTAATATAATTATGAATCTGAAAAGTTTCAATGTTCCTTCGAACAGAAAAAAAAACAACCTACTTTCAAAAATCAACCTCTTTATGTTGCAGTAATTAGCTGAAAACAAAATAAAACAAAACAAAAAAACTAAATTTAGGAACTTGGTACTAATACTACAACTTAATGGAAATGTGGAAATCAGATAGCATTCCAGTTAAGATAAACCCAATAAAGAAAAAAAACTATTGCAAACAGGTTTTCAATACAAAAATCAATTTATTTTAAAAGAAAACATGTTTATTGATACATTTTTATCAAGCATTTATGTAATATATATATATATATATATATATACACACATATATTTAAGTAGATACTATATATATTCTTTTTTTACTCACATAAATCACCTTCTTTCATGTTATAGTCAATCACTCCCCAACTGAGAATTTTGAAAAGCAAATCCCTTATTAAAATATGTATTACTAAGAAGAACAAATTTCTGTATTATATAGAGAGCACAGAAGAGGGCAAGAAAGGAGAGAAAAGAGATGAAGAGCAAAAGAGGAAAAGAGAGGAGAAAAGGGAGGAGAAAATAAAATAAAATAGGGCAGGGCAGGAAAAGAATGAGCATTATTAAGTACATATTATATGCAAATTATTGTGCTAAACTCTGGGAAAAAGGTATAAGTGAGCAACACAGTTTCTGACAGCTAGTAACTTACATTCTAAAGAGAAAACCATAACACATAAATACAGCAAACTTCTCCTATAAAAATCAAAAGAACTATTAAGAGTCAGGGTCCAACACTCACAGAAGGAGGAGAAGGATAATTAAATATAGTTAGAGTATAGGTGGCCTGTGATGGAAATAGACAGAAAATAGTTTGGAGACATATCACTAAACAAAATAAATTGAAAGCTTACCTATCAGAATAAGGGGATAGGATATTGAGAAGCAAAATCCAAGGTAAGTACAGGTGGGGAAAAGAGTTAAGGATGCTTGATTATATAGGAAACATGGTGAAAAGATGTCAGTAAAACAGGACTCTGGTATTGTTTTATTTTTCTATACTCAATGAAAATACTTTAAAAAATATACAATGAACACATGATTCTTATTATTGAGCTATTGGCAAACTTGGAAATAGAAAAAGACAGATGTGTCCATGGGAAAACAGGTAGTCTCTGGGGTTTGGGTTCATACTTTGCCTAGGATTATTTCACCTAGCTCAAATAATTGAAAAATATGATGATTAAAATTATAAATGGCAATAATTTGAAGAAGACCCCTCATACAATGGGATAGAGTAATAGAATTCAAATTGATATGATTAATTAGAAAGAAGAACCATCTAGAATACAATAAACTTCATTATAAAATAGCACAAGTTCATTCACATCCTAATTAAATTAGGGAGTATGAAACAGAGAAAAATATAATAATGAGATTTTGACAAATGTAACATGTTTCTTTAATACCAAAAGCTGCTTTGTTTTAAATAATTATCTATAAAGTGAACAATTAAATAATTGTCAATAAAGTGATTCTCCTAGAATCTCTAATATTTCTTATTTCAGTGAAAAGGCAAAATTAAGATTGTTTCATAAAAAGGTAGATAGATAGACAAAACATTTATGAATTGCCTTTAGTCATAAAGTTGATTAAAATGAATGTTAGTAAAATAGTAATATTATTTTTATAAATAAAAATAAAACTTGGAAATATATATATAAGTCAATATATGCATGTGGTTTCTTTATAAAAAGATAACTAAACCCATGTTCACACAACTCCCTCCTATATGCACATATATACACACAGTTTCACTTGATCATATTCAATGTACAGTAAGTGTTAGTTATAATATAGCATTGTCAAACTAGATTCTGGAAATCTTGATTCATTTTATTTTATTTTTTTAGTATTAATTCATGGGATAGATAACCAATTATGCCAAAGTCTTCTGAAAGATACAAAGTAAAGTACAGTATCTGAGTTCAAGGAGCACTTTCATTTTAATTTTAAAAAATAAACAAAAGATTATAAAACCTTATGTGAGTACTGAGGCTTTAAATTTTTATAGCATTTTATAGTTGGGTAATACAGTTTAGAGAGACTGAATGTTTAAATGGATAAACATCAGGCCCCAGAATCAAGAACAGAATCTGGATTCATGTTCTATTTTTGAGAACAATTATTCATGTTCTATAGTCATCTATAGTAAGTGACTGTACTTTTTCTCCTCACTCTGTTCTTCTTTTCACCTTTACTATCTGGACCCTGACTTGATTGCACCTAATTGTTCTCACTGAAGTTACCAATGATCTAGTTGAGAAATACAGTGATCTTTTCTCATCCCTTTCCTTGACCTTTCTCCAGTTATTGTCATTGTTAATCATTCTTTCCTCCTTGATATTCCCTTCAATGTGGATTTTCAGACACTACTATCTCTCTTAGTTTTCCTCATATCTAGCAGATCCCATGGATTTAACTACCATCTTTGTGATGATGATTTTCCAATTACCTATCCAATCCCAGACTCCCTTCTCCGTTGAACTCCAAGGTTGCCTCTGCAACTCCCTTTCTTACATTTCATACTAGTCAACCAAACATGTCCAAGATGGAAATTATTATCTTTCTCCCTAATTCTCTCCCCTTCCTTTCCTCTTATATTATAGAGGACAATACCATTCTCCTAGTCTCACAGGTTGGTAACATAGGAGTCATCCTTGACTCTTCACTATCTTTCAGCCCCCAAATCTAAACTTTTGCCAAGTCAATTTCATCTTTTCAGTATCTCTCAAGTCTATACTCTTTTCTCCTCTGACACTAATTCTAGTTTAGTGAAAGCCTTCATCGCCTTATGCTTGCTGGCTTCCCTAACCCAATCCACCAAAGTGATTTTCCTAAATAACAAGTCCAACCATAGTCATTGCCATTGGTATTATATCACCTTTTGTATCAAATACAAAACCCTGGGTTTGAAATTCAAATTTTTTCTAAACCTCTCCTGCTCCTACCATGTCTGTCTTCTTGTACTTTACTCCCTTTTAAGTACTCTTCAATTCAAGGCCACTTCCTGAAAGGTTTATGAATGAAATTTCTTGACACATTTTCTCTGACTGTCCTACATCTATGCAATACTTCTCTTCAACTTAACCTACTTACTTCCCTGTGTTTAATTCCTAATGAAAAACCTCATCCTTTTCAGAAAGCTGTCCCAACACCTCGTAATTCTTTAAAATACCCTACCCACCCTCTAAATTATTTTTTATATATCCTATATATAACTTGTTTGTATATACTTGTTTGCATGTTGTCTTCCCCAGTAGATTGTGAGCCCTTTGTATTTTTTGTATACTTAGCACTTAACACATTGTCTAGTGCATTGTAGATGCTTAGTAACTGTTTATTAATCAATCAATGATTGATGGTGATCCTGGGAAATTCAAATAATGTGCTAGTGTTTCAGGTAGTTCTCAAAGATTATAAATTCAAAAACAGTTGCTGTAAAGGACTAAACATCTGTTTTGCTCTGATTATATTTATAGGATGGTAGACCCTCAAAGAGACATAGAGATACCAAATAAAGAAGAGCAACCCAAGGCAATGTAGATATATAGGCAGGCTTATTAGATTTTATTCAGTTAATTAGGGGAGCTTTGGGAGTTTCCTCATTAGACCAGTCCTTGAAAACAGGAGAAATGAAATCACATAAAACATAGAAAAAGAAAAAAGAATGCATCATTCCAGAGATGGCCTGAAGTTTTCCTATGAAGTAGATAGAGCTTCTTTTTCTCTTTGCATTCATTCAGGGGTAGTTTACATTAACTGTAGAATTATATGCCATGTTTTTACATTCTCCCAACCACTGTGCAATAGACAGCAGCATTAATGGATATATTTTCCTATACACATCAACCAGACTCATATAATTCCTTATGATGGAGATTCTGGCAACTGTCTTTGGTTTTGCAAAATTATTTTTTGCAACTACTTTTCTTTCAAGATAACTGTGACTTCAGATAAAGGTACATATAGTAAAATAGAAAAGGATATGAAGGTAATGTTAAAAATACTGATCTTAAAAAAAAAAAAAACAACACTTTGAGTGTAGTCTTCAATCTCTATTGTGCCCAGAATTTTGGGCACCTTCAACCTAGCCCAGTATTCAAGGCATAAGGAGAGACAAAGCAGGTTAATAAGGAAATTAAGGGAGAAATATTAATACTCCCCCCTCTCCTACCCAGAACTTCTTAGTTTTGTCACAGGAAGATCTCACCTGGCCCTGAAGCTCTTCTTCCTTTCAATATGCAGAATTTGGCATACTGCGATGCAATGGGGTAGCAGAAATATAACCCAAATAAAGACGGTGGCTCACTCTGCTTTTCTATGATGCCTGCAAGCAATCTAGGAATGGTAGATTGAATGGTCTCTTTGTCAGAAGAGTTGGCAACATTACTGAGCAATTTTCCGCTTGGTCCAAGGCCCAGAGGAAATGGTAAAAGGAAGAACTTCTCAGAAATGCTTGGAACTAGGCATTGCTAATATTTTCAAAGGCACAAAAGAAAGACTCAGATGTTATTACTTTTTTATTCCTTTGAAAACCATATCACAGAGAAGTCATATTTAAATGTTCTTTATTTAATATCTTTGTTTAAAATTGAGTGAACAGGATCTTAAAGAAATTTATTTTTTTGAACCAATCATAATTCAGTTAACTTTGAATTCCTCAATTAAAATAAAGTTACTCACTCCATTACCTTTCATGCACACACATTCTGCTAGGCAAGAAAGCTAATGGCAGCTTTTTTTTTTTTTTTTAACCACAGATGTAGCAGTTACTAGCTAAATGAACAAGGAAGGAATTGGGTACATAAATAATGCAAAGCATCATATCTTTCCACATGTGCACAGAACTTCTGAATTGTATGATATAGATTGAAAGATTTTTTTTTTAATTTTACACTTAAATGTGTACTGGAGTTCTATAAGATGAAATTGAAATTTGATTCAATTTTTCAGATAATTCAGACAAGATCATTACTTTTGTCATATTTATCCAGGGTTTAAGGAAATTACAGTTGGGGATTATGTTATTTGTATAGTTCGCTTAATCATGCAATCAAATTTATAAGAATTAATAATCACCTTTTCTAGGTGCAGAAGACAAAAATATATTATTCCTTCCCTCAAGGAGCTTATATTCTACTGGAAGATGTAACATTTACATAAATAAAAATACATGTGAATTATATGTAAAGTTATTTTATGCACTTTTTTTAGATGGATGAACAAATTAACACTTGCAGATAATAAATGAAGTACATATAATATAAACTTGACAAATATCTGATTAAAGAAATCAAACTCTAAATAAATTTTAGCGAATATCAGCCAGCAATAAATATTTATTAAGCACTTTCTATGAGCTAACCATTATCCTAAGTATTGGGGATATAGAGAAGTGCAAAAAGAAAGTCCTTTCCCTTGAAGTGCTCACAATGTATATGAATAAGGATACAAGCATCTATACAAACATAATAAATAAAAGATAAATTGGAGATAATCAAAAGTCACCTACTAACATTATAGACCTTCCTCTGGTCCTACTCTGAGAGAATAGATTACATAATATATATGTGTATATAATGCCCTATATCTTTATGGTTACAAAAATATATTATCATACATATAGACAAATATGGTCATATAGTTTAGTTAATGTATAAGAAGGATAATAGACACATAATCCTATGCTGCAGATTCAAACTTCAAAAACAAAGTTTTTTCAACAATCACTCAGACATAATTTTTTGGCACAAAATATTATACAAAACAAAATAAGCACATATTAATTCATAAAAATGTAAAAACATTTAAATAGGTATTGCTGTACTTACTATTTGTATTTTCAAGTAGAATGAAAACTTTTCAAAATAATGAGACCTAGATATTAAAATTAGATAATAACAGGATAAAGTTCATGTTCTTTGTTATCCTGTCTGGCACCAGAGTTATTCTAAAGATGCTTTCAATGAAAATGAGCCTTTATCTAAATATTGTTTTGTAATTACAAAAAAAGCAAAAGTATTATTTAATACTTTATATTATATATTTAAATCTTCCTATTTAATTATCCTATTTAATTTTAAGCTCTATAAATCACTTTCACATATATTATCTCCTTGGATCCTCACAGCAATATGGCCAGGTAAGTCTTAATATTATGGCCATTTTACAGATAAATATGTTGAATTTAAGAGAGATTAAATATCTTTCTTTGGGTGATATAATTCATAATTATCTGAAACAAGATTAAAACTGATTTTTTTCTTCATTATATATGTAAGGCAGTTTCAGCATAGTGACTTGTGCTCAGGCTGTTTTCCTTTGCAGTTCACCAAGACATATTAGAAAAACAAGCAAGAAATGATAGTTCAGTGGCTTAGTGTATATAGTGTGTCCAACATAGAATCATGAGATTTGAATTCAAATTCTGGCTAAAGTAATTATTAGCAATATACTCCTAGGCAAGTCACTTAATTTTTCTCATATGTAAAATTTCTAGCAAATAAATGTTTCAGTGAATAGAATATTTGACCTGAGATCTTTCTGAGTTCAAATGTTATCTTAAACATTTACTATCCTTGTGATCAAACATGTCACTTAATCCTATTTGCTATAGTTTTCTCTTCTGTAAAATGAGCTGGAAAAGGAAATATAAACCACTTTATTATCTTTGCCAAGAAAATCCCAAATGACATTATTATGGATTGGACATGACTGAAATAGCTGAACAACAAAAAACCAAGATTATTCAAGGATCAAGGGAGAAAATATATGTAAAGTGGGAAAAATACTTGTATAAATACTGGATGATAACTAAAAATGATCAATTATCATTTAAGCAGTATTTATTCACAACTAGTTGCCAAAAAAGCTTTCTAAATGTATTATACATGGCTCCTTTTCATGAACCCTACAATTAATCTTCCTAAACATATTCATACCCAATTCTCCATCTTTTCTGTTAATGTCTATATTGATCACTCTCATTGTATTGAATGCATTCTGTTATAGTATAGTTATATATATATAAATGCATGAATGTGTTCTGTTATGGTGTGTGTGTATATGTGTGTGTGTGAAGTATAGCCTTTTGCATTATACCTTTCCTGAGCTGCACAATTACAAATAAAAGGAAAGTATGCTTTCCTTTGTTCTCCCATCAAAAAAATGTAATTATTTTGTAGATATTTTATATTCTTTTATAGGTATATGTTGTCTTCCATGATTACATGTGTCCTAATAGGATTCTCTGACTTATTACTCCTTAATCTAGTAAAGAATGGTTATTGACTGCTTTATCCACCTTGTTTTATCTCTTATTTGTTTCATCTTAATTCTCACATATAAAAGTGATTTTATAATCCTATTGATACATGCAACAATACCATCAAAAACAGTTCTTATAGAGTTGAAGAATAAGGCAGTTCTTTCATGTATAAGTAGTATGTCACTTTTATTAACACATAGAGCCTTCTTTGGAAAAAATGTTGGAACAAAACATGAATACTGACTAATGTAGGGTTCATTGGATATTTCTTATTATTTTGTCATTATATATTAAATATTTTTATAGTACAGTTCTTGGCATGTAATAAATGCCTAAATGTTGGAATCCTTACAAAGTGCAAAGTCATTAGAGTTGATAGAGACAATAATTATCTAATTTAGCATGATTCAATATGATTGATCTGATCTTACAAGGAGATGTTATGGGCCAGAACTTGAAACAAAGTACTAAGTGGAACTGATAGAAACAATGCTTGTGTTCACACCTTTAGAGAGCTCATATAAGCAAGAAGCTTTTAGGGCCACAGAGCACTCTGGGAGATACAGAAATCCACAATCCCACTCTCTTGGAGGAGGAGTCAACCTTTTACACCGAGCAGAAAAAGAGCTTCAATGAGCCAGTCAGAGTCAGTTCAGAAGAAGCCCACTCTCGGAGGCGCAGCCAGATTCATTCATCCTTTCTCACACCACCATGGTGGCTGGCCTCCTGCACTTTCCCCACTGAGACCAAGGCTGGTCTGAAAGGCTCTTGAGAAAGCTGCCCAGCCCCAGGCAAAGAGACAAGACTCGGAAGGAGCACTCTGGGAGATTGAGAGTCAGAAGTCCTCTCTCAGAGGCAAGAGAGATTCATTCACTCATATAGTTTTACCTACCATTTCTTCATGTTTCCTGAGTCCAGAATCCATTCATAAGTTTCAATTTTATAACTCTCTTTCTCTCTTTCTCTTCTCTCTGTCACACACACTCACACTCACAAATATTTTCACATTCATGTACAGAAATAGCTATGAACTTACAAATACATGAAAAAAAGAAAAAATTACATATATGTTTGTGTGCATGTGTGGATGTATATGCATACTCTATACTCTTTGATGCACCAATATAACTACTAGGTCTGTATCCCAAAGCTATCACAAAAAAGGAAAAATGACCTATTTGTACAAAATCATTTATACTGGCTCTTTTTTGGTGGCAAAGAATTGGAAATTGAGGGGAATCCCATCAACTATTGAATATTCTATAAGAAATGATAAGCAGACTGGTTTTAAAATAACTGGAAAGACTTACAGCAACTGATACTGAGAAAAATGAGCATAATCATGTTCTATGATCAACTCTGGTTGAAATCTCTGTATTTTTGCAAGTCAATTCCAAAAGACTTATGATGGAAAATCCCATTTACATCTAGAGAAAGAACTATGTCATCTTAATAAAAAATGAAATATGATATTTTGGATTTTTTTTGGCTTTTCCTTTTTGTCGTTTCTTTTTTCACAATATGACTAATATGGAAATATAAAAATGTGTGTGTGTGTGTGTGTATGCGTGTGTGTGTGTGTGTGTGTGTGTGTGTGTGTGTGTGTATCGGATTGCCATATTGGAGGGAGGGGATGAAAGGGAAAGAAAAAATTGAAAATCAAAATCTTATAAAAAAAAGAATGTTGAAAACATAATTGGTAAAATGTCATTTATACAAAATACAATTCCACAAGTATAGAACTCCAAATCAGAACTCCAAATGCAGACATTTTATTCACACACATAAAATAGATTCACAAGGATAGAAATATAATACACATCTACTAAAATAAAAAGAAACAGATATAAAAAAGTTAAATAGTTGATAGAGGAGTAAATAAGGGGAAAAGCACATTTGTTTTGTGGTTCAATGAAGAAAAATAAAAGAATGTGGTAGGAAAGAAGTATGAAAAAATACAGATGGTTAATACAAAGACGAATCATAGAAAATTGCAGGTCCCTATAAAGCAATAGAGAAGTCCAAGATGAACATGAATAGGCTGTTGGTAATGTACTATAGCCTGCAGAATTGCATAAAAGTAGTATAATACAGCAGTGTCAAACTCAGATAGAAATGGGAGATGATAAACTATACTTAAAGATCCATGCATGCCACATAGTGACTTAGAAAACCATATATAATAAAAGCTAAGCATTATTATTTATACAACTACTGCATTCCAGCCACTATGATAAACACTTTACAATTATAAACTCATTTGTTCCTCACAAAACCTGGCAGGTAGAAACAATTATAAGTCCCATTTTACAAATTAGAAAACTGAGACAAATAAAAGTTAAATGACTTGCCTATGCTCACAGGACTAGTAACTGTCTGAGATCAGGATTTAACTTGGATCTTCTTGAATTTAGGCTCAACTATCTATCTACTATGAAAATTCATATTATATTTTAAAATTTACTTTCTTAATATTTCCCAAATAAATTTAATTTACTTTGGGCATCACTTGAAAATGATGAAGGATGCACTACCAATTGACTGGTGCTTGACGCACTGGCTTTAATGATGTTATCAAAAAAGCACATAAGAAGAAATAATGTGTAACAGCATTATTCAGCAAGTAAGTCACCCAGTAGATACTGAAACCAAAACAGTGTAAAGAGTTTAGAGTAAGACGCTTAAAATTAAGGGTGGAGTCTCTGTGAATGTTTTATGAGACAAAATAAACAAGAGCCACAACATGTGTGGGTGAATAAAATTTGGAAGAGGTGTCTACATCCATTAAATTGTAAATCCATTCATCTATAAAATTATTAAAATTATCAGAGATTTTTATTTTATGTAGTCAAACTGACAAAGGCATAAATAATCATTTTATTTCTTGAAACCTACCAAATTTGTTTTATTTTCCATAATAGACATAACCATAGGATATTAAGAGCATTTATTTACCTATTAATGCATTCACACTTATTTGTTACAAGTATTATGATTATATGCCAACATTTCACCTCAACTACAGTGGAAACAAGATAAAAACCTCAGTATTTTTTGAAATGTAAGTCTTTTAAAATTTTTCAAATATTTAAAGAACCAAGTGACACTGCTCTTTCCAGGAAATAAATTAAGAATAATTTGTTTACTTTAATAACCCCATAGCTGAGGGGAGATGAAGAAAATGTATTCTACAATGCCAACAAAATAATCATAATACTGAAAAGAGAGTTAATAGAGGGATAAAATACCAGAAACCTAAACCTTCTTTTTTAGTGTGGTAAGGTAAACATTATTTAATCCCCTTAAATGTCACATTTACTTTAGTCCAACATAGCCTCATTTATTGGTTTTATATAACATACAAATTGCTAGACTCATCAGAACTACAAATCAGGTAGACTATTTTGTCAATGAGGCATATTGTAGATATGAAACATGATATGACAGCTGATTATATGGGAAGAAAAATACAAGATAGCCTATTTTTTTTTACATTTAAATATATTTGAGAATTGCTGAAGTACACATTGCCCAGTGAAAAGTAATGTTTTTTTTTTTTAATAAAAATAGTGTAATCTTACAAGATTAAAGCTCAATTAAAGTTGTTCAAGTCATCTTTGTAAGAAAACAGGAAAAAAGTGATCCTTAATTATATATACATATATACAATATATATATATATATACATATATATATATATGCCTTTTATAATTGCATTAATTTGTGTACATAATTGTCACACAGTTCCCTTTCATGTTCCTTGCTTTGGTCAGTATATAAAGTCATAGCCATCATTCATTACATATATATTCCACCCTACTGACATTTATTATATTTCTACAATGTGCCACATGTGGTACAAAAAGAGAAAAATGGAAACTGTCCCTACCCTCATGGAAATGTTTTATATTTATTTACATTTTATCCTCACAAATTTTGTTGCACTGGGAGTTAAATGGATAGAGTACTAGAATTATACCAATCTACATACATCATCTATAAAAAGATTTTAATAAAGTATTTTGCACATATAATTAGGTGAATATGTAATTAGTTAGATGGCTAGATTCAAATAGTTAAACAGTTACTACTCAAATGTCATCAGTTCTGAATATCATCATGGTCATCATTTTCTAAAGGATTTTTAAGGAAAATGTTCTTAGCCCTAAATCTAATTAGATGAAATATAATAAGAAAAAAATATAGCCTTAAATAAGTACAAAAATGTACAATATAGAAAAGCCTTGTTAGAAAGTAGTTTGTCTAAAAAGAGACCCAAGAATTTTTATAGTATGACAAGGTTAATATGACTCAGCAATATGATATTGTAGTTCAAATACTGCAAAAGCAATCTTGGACTCCATGAAAAGTAACATAGCTTTTAAGAACTAGGAAATGATGACACATCTATGCTTTGTTCTTACTAGGTTTCATTGAGAAGATTTTGTTCTCTTTTATGTGCCATGATTTCAGAATGAGTAAATAAATTTAAAAAAGAATATATTAAGTGCTTACTATTTACCAAGCATTGTTCTTAGAATTGGAGACTCAAATAGAAAGAGTAAAATTATCTTTTCTATAAAGAGGCATACATTTTAAAAGGAGACAAAATATATATAATAGGATTAAGCAGTGAGTCAGATTTGAAAGTCCAGTCATCTGAAAATTACAAATTAGAAAGATAACAAGACTACAACATCGTCCTTTTTTTCATCAGAAAGTGAAGTTCTCATTTATCTCTTTCTTGAAGAGGAATGAAATACTTTATATCCTTGTCCAATCACTTAAAGAAGGAGCTACAGAATAGCATCTGGAGGAGTTAATAAAAATCAGTTGAAGAAATTGGAGATATTTATTCTGGAGAAAAAAAGAAAATAAAAAGAATATCTAAGCCAGAGCAGTGATACATGTGATAGATATTTTTAGGTATTATTAAAGTTGTGTTGCAGAAGAAAATGAACTTTTGGGGGGGTGTCTTTAAAAGGAAGAATAAGAAAGATGGAACAAAAATTGGAAAGAGTTAATTTAGGCTTGACTTAAACAAAGATTTCTAATAATTAAAACATCAAAATTGGAAAGGATTTTCTTTTAAAAAAAAATGTGAGTGCACCATTCTCTGGAGCAGAGGCTGGATAACTGCTTATCAAGAATTTTATGGTAAGTCTTCCTTTTAATCAAGTTTAGATTCTTAATAAATCCCTTTCAGACCTTAATTTCTGAATAAGTGGTGATTGGTAGCCTATCCTACAAATTATATACTGCAAGAAGAGAGAATTATTTAGCCCTGTAGTGGATACCTAACAATTTTGGGTAAAGGGGGAAATGGTAATCACTAAAAGACAACAGGAATAATGAGCAAAGATAATGTGTCACTAATTTTCATATTAGTAATTACATACTATATATCCATATTCTATAAATAGATGTATATTTACAACTGTAAGACAAGACAATAATTCTGAGTTTTAAAATTTATGTTAACAGGACTTTAGTTTGAGCAAATTTTATCAGTATAAAAGGGTAGATCTAAGATTTACATGTCTACTGCCCAAAGAACAAGTCATAGAGAAGCTTACAACCAGGCTAATAAATGTACAAGATTGGTTTTGTTTTTGTTATTAGTGGTTAGCAATATGTATGAAGTAGGCAAAAAAAATACAGCATAGCCCTTTGATTCTATGAAGTGGCTTCAATTCAATTCTTATCCCTAACTACAGAAGGTAAAATAATAGATTCTTAGAGACACAGTAGAGTGTCTTTGGATACTTTACTTCCAAGTTGACTTTGGATATTGTGTGTACAAACACATTTGTGGATTATAATTTTTGTCCAAGTCAGAAAAACACAAAACAAAATCATAGTATAAGCAAGCATTTTCTACCTGCAAACCAATGTAGGTTAGAAGTATAAAATTGAAAATATCATTCATGTTCAGATATTATATATTCTTGCTCCTCTTCTACATGATGGTTTACGCTATCATAAAAGGAAATGCAATTCCTTAAAAAAAAATACATTGAAGATGAGTGTTTTGTTTCCCTTTAAATTTTTGTAAATTAACTAACAATCTATAGGCTCATAAGTTATAGTTATAGTTAATTTCTTAGAAATGCAAGGTCTCAGGTTTCAAATAATACTTTATCCAAGGAAGTGAGAAAGGAGTGTGGTGGGGAAAGAAAAAGAGGCCATCCAATGTTCCATATACCATATATAGTTCTAGATCACAGTGATAGATCTTGAAGGAGAAGACTATCCTTTAATAAACTGGGAAACTGAAAATCAGCACGTTTTAATGACTTGACCAAAGAACACACACATATTATATGAAAGAATTTGGATTTGCATATTGTTTCCACCTTCTGATATGAAGCAGATAGATCTAAAACCTTTTTTCGCTTCATTCCAGCCCTTTGAATATTGGTTCTCTGCTTCTAGTCTTACTACTCTTCCCTTGAAAAATAAACAAACATATGAATGATATGAAATTATAAAAACACACGAATGCAAAATTATGAATTATAAAAACACACAAAAATGCAAAAAAAAAAACCCTCCTCTATTAACATTTTAAGAACTTCATAATGAAGAAAGGACCCCAAAATTCTAAAACTCCTTGAAGGAGAAATTCTTCTTGTCACTGTCTCAGTGAGAGACCCTTGCTGAGGAAAACATGATAAACAGCTTCATTCTGTTTTCTAGGTGGGGTTGGTTCAGTCCTGAGCAAAAGAATTCCAACCCTATTCAAATAAAGATCTTCTATTCAATTCAATTCCACCCACCAGCTTCATTGGAAGGGGGAGCAGGTCTCACTTGCTGACAAAGACCTCCTTATAAAAATGGCAATTAAAAACACATTTCTTTGCAGAGGTTCTAAACATGCCATGCTATGCTATGCCATGCTATGCCAAGGAAGCCTCTGCCCACTGGATATTCTTTTCCAGTTCCACACTCTCTTTACCCTCACCTATTTCCCTAAGGATTCTTTATGCCTCTCTGTCAGGATTTCTTTCTTTTTTTTTTTTAATTTTATTTTATTTAATAATAACTTTGTATTGACAGAATCCATGCCAGGGTAATTTTTTACAACATTATGCCTTGCACTCACTTATGTTTCATTTTTTCCCCTCCCTCCCTCCACCCCCCCCAAGATGGCAAGCAGTCCTATATATGTTAAATATGTTGCAGTATATCCTAGATATAATACATATTTGCAGAACCAAACAGTTCTCCTGTTGCACAGGGAGAATTGGATTCAGAAGGTAAAAATAACTCGGGAAGAAAATCAAAAATGCAAATAGTTCACATTCATTTCCCAGTATTCCTTCTTTGGGTGTAGCTCTTTCTGTCCATCATTTATCCATTGAAACTCAGTTAGGTCTCTTTGTCATAGAAATCCACTTCCATCAGAATACATCCTCATACAATATCGTTGTCAAAGTGTATAATGATCTCCTGGTTCTGCTCATCTCACTTAGCATCAGTCCATGTAAGTCTCTCCAAGCCTCTCTGTATTCATCCTATTGGTCATTTCTTACAGAGCAATAATATTCCATAACATTCATATACCACAATTTACCCAGCCATTCTCCAATTGATGGGCATCCATTCATTTTCCAGTTTCTAGCCACTACAAACAGGGCTGCTACCAACATTTTGGCACATACAGGTCCCTTTCCTTTTTTTAGTATCTCTTTGGGGTATAAGCCCAATAGAAACACTGCTGGATCAAAGGGTATGCACAGTTTGATAACTTTTTGGGCATAATTCCAGATTGCTCTCCAGAATGGTTGGATTCGTTCACAACTCCACCAACAATGCATCAGTGTCCCCGTTTTCCCGCATCCCCTCCAACATTCATCATTATTTTTTCCTGTCATCTTAGCCAATCTGTCTGTCAGGATTTCTAATCTTACTTCCCAATCCCTATTATAAACCTCTTTTATCAATCTGGGTTTTTGGGTTTGTAAATTCCTTCACAGAGAATTTCTGCTCCACTAGAAGGGGGTTCCCCCAAATTCTCTATCCTTGTGCCAATTCCCAAGGGAGTGTAGGGGAACCAAGTTTCTCCATTTGGTTCCCCAAACCCCAAACCTGCCACTAAATTTTGTCATTTAACTCCCTGACCACCAGTAACCCTAATCTCATTTTGGTTCCCTAAATCTAGACCTCATCAATAATTGGTCATCCTATATTTCTAGACTGATTTCCATTATTCTCTTTCACTTGAATTATTAGAAAAATTGGCTTCTTCACATATCTTCCTTAGCTTTCTCTGCTAATCACTCACTCGTTTTGTATTCTATTTTTCCTATTTAACAGCAGGTAACACAATGGCTATAATTATCATTACTACTATTACTACTTTTACTGCTACTACTATTGCTGCTGCTGCTACTGCTACTACCACTACTTCTATTGCTGATGTTGCTGTCACTATTACTGCTACTACTATTGCTACTGCTACTGTTACTACTATTACTGTTACTGCCACTTTTTGTATTGTTGTTGTCCCTGGCCCCACATGGAGTTTTCTTAGCAAAGATACTAGAACAGTTTTTTTCCACTTTTAAGCCTCTGCAGCTCATTTTATAAATGAGGAAATTGAAGCAGAAGTGACTCCCCAGAGTCACAGAACTAGTAAGTGTCTGAGGCAAGATTTGAACTGAAAAAGATGAATAATTCTGACCCCAAGCCTGCATCCTGTTCACTGTGCCACTTAATTGTCCTTCTACTATATTATAATGACCAAAATAATTGTTTATTCCCTCTTTACTGCTTAGCCAGTTAGGCTCAGATGATACTGTTCTAACTAGCAAGAAATAATAGAATTATTTGGGATTTTAAATTACATTTTAGAAATGAAGAATCAGTCAATCATTCTTTTGATTTACTCTTTGGGAAGATTAGGGAAGTAGCCACTTTTCTCAAACTAGACAATTCTACTCCCATTGTACTAACTCACTTACTAGAAATCCTCCTTGTTCCATATTTGGGAAGACTATGTCGAGATAAACAATTTGATGCTCCACAAGTTTAACCTAATTGAATTTGTCACGAATAACAGCTTGTGCTTTTGATATGGTATAGCTTCTAGGGGAAATATAGTAATAATTTTAAGTTCCCTTCCTCTTAGAATGCTTGTATTCTAACAATCTATCAAAGATCCTAAAGTCTTCTGGCCTTAGAATAGTCCTATAAAAACATAATTGACTGTTAGATACATAATCTGCCAGTGGGTGATAACCAAATTCCTGAGACCTATTTTCAGTTCTACCTCTAGGCCATAAAATTAGCATATCAGTGACAGTGAATAACTGAATAAATTTGTCTCCTTGCTCTTGGTTCTTTGCTAAATTCTTTTGAAACTTAGCTCATTTCAATTGGCATTACAATTACAATAAACTTTGCCCCTTGACTTAGATATAGATTGAAGCCTGCAAATTCTTTTAAGACACCTCTTGACACCAGTCTGTGATCCCAACCTCTTGGGATCCTTTCTGAACTTCAGCACTTTCATCTAGGGGGAAAATTGGAAAAAAAAAAAAAGATCCCCATGGTTCATTTTCATTTGATTTTAATGATTTAAATTTTTAAATCATTAAAGATTTTAGAATTTGCAGCCTTTCTTCAATTTGTGGTTCAGAAGATATATCCTCTCAGCTTTGGAAGAAATTTAGAAATATATATTGAATTGGATCCAGATCCAGTTTCAACAACTTTTGAAGAAGTTATATAAGGGAGCAGAGTAAGAAAAAGATACTGGGCAATAGGATCAGCATTAGATGGGATAAAAGTACAACAAGTTTTTCTAAGGATAAATATTGAAAATTATCTATCTATCTTTATGTTTTAAAAAATAAAAATCTTTAAAATAAAATAAAAAGTGCAGGTAGATGGTACAGTGGATAGAGCACCATCCCTAAAGTCAAGAGTACCTGAGTTCAAATCCAGTCTCAGACACTTAGAACTTCTTAGCTATGTGACCCTGGGCAAATCACCTAATTCCAATAGCTTTAGCAGCAGTCCAACTGTGAAGAATATGAGAATACAGATAACAAAAATAATGTTTTTGGAGCAATGAGTAATCTATCTTTTCTGGAAGATAGGAATGTGATCTGTGAATATGATTTAATTAGAAAATTAAAGAAAGAGTGTAGGTAGTCTTGGATGCGAAATAAAATTTTCCATTATGTTTCAATTGCCTCTGACTCTGTGACTCTGATTTGAAGCTTTCTTGCTAAAGATACTGTTTTTTCATTTCCTTCTCTGGTTCCTTTTACAGAAGAGAAAATTGAGGCAATAGGGACTAAGTGACATTCCAAAGATAACACAACTTTTAGATTTTGAGGCCAGGTTTGAACTCAGGAAAGTGACTCTGACTCCCAGCTACCCTTCCAAAAAAGAAAACTGTGATGTCTGATAAGCAGTGCAGAAATAACTCTTTTATGTTTAGCAGTGAAATACTTTGAATATATCACTGCATTTAATATGTCTCTGAGACTAGAAGTAAGGGGACCAGTTAGAAAATTATTTTTATAATCCATGGAGATTTAATTAGGGCAATGTATAGAGACTGTAAGAATTGGAATGGAATTGGAATGGAAATGAATAAACAGATTCAGGCTGTACTGTAAAGGTAATATACTTAGGTAAAATCTAGAGAATTAATTGTCAACATTTCACCCATAATAAGGTCCCATGATAAGGACTTGGCATTCAATTATAAGAGTCCAGTATGCAGTGATTTATTTAATAACACTCATAATAGAAAATTATTGATCTTTTCAAAACCTTGTTGTTCTTTGCTTTTTTCTCTAGTATTTAAGTAATATGTGTCCTAGTATAAACATTATTTTGATAAAGAATGACATGGTTTATGTTTGGTCATACTTGCCATGCTTATTGGAGTTGTCTGAAATAAATGGCTCGATTATGAAGAAAAATAAAAAATAAAATCTTCTTAAAAGTAGAAAATCCAACTTAACAATAGCTCAGATAAGCAATGTACAAATTATTTTATGGATTTTAAAAGATAACATGAAAGATTGAAAATAAATTTAACAAATCACAAAGTATTGGGGTTATTGTAATTATAGCCCAATCTCCTAATCAGCTTAGTCAATTGCATGGTATGTTTCAGGAGTTTAAATTATGTCTTGCAATTATTTTTAAAGGTAAGTATTATCAAAAAAACAAAAATGTCAGATGCCTATGAAGCATATTTCTTCCCAGGATTACACACAAAGATACACACACACACACTACCACCACCACCATCACCACCATCAACATCATCATATCCTATAATATTTGGACTCATATTTGGGATATAGATATAGATGTTTTACAATGCAAAATTGTTATGGGCCAGAGTTTGAAACAAAGTGCTAAGTCAGTGGAATTGATAGAAACAATAGTTATCTAATTTAGCATGATTCAGTATGATTGATTTAATATTACAAGGAAATGTTACAGGCCAGAACTTGAAACAAGGTAATAAGTGGAATTGAGGAGACAGTGGTTAAATCTAGTTTAGCATTGATTTAATCCTACAACAAAAAATGGTTTCCTAGTGATATAATGATTGGTGTATACTCAGTGTGGGGCATATAAGCAAGAAGCTCTCAGGGCCAGGAAGGACAAGCACACTAGAAGCTCTCAGACATGAGACTGATTCATTCTATCTTCCACCTTGGTTGTGGCTGCGGGCTGAAGTACAAACCCTTGAAAGTTGGGGTGATTCAGAAGCCAGAGAAGGCAGGTAGGAGTAAACTCTCGGAACCAAGATGAGATTTAAAGACTCCCCAGAAAGCTGCCCAGCCCCAGGAAGGAGACAACAATAAGTGTTATAACAATGTTAACTGGGCCACAGAAAAGGAGACAAGACTTGGAAAGAGACAATAAAGGATTTGGACTTTAATCCCTAGCTGCACTTGTGTGGTAATTATTGAACTGAAAGGAAGGCTGCTTCCAGAGACCCCAAGAAAACCCCAACAAGAGAATATTACACAAAAATATTTTATTCAATAGTTACTATATGTGAGGCACTATCTAAAGCACTCTGGAAAAATAAAAATTAAAGAATTAGTTCCTATTTTCAAGGCATTTTATGGAGCGCCCAATTGCCTCATTTATAACTGAAAGATCCATTCCATTAACTCTTTTAATATTCTCTCCCTTCTTTCTTCCATGTTACCCTCTTCCTCTTCCTTTTCTTTTTCTCCCTCTATTCCATGTAGGGAGTAATACATTTACTTTGCATGCACTGTCCAAAGGAATATGCATTTTTATTATTTATACTTCTCAAGTTACCTTGGGGTTTGAGGGCTAGATATTTTTCTTCCCTATTTATTTATGCTTTTATTGTTATCATTTTAAAAATTGGAACAAATAATTCTTTGTTTCATGTAATTTTCATTTATGATTTCTTCAAATGAAGTTTTGGAAAACTTGGCTTTGATAAAATCCATCAAGATTCAAATGGAGCTAACTGACAATGCCTTTGATTGGCACATTATTCTGGATTTCCTGGGATTGGTCAAAAACTGATTCCAGGCCAAGACTCATTTGCTCATTATTTGGGTTTTGATGTCTCAGAGTGAGGAAAAATAGCAATTGTCTCAGAACAGTCAAAAACTCTGAGGGTTTTTGCCTCCCTCCATGATTCTTTTATGAGGACAATGTCCTACTGGATATTTTTTGCTTCCATTCTTATCTAGTCTTTAATTATTAAATGAGTGTTGCCTCAGTCAAACTGTGACCCCAGCGAGACTTTAGTTTAAAAAGATCAAAGTTAATCATTGTCTCCTGGCCAGGGTCAGTAGTCCTTACTTATGTTTTGCCATTGAACTCAGGTGACTCTGAAGGAGAAAGGTTGATGACTTTGTATTACCTAAATTCACTTAAATCCAATTCACTTGCAAATTAAGGCATCACTCTTCTGATGTCATCAATCTCTTCAAGAATGAAGACCAAATAAGAAATAACAATAATTCAAATATTGAAGAATAAAATGATCAATAGTAATTAGTAATTTCTTAGCTGATGCAATTGATGATTATTTAATAAATTAAAAATATATTAAAACAAAACCATTAGGCACATGAATTTTAAAAGAGAAAAAATACCAAATTATGAAGCTAATTTGTATATAGAAAATAAATTAATGTAGGATTATTATTCATTTTCAATGCATTTTTGTACAAATTATGTAACTTCTTTTTTTGTATTATCATTGAAAACACTGAAATAATAATGCTTCCTGCATTGTTATTTTGGTATTGAGCAATAAATATATTATTAGTTGAGGAAATTTCAATATGTAAAATATATAATAATTAAGTTCACTAACACAAACAAGCAAATTTAAACTGAGCTCCTGGAAGTACATATTCTTAGTTGTCTTGCATTTTTTTTTTTTCGGTTGAATCTCATTAAGAGGCTTTGAGAGAAGTCCTATAACATATTACTGGACTTTCAAGAATAAAGCCAAGATGGTGGAATATAGACAGCACTAAGCTGAGGTATTCCAACATCCCCCTCCAAGCAACTACAAAATAATGCCATATGGATATAGAAACAATTGCTGTTTGAAAACTAAACTTACTAAACCCATTCCTAGGTTATATTTCAAGGGCAAAGTGAAGAAGAGTACTTTTAGTCAAAAAGGAAGGGCAATCCTAAGGGACAGTATCAGTTTTGGTCACAAGGATTTAAGGACTCTGAGAAAAAGTGCCAATTCTACTCTGAAGGAGTTAAGGAACCTGAATAATAGAATTTCTTGCAGGGGATAGAAATATTTAGTGTAATTTCATGGCATCTAGATCTCTTCTTGAGTAAGGATCAAAATGCAGATCAGAAGAGCAATGAACACACCTCCTGATGTCTTTCGAGATTATATCACTTTGAAAACACCAAAAACCTTCAAACCCCCAGAACTTGCTTGGAAAACAATAAGCAAAAAAGTCTAAAGCATTATAGGGGCAGACAATATAACATACATGAGAATCTACCTTCTAAGACAAACAAAGAAATTATAGTAACACAAATACAAAAGATTTTCATGTGAATAAAGACCAATTTAACTAGATGGAGATATATTAATTGCTCATGAGTCAATGTAATAAAAGTTAAAAATTTATTTACAACATATCACACCAAATTATCAAAAATTATTTCATAGAGCTAGAAAAAAATAAAAACAAAATTCATCTGAAAGAACAAAAGACTAAAAAGTATCAAAGAAATCAATTTTAAAAATGAAGGAGGGATGCCTAGCAGTTCCAGATGTCAAATTTTTACCACAAAATTGTAGTTATCCAAACATTCTAGTGCTGGTAAAAATAGATAAATTATCTAGATATAAAGGTCATATTGTAAATAAATTAAGGGAACATAGGGAAATGTATCCATAAATCTATGGTTAAGGGAAGATTTTTTTGACAGAACAACAGATATCAAAGGTCATAGGAAGAAAAATGGATAATTTTGGTTACATGAAATTAAAAAGCTTTTTGCAGAAAATTACATCATCTCATTGATAAGACCACACATATATGGTAATGTTCTAGAGTACCCAATGTGCAAAGAGGGGTGAGCCATCCCAAGGGGGGATGAGAGAAGAACCAGACATAGTCAGCAGGTTCCCTCTGGGCTAAAGGGTTTTATACCTCACAGAGAGTTTCCCCACTGTCTGTGGCTCTCTAAAATATATATTGTGTGCATATCTATCAATCTATCTATCTGGAATTCAGACAAATTAATAAAAATAAAAGCCATTCTCCAGTTGATAAAAGGTAAAAAAAGGCATAAATAAAAGAAATTAACATAATCAATAATTACATTAAAATGCTCTAAATCATTATTAATTAAAGAAATACAAATGAAATTACCTATCAGATTGACTAATATGGTAGAAAAGGAAAATGACAAATGCTAGAGAGGCTGGGGAAAAACTGTGACACTAAATCATTATTTGGGAAGTTATGAATGAATCCAAAAGCTCTGGAAAACAATTTGGAACTACATCTAAAGAGTTATAAAACTGTGGATATCCTTTGACCCAGTAATCACATTATGAGATCCCAAAGAGATCAAAGAAAAAAGAAACTTGCTGTATTTTTTTACAGATTAATGTTTTCCTTCTAATTTTTACTGCATTAATTTTGTTTGCCCAAGAAGCTTTTAATTTAATGTTATCAAAATTATCCATTTTCCTATGATCTATTTGTCAAAAAAATTTACAGCAGTTCTTTTTTGTGATGATAAAGACTTGGAAATCAAGGGGATCCTCATCAATTGAGGAATGTTTGAGCAAGTTGAGCAAGCATATCATAATAATGATGATATACTATTAAGCTATAAAAAACAATGAGTAAATGATTTCAGAAAAGCTTAGGAAGACTATGAATTTATGCAAAATAAACAGAACCAGGAAAACATTATATGTACATTGTGCTTCTCTTTGTGTCTGTCTGAGGGTGTGTATGTGTATCTATGTGCTGTTTCTGTCTGTTTCTTTGTCTTTCTCTCTTTCTCTTTCTCCTCTTTTTTACTCTCTACAATAAGCAACATTGGAAAATGCTTAGACTTCATTTACTGCAGATAATCAACTATGAGAGACTTAGTTATTTTGATCAAGACAATGATTTAAAGCAGTTTTAAAGAACTCAGGATGAAAATGCAATCCCCCTGGAGTAAAGGAAGTGTTTTAAAAAAATGATGAACATTGCATATTGAAACATTCTTTTTACTCTTTAATTTTTTTTTTTGCTTAATTTGTTTCTTTTTAATTTTTTTGCAGCATGGCTAATATGGAAATATTTTGCATGATTTTACATGTATAATTGATATGAAATTGTTTTCCTTCTCAAGGGCAAGGAAAAGGATAGTAGAGAGAGAACTTGAAACTCATTTTTTTTAATAGCTATTTTCCCTATATTTGGGAACATATATAAACAGATATATATATATATATATATATATATATATATATATATATATATTTGTGTATATGCATTTAAGTATGTTTTATGATTGTACATATCTAAAAAAAAGATAATTTTGGCTTAAGTTGCTTACGCATGAACACCATTATAAACACTGTGGCCCATTACTAAGCTTAAACCCAACTGTGAAAAATAAGATATGTGCAATATTACCTAAAGCAGAGATCAGGAGCACCACCAAATCAAAGGTGTTCACACTTTTATTGACAGAATTAAGGGGAAGGACTAAAACTCCAAAATTTAGTCCTTTAATTTTTTGGTACCACAACTCAGTTACTCTTCTGAGTCAAATATCTTTAAAGAAGGGAAAGAGACCCACATGTGCAAAAATGTGTATGACAGCCCTTTCCATAGTGGCTAGAAATTGGAAATTGAATGTCTGCCCATCAATTGGAGAACGGCTGAATAAATTGTGGTATCTGAATTTTATGCAATATTATTGTTTTGTAAGAAATGACCAACAGGATGACTTCAGAGAGGCTTGGAGAGATTTACATGAACTGATGCTAAGTGAAATGTGCAGAACCAGGAGGTCATTATACACGTTATACACATTATACACATTATACAAGGCAAAAACAATATTATATGATGCTTAACTCTGGTGGATGTGGCTCCCTTCAACAATGAGACAATTCAAACCAGTTCTACTTGTTCAGTGATGAGGAGAGCCATCTACTCCCAAAGAAAGGACCGTGGGAGCTGAGTGTGGACCACAATATTTCATTTTTACTCTTTCTGTTATTGTTTGCTTCAATTTATGTTTCCTTCTAAGATTTCTTTTTCTTTCTAGATCTAATTTTCCTTATACAGTTACAAGATAACTGTATAAATATGTATACATATATTGGATTTAACAAAAACTTTAACATATTTAACATGCATTGGACTACCTGCCATCTAGGAGATAGGGTTGGGGGAAGGAGGGAAAAAGTTGGAACAGAAGATTTGAAAGGGTCATTGTTGAAAAATTATTCATGCATATGTTATGAAAATAAAAAGATATAATAATAATAATAATAAATATCTATTATCTCAATTATCTGATAGGTGCTATCATTAATATATGTATTTATATATGTGTGTGTGTATGTGTGAGTACATATATATATTCAACATATATACATATGTGTGACAATCCACAATGCAATAGATTTACAAAATGTAACATTGCATTGTACAGATTATGTGAAATGGAAATCAGACAACGGGGAGACTAACGTGTACTAGATTCAAGGAAATTTTTATATTTGAAATTGTATTTTAAGTGACCTTTGAAAGACTGGGAAAATTTGCAGGAGTGAAAATGGAGAAGAAAAATAGTTTAGCAGTCAACAAATATAGTGCAATATCTATAGATAAATAGCAACTTGGAATAATATATCAGGTAGATCTAGCAGAAAATTGATATCATATTTTCATCTATAACTGAATTCTATGTCTGTTTCTTGTTTCTTGTTATGGAGATCAGGACAATACAAGGAAATTTCTAGAGGTCATTAGTAAGGTGAGAAAAGGTGGGTAGATCTAATTATCTAATTGGATATTCTTGTGAATCAGTTTCTGTTTGATTCTGCCTGCTTTAGGGCATAGTAACAACTTGCTACTTGCCAATTGAAGTCACCTGAGCTAATCAGGTCACTCTGCTACTAGAAAAGGCAAGAAGTTAAGCCTAAATAAATTAAGCCTTGCTCAGGAGGCCCTAGAAAAGAAATACTCTGAACAAAATCAGTAATGACAAATTTGATGTTTGCTAGCCTCAAGGGTTAGCAAAGAGAGTTACAGAAAAGAAAAACAAAGAACATTCAATCAGGTATCAAGTCTTTATGGGAAAGAAAAAGAATTTTCAGTGATTTACAAAAAGGATATTCTAAAAGCTGTGATTCTAATCCTAGTTGATATTCTTCTATACAAAAATGTAAATTTGGCTCCTTACTATAGGCAAAGATAAATGCACATCAGGAAAGAAGCTATCTGTGGTCTCCAAATTATCAGGGAAAATAAATTGCTATTTGAAAGAATGAAAGAATAAGTACTTCAAGAAAGAAACAAAATAAAAAATCTGATGAGGCAAGGGGCAATTCTGTCCAGAATCAGGAGATTGGAGAATGAAATATAAGACACAAGAGAGAGCTATGAAACAATTGAAAGTAACTAGTAGATATAACCTCCCTAAAGGTACTGTGCCTAATTTTTTTTTTATTTTCTTAGGACCAAGCTAGGGAATATTTCTTTCTGTCAAGGGACATTTGGATATTTTTAACATCATTCATGGGCCATATAAAATTATGAACTTATAAAACTCAAGCAACGGGAGGCTGTTGTACCTAGCGTTAAGCTCATCAATACCCGTGGTTGCCTTAGCAAAAGATTTCATGGATTTGACATGACTCTAGAGCCAAACATTCCCCACCTCTTGCAGAAATTGCTTCTTTTGGTCTAAGATGTCATGCTATGGATCAGCAATACCATCAGGTGGAGCATCACCTAGTAATTAGCAAGAAAAAATAAATTGTGGTGGTTGTTAAGAGTGATGTGCTGATAAATGTTTAACAGCTCTCTGAGGAAAACTAATGTATATACAACTTGGTTTTTTATTAATCCACTTTATTAGTATTTTCTCCACTAATTTCTGATATCAAGAGAGTTAAAACAATAAATCAAGCCCTAATATTTAACATCTTCTGATTTCAAATTTGTGAATGCTCACATTGAAAATTGAATAATCAGCTCAGTAGATGGTTTGAGCTAGTTCTAGTAAGTGTGAAGTCTCTCAGAAATGGTTTGTAGATAACATATCAGGTTGTTTTCTTCCAGGAGAATAAGACTGGCAGCGTTCTAATACTACTGATGACCACTGATAACCCAATATTTGCTAGCCACATTTGAGATTTTAAGAATGTAGCTGAAAGGTCTTTTAGATAAGAAAAAAAATAGTGTTAGTAAAACTTCCCATAAGATTTGAAAGCCCTCATTTCATAGAATATAGCAAGAGATAAGAAGGAAAATGCCAGAAAGGTGAAGAGTAAGTAATGGGAAAATCATGCACTATACTCAATATTAATGTCATAAATTCAGCTCTCAAGAAATATGTAGGAAAATACGCAAATTAGGGTGAATAAAAAAGAAATTCTTATATTTTATTGTTTAGTTGTTTAGCCATGTATGATCTTTGTGACCTCATATGAGATTTTCTTGGCAAGGATGCTAAGGCAGTTTTCTCTAGAGGATTAAGACAAAAGAGTAAGTGCCACACAGTAGGTGAGTTATCTGAGGCTATCTTTAAAGCTAGATCTTTCTGACTTCAGACCCAGGACTCTATGTGACTAAATGACATATGTTATTTGGTCGGATTTTATCGCAATAAGAATATTGTTTATTCTCCAGGAGCAGAATATGTGTTAGCTAATGAAATAGCATATCATATTAAAATTACACTTATATGAAGAAATTTAAGAATTCAGGATTAGGGAAGAAGGAAATGAGTTGAATGTTGTGAAAAGCATTTGGGTGTGGAATAAATTAAGTCAATAAGCATTTGATAATGTCCTTGAAGACAAAAAGGAGAGATATAGAGCAGATAATGATGCAGTCAGTTAGATACAGAACATTAATGAACAAATATTGGGGTACAGCCAAGATGGCATAGTAAAGCTTGAAAGCTCTGCTCCAGCTCTCCCATTTTCCCTCAAAATCCACATGAAACCAAGGCTTTGAATAGAATGTGATGGAATGAAACCACTCTCCAATCCAAAATAGATTGGAAAAACTTCCAGAAAAGTTAGTCTCACTGGAATGAAAGAGGTGTTCAGCCCATTTCAGACAGTCTAGGAAAGCCAAAATAGGGTCTTAATCACAACAGATCAGTAACTGAGACCTTTGGTCCTGGCTTGAAAGCAGAGCAAACCGGTGGGATAGATCCCAGACCCAGTTTAGAAGGCAAATTCTGTTAAACAAGACTTTTTCCTGGAAAGAACAGATAAAGCTACCCTCTGTAACAATAAAGTCCCTGTGCTCAAAGCCAAGGTTCAAAATTGCACAGGAAGCTTGGGACAGTGTCCCCTTTATCTCAGGAAAAAAGCTTGACCATAATAGTAAGAAAAAGAGGAAATGCAAAAAATAAAAGAAAATGAGCAAGAAAGAGAAAATAACCTTGACCATAAAAAGCTACTATGGTAACGGGGGGACCAAAAACATCAACTCAGATAAGGATAGAATGTCCACAGAGGAAATGTCAAAAAAGTGACATAAACCCAAAGAAGCTTCTTGGAAGTGCTCATAAAAAGACTTTCAAAGACACATAAGAGAGGCAGAAGAAAAAAATGTGAAAATAAATAAGAGTATGCAAGAAAGAGTTAATACAGCAGAAACACTGCTGGATCAAAGGGTATGTACAGTTTGATAACTTTTTGAGCACAGTCCCAAATTGCTCTCCAGAATGGCTGGATGTGTTCACAATTCCACCAACAATGTATCAGTGTCCCTGTTTTCCCACATCCCCTCCAACATTCCGCATTATCTTTTCCTGTCATTTGTAGCCAACCTGACAGGCGTGTAGTGGTATCTCAGAGTTGTCTTAATTTGCATTTATCTGATTAATAATGATTTGGAGCATATTTTCATATGGCTATAAATAGTTTTAATTTCTTCGTCTGAGAATTGTCTATCATATCCTTTGACTATTTATCAATTGGAGAATGGCTTGATTTCTTATAAATTAGAGTCAATTCTCTATATATTTTGGAAATGAGGCCTTTATCAGAATCTTTGACTGTAAAAATGTTTTCCCAGTTTATTGTTTCCCTTCTAATCTTGTCTGCATTAGTTTTGTTTGTACAAAAACTTTTCAATTTGATATAATCAAAATTTTCTATTTTGTGGTCAATATGATCTCTAGTTCTTCTTTGGTCATAAATTCCTCCTTCTTCCACAAGTCTGAAAGGTAAACTATCCTATGCTCTTCCAATTTATTTATCATCTCATTCTTTATGCCTAGGTCATGAACCCATTTTGACCTTATCTTGGTGTATGGTGTTAAGTGTGGGTCAATGCCTAGTTTCTGCCATACTAATCTCCAATTTTCCCAGCAATTTTTGTCAAATAATGTGTTCTTATCCCCAAAACTGGGGTCTTTGGGTTTGTCAAATACTAGATTATTAAAGTTATTGACTATTTTGTCCTTTGTACCTATCCTATTCCATTGATCAACTAATCTGTTTCTTAGCCAATACCAGATGGTTTTAGTAACTGCACAATGAGAAAATTTTTAACAAGTAGCACCAAGTAAATTGATTCTAAAGTCTTTTTTATTACATCTTTTAAACATTTGTTTTGGATTAGGAAGGATAAATAAGAATTTTTTTTGAATGTCACAAGAACGCAAAGTTGATGGGAGATCTTATGCTTTTAGAAACATTTATTTTTGTAGATCTTTATTAAATCACATCTCTTATGCATTTTACTATGTTTATGAGAGAAATCCATTTTTTGTGTGTTTTTACTCTCTTATAAGTTTAAGTGTCCCACTTTGGAATCTACAAATTATTAATCTCTTAGGCTTCAGGATATTTTATTTTAAATTCATTTCTACCTTATCCAAATCAAATAATAATATAGGAAAAAAACAGTTCTAGAATTAACTGATTTACCTTTTTATTGTGGTAATGCAATTTTCTTTCTACATTTTACTTTAGTAATTAATTGATCCAAGGTTTCATCAATACAGGTTCCTATTGTATTGACAAAAATTTCAACCATACTGATATGTAAGTAGTTAGTTTCCTGAGTTGGAATTAAAACACAATAGTTTGTTCTTGAGCCTAAATAAGGCTGATGCTCACATGAGAAACAGACTCTTAATAGGACCTAATTTGATGCTTCTCTTTTGTGGTAGGAGTAACAGGAACTTTTGATCAATTAACATCATCTCTACTTCATGATGAAGCATCAAAGGAAGACATCAAGGGAGAGCATTCAAATTACTGCAGAGTTAGCAGCTCTACTACTTTTCTCTTAGCCTCCATTTTTCAAATCATATCCCTCATTAGATATTTCAGTCAAAATAATTATGTTCCAAGTCACACACATATCCCACAGAAAAGTGGCCACAGTTTGTGCAAAAAATTAGCTAAGTACATCACTTTCATTAACATAGAAAAATCAGCACAACTTATAGTTTGTCAGGATTTATTTCTTCCCCAACTATCTAAAAACAAAATGCTTATGGGTACCACTTTTATTCCAAATATTGATGTTTAGGCAATCTGTATCTTACTGAGGCTTGACCAAGAAAGACACAATAAAATATTTCAAAGAGGCTGACCTCAACTAGATAGATAGAATTAGGGAATGGAAAAGAATGCTTAAATAAAGAGGCAATGTCATTTCCATGACATCATCCAGTACTATATCATACATCGTATTTGCCTTTATTGGAGCAATTTCCTGTTATATATGTGTTGAACATAGTATTTGATCTTTTAAAATACAGTGTAGCCTGCCTTCAGTGACACAAAGTAGAAAGTCTTTCCTATATATAAAATTAATTTTAAAAAAGTAACTAGGTGAAGAAGAGGATGAAAACTCAAATTTTGAAAGGGTAGAAATTATAAAAAATAATCAGCAATTTTCTGCATAAATAATAACCCAATGATTATTGAAAAATGTTTTTAAATCATTTTATTTAATTCCTGGAAACTCACAACTAACATTTTCTAAATTTCTGGATATATATGAGAAGGAAGAGAAGAGAGAATACTGCTTTTGGTATGCTGTTGATAAATTCTAACCATGACCTTTCTTTCTCTCTGTTCTAGGCAATAGTGCATTATAGGGGCTAATGCAGGATTATATTAAGTGACATTTCACAGTCATCATTATGTTAGGAGCAATAACATGGGCCAATTAGAAGAAAAATGAACTCTGCCACATTCTTGCCTCACAATCTTATGTCATAGGAGAAGGATTAATAGTGAGCTATAACTAAGCCAATATGACTCCTGTTGCATTGCAGAGTGCACAAAAGAAAATGTTGGAATCTGATCCCGAATAAAGCAGGAAAGCATTTGTGGTGACCTTTTCAATTCCACCTTTCTAGCACAGTTGTGCATTTCCTTTCCCCTATGGAGACTTTACTAGGAACATCATCTAATTATTACTTGATATAATTATGGTGGAAGTATGTGACTCCATGGACCATCATTCATGCAAGCTGTAAAATTCAGGTCTTGACCACCTGACTCATATCATTATATATTGGTGAAAGAGTGTTGATGCTATAATCTTGCCCAAAAGTCAATTTGTGTAATTGACTTCCTAGTCCCTGAATCCCCCCTTTCATTTTACTAACACATAATACTCTTCATCTGAAAATAAATCTTCACTCTTTGGCTCTTTCGTTGTACAAGCAGGTAAATATGTAAAAAGTAGACAAAGATAATTTGGATGTTTTGGTGTTGATAATGGTTTTCTTTTGTGTGTGTGTGTGTGTGTGTGTGTGTGTGTGTGTGTGTATACCTTTTTATTGTGTTAATGCAATTTTCTTTCTACATTTTACTTTAGTAATTAATTGATCCAAGGTTTCATCAATGCAGGTTCCTATTGTATTGACAAAAATTTCAACGACACTGATATGTTTGTAATGTAAGTTTGGCCAATTAGAAGGGCCCTGAGCCTGTAATGTAACTCCATGTCAAATCTTTACTGCTTTACATTAAAAATTAACATGAATAGTTCATATTTTTTAATACATCATTTTCAGTTGCTTGTTTAAATAGTATGATATTGTAAAAGTCAAATATTGTCTCCCCTCTTAAAGGTCACCCATTTTAAGGAATACCACAAAATTACCCATCATCTTCTCACCTCAGTATTTACCTACTGTTGTACCACTCCCTTCTTTCTCATTATTACTTTCCACTACTAGGAAACCCTCTATCCTGTTTTTCACTCTTTCCAAATTGTATATTAATTTCGTATTTTGCAAACACAAATATAGTTAAATAAGTAATCTATCTGAAACAGTTTCTTTTTTGTTTTGATTTCTTTTTCTCAACATAACTAAATATTTAGATGAGCTCTCAATAGGTATTAGAGTTCACTCATGAAAAAGAGGTTGACTAAAAAATATCAAAGGGAGGGAATGCTGAGAAAGAAGAGAAGTATATACTTAAGGAAATGAAGTTATAGACAATAGAGAGACCTGGTTTCCTCCACACATTTTTATTCCTAATAGTAATCATTCAAATTGCCCTGGAACCTATCAGGATCCACCTTTCAATTTATTTTGTCAACATCATAAACCCACCTTAAAAATCAAATATAGTTTAATAATAAGTTCCTAACACATCTCTTTCCTCTATTTTCTTTCCATTCTAATATATTTTTCACTCCACTACCAAAACAATATTCTATAAACATAGACACAAGTATATTACTTCTTAAGATACTCAGAGCCTATTCAAACTAGTTCCACCATACTTTTAATTATTTTATACTTTTTCTGTTCCCAAAGTTTCAGCCAAATGAGAACATTCTCTTTCTTATGAATATGCTATGAACATTTCTGCTTCTATTTTTCATAATTCCTGATGTCTAAAGTGCTCTTCCCTGACCTAGAGCTCCTTTCCATCTTCTAAAATTCAACTAAAATGAAAATATCTGTGTAAAATATTCCTCATAACTACCCCATCACTACCGCGCACACACACACACACACACACACACACACACACACACACACAGATACACACATCTGATGATGCACTTTTATCACTGTAACCTCACATGGTACTTTGCTTTGCAATGTTCTCTAGTTGATTCACATTATAGTTTGTATTTGTGTATTATCCTTGCTTGGACCACAAGAACTAAAAAAGAAATTACTATTCTTTTTAAATTTTTCCAATCTCATCTAAAAAAAAGTGTTCTCCACTGAGTACAATTTTTTTCAATGTTTGTTCAATTGAGAAGAATTAATGGACAGCTCAGACCAGAAACATTTTTAAATATTGTAAGATTTTAGGGCATAGTTGGAAGAAGCTCTACTCTTCTCTTCTTTTTATTTTAATTTGGAAGTAAAAGAGGTTGAAAATAAACTCTAGTTGACAATTCAACATTCATTTATTCATTGATTCACAATTCCCCAAGTCCACAAGGAAGTAGAAAGTGATAAATTTAGGATTCGATTGCTTGAGGTTTGAAACTCACTTCTCTCTCTTTTAGTACATCTATGATCTTGGGCAAATCATTTAATCTCCCTGGGGCTCAGGTTGTGGTATTTGAAAATTAGGAGGTTGGATTAGATTGACCTCTGAGATAATTGCGACAGTCTATGATCATATTAACACTAGAGATATCATACATTTCTTCTAGAACACTGTGACATCTAGAAAGCCAAAAAAAAATCTGGTTGATAGAATCATAGATTTTTAGCACTAAAGAAGATCTTATAATAGTGCAGTAAACATCTCTCATACATTAGAGGAAACTGAGACTCATAGTAGTTATATGTTCTTGAAAAGTTCATATAGTCACTGTAGCTATTAAATGACATAACTATTTATTCCAATAAATTATGCAAGTGGAATATTACTAACTTAAAATATACTTTAACATTATTCCAAAACTTTAATTCAGTCAATCACATCTTTTGACATTTTTAGATATTTCAGTCTCAGCAGATGTTGCTTATAAAGGTATATAGCAGAAAAATAAATGTGGCATTTGCTCATGAAAGTCAAAAAAAGAAAGCAAAAAAAAAAAAAAAAAGGAAAATTCATCTGATTTGAGAATAAGGCTTTGTTACCAAGATAGTTGACACTGGTAAACTGCTTGAATTCAGAAGTTCTAATCATCTAAGGGGACTAACTCCCACTCATTTCACTAAAACTAACAACACTCAGATAATCTCCTGAAGTAGGAAGAGGTGGTATTAGGCCATCCCTCTAAGGAGGGATGAATCTATCTAGGTCAAAAACAGAGATAGTTTCTGGTTTCATTGCTGATAAGTTCTGAGATTGGGCCTGTAAATATGATAAAATAATTGATATGTTTTATTATTATTATTATTATATCAATTCACAGTTTATCATTTAATATACAATTTAATATTATACATTGATTTATTATTATATACCATATTATTATATATTATATTAATATAATAATTCAATACTACATAAAATTAATTATTTAATGCATAATTGATATGTTAATATCATCATAAAGTATGATAAAATATAATAAGATAAAATATCTTATATTTAGATTACATATTAATTCATATGGTGTAAATTGATGAAAATAATTTGTGCCATCTCTATATGTTTGCTGTCTATAATAATATTCCCATTGTAGTTTACTTTATAGATGTTCTGCATCATGTTCCTAGTGGTTTTCCAAGGGTTCTAAAAAAGCAATAAATTTCACTGTTGAAATGACATGTATATACATTTTGAATATAAGAAAAGATTGCATGTGGATTGGCAGTGAAAGTGGGGAGAAATGACAAAATATGAAGGAGAAACATAATTTAAAAAATGAAATGAGATCAATAATTAAAGTAGGAGAAATAACTCATTGTTAATCATTTCCAAACCTAAAATGAAACCTCAATAAACAGGTATTTTAAAATAACATATTTTTCTATATTAATATGGTGGTATATTAATTTTCACTATGTACTAAATTAGGATGAGAAAAATAATTATTTTAGTAATCTTCCTTTAGTTATCTTCCTTAATAATGGCTTGGCTCCAGAACTGAATAAAAGCAGAAGAGTGGGACTTGATTTCTTTGGATTAATGTTGTAGTTTGATAGCCTTGTGCTTCTCTATGGATCAAGAATCTATCCTTTGAATACCAATATTCTTTTTTTTAAATTTTATAATATTTTTTTTATTGACAGAACCCATGCCAGGGTAATTTTTTACAGCATTATTCCTTGCACTCACTTCTGTTCCGATTTTTCTCCTCCCTCCCTCCACTCCCTCCCCTAGATGGCAAGCAGTCCTATACATGTTAAATATGTTGCAGTATATCCTAGATACAATATATGTATGCAGAACCGAACAGTTCTCTTGTTGCACAGGGAGAATTGAATATCAATATTCTTTCAGTGATGTTGCATTGCTATTAAACATATAATACCAATTTTCAAAAAGTAAAAATTGAAGTTCTTCCAAAGGGCATAGTAAAGGTGCATGGTGGGTTTGAGCACTTCATAATATATCACAAATAAAGAATTGCACAGAATTTGTTGAAAAAGGTAGGAGTGAGGGAAGGCAGGAAAGAGAATAAGCCACAAACTCTACTAGACACTCTACAAATATCTCATTTGATTCTCATAACAAACCAATGAAGTAGGTGCTATTATGATTCTCATTTTTCAATTAAGAAAATTGAGGCAGATAGAGCTTTTGCCCTTGGTCACATAGCTAGTAAGTGTCCTGGGCTATTTTTGAATGTGATCTTCCTGATTCCAGGCACAGTAGCTCCTAGCTACTTGTTAAAGTTGTTATGAGGAACTTACACGATCTCTTTCCTAATCATGACTTCCTCACTCTCCTAAAAACAGGTCATTCTCTTAGCAAGAATGAAAGAATCAATGAGATTCTGCATGCTCTGTCAATAATCTGGGAATTTCAAATGTTCTACTGGTAATCCACTATAATGGATTTATGAAATTTTATGGACAAGAGACACCAAGCATATTAATGGATTGATGAAATCATGAGATTGTTAAAAGTGAAAGAAATATTAATTTTTACTCTTAACTCTTATCATGGCATGGAGACGATGCTAGTTTCCAGAGGGCTATGCCCAAAGTTTGATGGTGCTTTCCAAATCAACAAAACTTCCAATTATCAACATGACAACTGAGAGAATGTTAACTGAGGGCCATCCTTAGTAAGTTCAGAGACTATTAGAGTGGAAGCAAAATATATATACTATTCAAACAGAATGTTAAAAAAAAAGAAATACTGTGTATGCACAAAGACATCACAAAGCATTCTCAGTGTTTTTTATATTGAGGATTAAGATATGATAAGTTATGGATAAGATATATCCACAAAGGTGGAGGTAGTATGATATAATGAAAAACTTACTGAACTGACAGATCACTAGTCTCTTTTTTTCTGAGAGGCTAAGATTTTCTGAGTTATAAGAATGTCCTATTCCAAACAAAAGTTAATTTTAACTGCCCTCTTTTCTATCCATGTAAATTTTAATATTGCTTTCAAGGCACAAAAATATGGTGAAGTTTGAATGAAAATGCATCATTTTTAGACAGTAGATATCAGTTATTCTAATCACTAAAAAAGTTGATTATTTTTCTCTTCAGTCTCTTTAAATGTCATCTAACAAATCATGCAGAAATAAATACAAATTAGGATGATTATGTAGTGCTCTTTGCCACAGTCTCAGTCTAAATTGACTCAGAAGTCTAAAAAAGAAAAAAAAGTAAGATTCTTTGTGAAGCATTTGAAGAATTTCTCATTAAAAGAAGAGACCATGCAGTGATTAAGATTCCAGTATGTACTTTCGCAGGAAAGTTTCAGTGACTTGCGTGGTATGCCTAATGAGCACCCAGTACCTTTGATTCTCATTTTAAAACTTTAAAACTGACATTTTTTCTAGGAAAAAGCAAAAATAAATTTCAATCTACTCTTATCTCAGAGATGTCATTTCAACCCATTGATCTATTTTTCTTTTTCTTTTCTTTTTCTCCATTGTCTTGCAGAATTGGACTGATTTGCTATCATTCTTAGGTGGCTTATTTCAACTTCTAATTTTCTTTTCCTTTCAAAAACTCCTATATTTGCTTTTAAGAAACTTAAAATTACCATGCTACATGATTTATAAAAAAGTATTTTATTAAATTCATCATGGTTTAGAGGAAATAAATTTGGGCCTGGCATAAACAAACAAAACCCCAAATACAAATCCTGCCATAGACAGTTATTAGTTACAGAACTATAAAAAAAATCATTTTAACTTTTTTAATCATCTTGCATATAGTTTTTAAAGAAGCCTTTTTTGAATTGATAAGTTAATCTTATTTATATTTCTAAATAATTAATATAATGTGCTAGAATCATAGTTCACCTGTTTCTTACTCTTCTGTTCTCCTCTTCTCTTCCTAATGAGAACTTTAGAAGGTTTGGAAAAGGATATCAGTGTGTGTGTGTGTGTGTGTGTGTGTGTGTGTATAATCATTCATGTTATTGGAGGAAAATGTATATAATTGGAAGTTTTCATTTATCTCCTGAGATCATTAAACTTTGATCATTAAGTTTTTCCCTATTCACAGATCTGCAAAATAATAGCTTCCTTGCTCCTTAAATTTGTGTAAAATGTTGGAAATAATGCATCATTATGAGAAACCTATGCATAGTTTTAACCAGACTCCTTTCCAGTTTTGCAACCATTTTGTTTGTCAAATGCTGAGTTCATATCCAAGAAACTGGTTCTTTACCTTTATCAAATACTTTTTTCACTTCTATGTATTATATACCTAATCTGTTCCAAATATTAAACTTCCTAATTCTTAATCAATAATTTGAGAATTAATGTTTTGTAGTATTGCTTGAGAGCTGGTACTGCTAGGTCCTTTCCATCCCATTTCTTTATTTTATTTTTGCTGAAGCAATTGGGGTTGTGACATGCCCAGGGTCACACAGCTAGGAAGTCTTGTGTTTGAGGTCAGATTTGAACTCAGGTCCTCCTGACTTCAAGACTGGTGGTCTATTCATTACACCACCCAGCAGCCTTGATCCCATTTTTTAAAATTTCCCTAGGCCTTCTTGACCTTTTGATTCTCTAGATGAATCTTGTTATTATTTTTATAACTGTATAAAATAATCTGTTAGTAGATTGATTGATATAGCACTGAAAAGTTAAGAAATGTGGCTAAATTGTCATTTTTATTATATTGTTCAGCCTATGCTTAACTAATTACTAGTTGTTCAATTAGTTCTATATTTATTTGTGTAAAGAGTATTTGGTAATTGTATTAATATAATTCCTGTATTTGCTTTGGCACACAGATTCCCAAGTATTTAATACATTATGAAGCTATTTAAAATGAACTTGCTTTTTCTCTCTACTGCATTTTATTGGTAGTATACAGAAGTGGCAATGGTATGGGTTAGATTTATTTTATTATTGCAACTTTGCAGAAGTTATTTTTTCAAATAATATATTTGATTATAGCTCCTTAAATAAAGCATCATATCTGCAAAACTGTTTTTTTTTCATTTTTGCTAATATTTATACTCTTATTCAGCTTTCTTATCTCACTGTTTTAGCTAGCATTGTTAGTATCATATCAAATACAAGTGGCAAAAATAGACAGCCCTCTCTTGTCCCTGATTTAATTAGAAAGTCTTCTAATTTAATCCCTTTTCTATGTAACCTGCCTAAATTTTAAAGAGATACATCTTATATTAAGGAAAGGTCCATTTAATTCTGTTCTTGGTGATTTAACAAGAAATAATAGAGCATCCTGACAATTCATTTTTCTGCATCACTGATGATAGTTTGAATTTTTATTCATGAATATAGCTTATTATGTTGATAGTTTTATTATGATTGAATCAAATTCTATATTTTTGTTTAAATCCAACCTGATCATAATATGTTGGTCATAATATGTAATCTATGTGATATACTGATTTAGTCTCAGATAATATATTAATTTTTTCCCATCAGTACTCATTAGAGACACTGATTTTTTGTTTGCTTTCACTGATTTGAATATCACTAGTTTGGGAGTAGAGAAACTCTTGTTTTGTTTGTTTTTATTTTTCCATAGAAATAATTTGGCAGAATTCCATTTTCATTTTTTCAAATAGTTTAAGTAAAATTGAATGTAATTATTATTAATATTTCATAAAATTCATCTGAAAACCCTGGTTCTGAGATTTTATTCTCTGGGAACTTGTTAAGTTCTTCTCAGATTGATTATTTTTGTTTAAGTCCTCTTTATATTTTATTAATATTCTTCATTGCATTTAGATGTTAATTTTTACTTACATTATTAGAAAGACTAGTTTTTAAATTGACTTTAAGAGAAATTCCATTTAAAATAACTGCAGATAGTATAAAATATTTGGGAATCTATTTGCCAAGGGAAAGTCAGGAACTATATGAGAAAAACTACAAAACACTTTCCAAAGAAATAAAATCAGATCAAACCAACTGGAAAAATATAAAGTGCTCTTGGATAGGTCAAGCAAATATAAGATGACAATACTACTTAAACTATTTATTTAATGCTATACCAATCAGACTCTCAAAAAACTATTTTAATGACCTAGAAAAAATAACAAAATTCATCTGGAAGACCAAATGGTCAAGACTTTTAAGGTAACTAATGCAAAAAAAAAATCAAATGAAGGTGGCCTAGCTGTACCAAATCTAAAACTATATTATAAAGCACCAGTTACCAAAACCATTTGGTATTGGCTAAGAAATAGACTAGTTGATCAGTGGAATAGGTTAGGTTGACAGGACAAAATAGTAAAAACTTTAATAAGTAGTGTTTGACAAACCCGAAGACCCCAGCTTTTGGGATAAGAATTCACTGTTTGACAAAAAATGCTGGGAAAATTGGAAATTAGTATGGCAGAAATGAGGCATTGACTCACACTTAACACCATACACCAAGATAAGGTCAAAATAGGTTCATGATCTAGACACAAAGAATGAGATTATAAATAAATTAAAAGAACATAGCATAATTTACTTCTCAGACCTGGGAAGAGGAAGGAATTTATGAGCAAGAAGAACTAGAGATCATTATTGATCACAAAACAGAAAACTTCGATTATATCAAATTAAAAAGCTTTTGTACAAACAAAAATAATGCAGACAAGATTAGAAAGAAGCCATAAACTGGGAAAACATTTTTATAGTCAAAGGTTCTGATAAAGGCCTCATTTCCAAAATGTATAGAGAATTTACTATAATTTATAAGAAATAAAGCCATTCTCCACTTGACAAATGGTCAAAGGATAGGAACAGACAATTTTCGTATTAAGAAATAGAAAGTATTTCTAGCCATATGAAAAGATTCTCCAAGTCATTATTAGTCAGAGAAATGCAAATTAAGACAACTCTGAGACACCACTACACATCTGTTAGATTAGCTAGAATGACAGGGAAAGATAATGAGGAATATTGGAGGGGATGTGGAAAAACTGGTGTGTTATTGGTGGAATTGTGAACAAATCCAACCTTTCTGGAAAGCAATTTGGAACTATGCTAAAAAAGTTACCAAAATTGTACACACCTTTTGATCCAGCAGTGTTACCTACTGAACTTATATCCCAAAGAGATCTTAAAGAAGGGAGAGGGACTTGTATGTGCCAAAATGTTTGTGTTGAGTTAGAAAAACTTCTAACCTTTTTTAGTGGCTAGAAACTGGAAATTGAATGCATGCTCATCAATTGGAGAATGGCTGAATAAATTGCAGTATTTGAATGTTATGGAATATTATTGTTCTGTAAGAAATGACCAGCAGGATGATTTCAGAAAGGCCTGGAGAGGCTTAAATGAACTGATGATGAGTGAAATGAGCAAGACCTGGAGGTCATTATATACTTCAACAACAACACTATATGATGATTAATTCTGATGGATGTGGCCATCTTCAACAATGAGATGAAACAAATCAGTTGCATTTGTTCAATAATGAAGAGAACCAGCTACACCCAGTGAAAGAACTATGGGAAATGAGAACTGTGGGGAATGAGTATGAACCACAACGTAGTATTTCCACTCCCTCTGTTTTTTGTCCACTTGCATTTTTGATTTTCTTCTCAGGTTATTTTTACCTTATGTGTAAATCCAATTTTTCTTGTGTAGCAAAATAACTATATGGATATGTATACATATATTATATTTAACATATAATTTAACATAGTTAATATGTATGAGTCTTCTTGCCATCTAGGGGAGGAGGTAGCGGGAAGGAAGAGAGAAATTGGAACAGAAAGTTTTGCAAGGGCCAATGCTGAAAAATTACCCATGTATATATCTTGTAAACAAAAAGGTATGATAAAAAAAATAAAAATTGGCTTTAATTTTCTGTTATTTATTGTTAACTTTTTTTCTATTTTTAATGGCAATTTGATTTTCTTTTTTCTTTTTTACAATCATGTTATTTAATGATTTTTAGAATTCATTAGTTTAAAATAATTGAGACATTTATTAAATTCATTGTAAATACTTTTTTTTGCTTTTAAGTTTATGAACTTTAAATTTTTTATTTCTGTGCCATTTTAATTTCATAGCTTCCTAGTTCTATATATATATATGCAAGTGTGTGTATTTAACATATATATGTAAAATTTCAAATTCATTGTTCTGTTTCTTTCTCCTGTTGATGTTGTTTTTAGATTTATAGATTTTCCAGGGGGTGGAGCCAAGATGGTGGAAACCACATGTTTCTTTCTAATTTTATCTACATCCCTCACACTAGTTATGAAATCCAGCCTCTGAATTAGCTCTGGAAAGACAGAACTCACAAATATTGGGAGTGCAACAAAGCATCAGCAGAAGATAATTTTGAAGATTGCCAGAAAAGGTCTGTTTCAATGAGAAGTGGGTGAGAGGCAGCAAAGCACAAGCGTCTGAGCACAAACATCAGTGCAGACAGTTCAGAATCCAGGAGGGGTGCAGACTCCACAAGGCAGAGAATCTATGGGGAATAATCTACAAGAATCTACAGCAGTCTTCCGGTTAAGATGGCGGAGAGGAGGCTCACAGCTGCATAAGCTCCACGCTTTCTCTCACTATCCATTTCATTACAAGCCTCTGAATCAATGCTTGACTGAAAAAAAACCCACAAATAGTTACCAAGAGAAGCCATCCTTGAGATCCGCCAAGAAAGGTCTGTCTTTACTGGAGGGCTGGGGTGGTTTTAGATCGGGCGCAGGCGGCAGGCAGCGGCAGTGAGGGCACAGAAGCAGACTGGAGAGGGGGTGGAGAGTGATCGTAGCCGTCTCTGTGGGGAGAGCTTCGCTACAGGTTTGGATACTTTACTCCAGCAGCAAGTCAGCAGCCCAGCAGAGAAGCTAAAAACACCGGGGCTGAAGAATACAACCCCAAACAACTGGAGTCTCTCAGGACCTGGCCGACCCCCCCTTCCCCCCCCTCAGTGACTCAGCACGCTTTGGGATCTCAGAGCGCAGGCGCAGCACAGTCCTGCTAGTGCCTCACTGCTGCCCCTGCAGTCTGTAGAGGAAGCTCGATAACACACCCAGCCCCCCCCCCCAAAGAAAGACTCCAGTTTTTTCTGTTTTTCTTTGGTAGTTTGTCTCTGATTAATAGACAGAATGAGCAAGAAGCTGAAGAGGACTTTAACCCTTGACAGCTTCTATACAGATAGAGAGCAGACTCTAAATCCTGAGGAAACTAAAAACAGGCAGTCCCCAGGTGAATCCCCAAAGGAGGAGATCGTCTGTTCCTCAGCACAGATGAACCTCATAGAAGTGATTAAAAAGGCTCTCACAAGGGAGCTAGAAGAAAAATGGGGAAAGCAGAGTGAGGCTTGGCAAAAAGAGAAGGAAGCTTGGAAAAGGAGAGGGAGGCTTGGCAAAAGAGCCTGGAGAAGTCAGTTAAAGAGAGAGTGGATAAAGAAGTAAAATCCTTGAAAAATAGGATTAGTGAACTGGAAACAGAAAACAGCTCTCTAAAAAACAAAATTGGCGAAATGGAAAAAAATTCCACAGAACAAAAGAACTCAATTGGACAATTAGAAAAAGATTTTAAAAAAGTGAGTGAAGAGAATACTTCACTGAAAATCAGAATTGAACAAGTGGAATTGAATGACTCGAGGAGACAAGAAGAATCAGTCAAGCAAATCCAAAAAAATCAAACAATGGAGAAAAATGTGAAATACCTTCTGGGGAAGACAACAGACCTGGAAAACAGATCCAGGAGAGACAATCTGAGAATCATTGGACTCCCAGAAAAAACATGATGAAAAAAAGAGCCTGGACACTGTCTTCCAGGAAATTATCAAAGAGAACTGCCCAGAAGTCATAGGAACAGAGGAAAAAATAAACATTGAAAGGATTCATCGATCACCCACTGAAAGGGATCCTAAAATCAAAACACCAAGGAATATAGTGGCCAAATGCCAGAACCCTCAGATGAAAGAAAAAATATTGCAAGCGGCTAGAAAAACCCAATTCAAGTATCAAGGAGCCACAATAAGGATCACCCAGGATCTGGCAACATCCACATTAAATGATCGAAGGGCCTGGAATATGATATTCCGAAAGGCTAAGGAACTTGGTATGCAACCAAAAATAACTTACCCAGCGAGAATGAGCATCTTTTTCCAGGGAAGAAGATGGACATTCAACGAAGTAAGCGAATTTCATCTATTTCTGATGAAAAAACCAGAACTTAACAAAAAGTTTGATCTACAAATATAGAACTCAAGAGAAATCTAAAAAGGTAAAGATTAATCTTGGGAACTATATTTTGACTGTATAGATGTATAAAGAATACATGTATACCTTGTTCTAGAAATTGATGTGGAAAGGACATTGTACCAGAAAAAGGGTAAAGTGGGGGTAGTACATCTCATGAAGAGGCATAGGAAACCTATTATATCTGAGAGAAAGAATGGAGGGGGATGAATATAGTGGGTATCTTACTGCCTTCAGAATTGGCTTTAAGTGAAAAATCTTAAGACATATTCAATCTATGGTGAAACTTCTCCCATCTCATTGAAAAGTGAGAAGGGAAAAGTGGAAAGGGAAGGAATAAGCTAAGCGGAAGGGAATACGGGAACTGGGAGGGAAAGGGGTAAAATAGGGGGAGGAACTCTAAGGCGGGGGGAGGGACACTAAAAAGGGAGGGCTGTGAGAAGCAAGGGGTGCTCACAAGCTTAATACTTGGAAAGGGGGGAAAGGGGAAAGAAGGGAGGAAAGCATAAACCGGGGTTAACAAGATGGCAAGTAATACAGAATTGGTCATTCTAACCATAAACGTGAACGGGGTAAACTCCCCCATAAAGAGGAAGCGGTTAGCAGAATGGATTAAAAGCCAGAATCCTACAATATGTTGTTTACAGGAAACACACCTGAAGCGGGGAGATACATGCAGGTTAAAGGTAAAAGGTTGGAGCAAAATCTACAATGCTTCAGGTGAAGTCAAAAAAGCAGGGGTAGCCATCCTGATCTCAGATCAAGCTAAAGCAAAAATTGACCTAATTAAAAGAGATAAGGAAGGACACTATATCTTGCTAAAGGGTAGCATGGATAATGAAGCACTATCTATATTAAACATATATGCACCAAGTGGGGTAGCATCTAAATTCTTAAAAGAGAAACTAAGAGAGCTGCAAGAAGAAATAGACAGTAAAACTATAATAGTGGGAGATCTTAACCTTGCACTCTCAGAATTAGATAAATCAAACCACAAAATAAATAAGAAAGAAGTCAAAGAGGTAAATAGAATACTAGAAAAGTTAGATATGATAGATCTCTGGAGAAAATGTAATGGAGACAGAAAGGAATACACTTTCTTTTCAGCAGTTCATGGAACCTATACAAAAATTGACCATATATTAGGACATAAAAACCTCAAACTCAAATGTAGTAAGGCAGAAATAGTAAATGCATCCTTTTCAGACCACGATGCAATGAAAATTACATTCAACAAAAAAGCAGGGGGAAGTAGACCAAAAAATAATTGGAAACTAAATAATCTCATACTAAAGAATGATTGGGTGAAACAGCAAATCATAGACATAATTAATAACTTCACCCAAGAAAACGATAATAATGAGACATCATACCAAAATGTATGGGATGCAGCCAAAGCGGTAATAAGGGGAAATTTCATATCTCTAGAGGCCTATTTGTATAAAATAGAGAAAGAGAAGGTCAATGAATTGGGTTTGCAATTAAAAATGCTAGAAAAGGAACAAATTAAAAACCCCCAGTCAAACACTAAACTTGAAATTCTAAAAGTAAAAGGTGAGATCAATAAAATTGAAAGTAAAAAAACTATTGAATTGATTAATAAAACTAAGAGTTGGTTCTATGAAAAAACCAACAAAATAGACAAACCCTTAGTAAATCTGATTAAAAAAAGGAAAGAGGAAAATCAAATTGTTAGTCTTAAAAATGAAAAGGGAGAACTCACCACTAACGAAGAGGAAATTAGAGCAATAATTAGGAGTTACTTTGCCCAACTTTATGCCAATAAATTCGACAACTTAAATGAAATAGAAAAATACCTCCAAAAATACAGCTTGCCCAAACTAACAGAGGAAGAAGTAAATATTCTAAACAGTCCCATCTCAGAAAAAGAAATAGAACAAACTATCAATCAACTCCCTAAGAAAAAATCCCCAGGACCAGATGGATTTACATGTGAATTCTACCAAACATTTAAAGAACAATTAACTCCAATGTTATATAAACTATTTGAAAAAATAGGGATTGAAGGAGTCCTACCAAACTCCTTTTATGACACAGATATGGTACTGATACCTAAACCAGGTAGGCTGAAAACAGAGAAAGAAAATTATAGACCAATCTCCCTAATGAATATTGATGCTAAAATCTTAAATAAAATATTAGCAAAAAGATTACAGAAAATTGTCACCAGGATAATACACTATGACCAAGTAGGATTTATACCAGGAATGCAGGGCTGGTTCAATATTAGGAAAACTATTAGCATAATTGACTATATCAATAACCAAACAAACAAAAACCACATGATCATCTCAATAGATGCAGAAAAAGCATTTGATAAAATCCAACATCCATTCCTAATAAAAACACTTGAGAGCATAGGAATAAATGGACTTTTCCTTAAAATAGTCAGGAGCATATATTTAAAACCATCAGTAAGCATCATATGCAATGGGGAAAAACTGGAACCTTTCCCAGTAAGATCTGGAGTGAAGCAAGGTTGCCCACTATCACCATTATTATTAATATCGTATTAGAAACACTAGCCTCGGCAATAAGAGTCGAGAAAGATATAAAAGGAATTAGAGTAGGCAATGAGGAAACCAAACTATCACTCTTTGCAGATGATATGATGGTATACCTAGAGAACCCCAGAGATTCTACCAAAAAGCTATTGGAAATAATTCATAATTTTAGCAAAGTAGCTGGCTACAAAATAAATCCCCATAAATCCTCAGCATTTTTATACATCACCAACAAAACCCAACAGCAAGAGATACAAAGAGAAATTCCATTCAGAATAACTGTTGATACCATAAAATATTTGGGAATCTATCTACCAAAGGAAAGTCAGGAATTATATGAGCAAAATTATAAAAAAGTCTCCACACAAATAAAGTCAGACTTAAATAATTGGAAAAATATTAAGTGCTCTTGGATCGGCTGAGCGAACATAATAAAGATGACAATACTCCCTAAACTAATCTATTTATTTAGTGCTATACCAATCAGACTTCCAAGAAAATATTTTATTGATCTAGAAAAAATAACAACAAAATTCATATGGAACAATAAAAAGTCGAGAATCTCAAGGGAATTAATGAAAAAAAAATCAAATGAAGGTGGCCTAGCTGTACCTGATCTAAAATTATATTATAAAGCAGCAGTCACCAAAACCATTTGGTATTGGCTAAGAAATAGATTAGTGGATCAGTGGAAAAGGCTAGGTTCACAAGACAGAATAGTCAACTATAGCAATCTAGTGTTTGACAAAACCAAAGCCCCTAACTTCTGGGAAAAGAATTCATTATTTGATAAAAACTGCTGGGATAATTGGAAATTAGTATGGCAGAAATTAGGCATGGACCCACACTTAACACCATATACCAAGATAAGATCAAAATGGGTCTATGACCTAGGCATAAAGAACGAGATTATAAATAAATTAGAGGAACATAGAATAGTTTATCTCTCAGACTTGTGGAGGAGAAAGAAATTTGTGACCAAAGATGAACTAGAGACCATTACTGATCACAGAATAGAAAATTTCGATTATATCAAATTAAAAAGCCTTTGTACAAATAAAACTAATACAAACAAGATTAGAAGGGAAGCAACAAACTGGGAAAATATTTTCACAGTTAAAGGTTCTGATAAAGGCCTCATTTCCAAAATATATAGAGAACTGACTCAAATTTATAAGAAATCAAGCCATTCTCCAATTGATAAATGGTCAAAGGATATGAACAGACAATTTTCAGAGGATGAGATTGAAACTATTACCACTCATATGAAAGAGTGTTCCAAATCATTATTGATCAGAGAAATGCAAATTAAGACAACTCTGAGATACCACTACACACCTGTCAGATTGGCTAAGATGACAGGAAAAAATAATGATGAATGTTGGAGGGGATGCGGGAAAACTGGGACACTAATGCATTGTTGGTGGAGTTGTGAACGAATCCAACCATTCTGGAGAGCAATCTGGAATTATGCCCAAAAAATTATCAAATTGTGCATACCCTTTGATCCAGCAGTGTTTCTATTGGGCTTATATCCCAAAGAGATCTTAAAGAAGGGAGAGGGACTTGTATGTGCCAAAATGTTTGTAGCAGCCCTATTTGTAGTGGCTAGAAACTGGAAAATGAATGGATGCCCATCAATTGGAGAATGGCTGGGTAAATTGTGGTATATGAATGTTATGGAATATTATTGTTCTGTAAGAAATGACCAGCAGGATGAATACAGAGAGGACTGGCGAGACTTACATGAGCTGATGCTAAGTGAAATGAGCAGAACCAGGAGATCATTATACACTTCGACAACGATATTGTATGAGGACATATTTTGATGGAAGTGGATTTCTTTGACAAAGAGACCTGAGTTTCAATTGATAAATGACGGACAAAAGCAGCTACACCCAAAGAAAGAACACTGGGAAACGATTGTAAAATATCTGCATTTTTGTTTTTCTTCCCGGATTATTTATACCTTCTGAATCCAATTCTCCCTACGCAACAAGAGAACTGTTCGGTTCTGCAAACATATATTGTATCTAGGATATACTGCAACATATCCAACATATAAAGGACTGCTTGCCATCTAGGGGAGGGGGTGGAGGGAGGGAGGGGAAAAAAAAATCGGAACAGAAACGAGTGTCAATTTAATGTAATTATTAAATAAAAAATTAAAAAAAAAGAATCTACAGCAGTGCTTACTGGTCACTCTACCCTGCTTACAAGCCAGTAGATTAGCAGAGAAGTTAGAAAACATCCAACTCAAACACAAAGTTTAATAGTGAATCCCGAAATGCCAAAATCTCATAGGACCTGGCAATGCCCACCCAGCACCTGGAGTGAATTGGCACTGACCCAGCAGCTACAGCAACTTCGAAAACATCCCCTACAAACCTTAACTTTAAAAAAAATGAGTAAAAATGTAAAGGAGATTCTGACCATAGACAGCTTTTATAGCAAAAAAGAGGAACAGATTTTAAACCCAGAGGAAACTAAAGGCATACTGTTTCCAGATGAAATTCCAAAAGGCAATATAACCTGGTCCCTATCAAACAAGACTCTTCTGAAAGAATTGTAAAAGAATCTTAAAAGAAAGCTAGAAGAAAAATCAGGAAAGGAAATGAAAAATTTGCAAGAAGGTTTGAAAAAGGTATATAACTCATTGAAAGATAGACTTGATGAAATGGAAAAAGAAAGCAACTCCCAGAAAAATCAGAATTTGTGAAAGAGAAAAAGAAAATAACTCCTTAAATAACAGAATTTGTAAAATGGAAAAAAAAACTCATAGAACAAAACAACTCATTTAAATATTCAAGTGGACAAATACAAAAAGTAGTAAAAAAAAAAGTAAATGAAAATAATTCACTAAAATTCAGAATTGAAAAAAAAAATAGAAAAAAATGTAAAATATCTAATTGGAAAAACAACGGACCTGGAAAATAGATCTAGGACAGACAATCTAAGGATTATTGAATTCCCTGAAATACATGATAAAAAAAAAAAAAAGCCAGTCACTATCTTTCAGGAAATAATCAAAGAGAACTACCCGGAATCAGAAGGCAAAATGATCATTGAAAGAGTTCACCAAATGCCTCCTTAAAGAGACCCCAAAATTAAAACCCCAAGGAATTCCATGGTTAAATTTTAAAAATATCTGATTAAGGGAAAAATACTAAAAGCAGCCAGAAAAAAAAATTCAAATACCGAGGAGACACAATAAGGATTACTCAGGATTTAGCAGCTTCCACTTTAAAGCATCAAAGGGCCTGGAATCTGATATTCTAAAAGGCAAAGGAACTTGGAATGCAGCCAAGAAAAAATTACCTTACTAAGCTGAACATTTTTTTTTTCAAGGAAGAAGATGGACATTCACTGAAACAGGTGAATTCTATATATTTTTGATGAAAAGACCAGAGATAAACAAAAACTTAGACATCCAAATATAGAACTCAAAGAAAGCATAAAAAGAAAAAAAAAACTCTTGAGAACTGTATTTCTATTGTGGATATACATTAAGAGTACTTGTATAATCTAATTTTGCTGTTATAATATAAAAAATAAACTAGAGATGTAAAAGGGATTGTAATGAAAAAAGGGGATAGTGGAGATAAAATGAGGGAAATTATATCTCAGTGTTGGAATCCTTACTAACTGCTAACTAATTAGAACAGGCAAAGAAAACATATTATAACTGAGCGAAAGAAGGGAGGGTTATGAATATTGTGTGAATCTCACTCTCATCAGATTTAGCCCAAAGAATATCAGATATTTTTGGTTTCACTGAGAGACATCTCTCATCTTATAGAAAAGTTGTAGGGAAAAGGGGAAAAGGGAAGTGGCAGGCTAAATAAAAAGGGAAAAGAGAAATAGTAGGGGAAAGGTATAACAAAAGGGGAAGGGTCTCTAAAGGGGGAGGGCTGTTTGAGGCAAGGAGTGTTCATAAGTAAAATACTGGGGAGGAGGGAAAGGGGTAAAGGAAAGAAAAGAGTATTATTTGGGGTTAATAAGATGGCAGGAAATAAAGAATTAATAGTTTTAACTGTAAATCTGAATGGGATGAACTGTTCCATAAAACGTGAATGGATAGCGGACTGGATTAAAAAGCAGAATCCTACAATTTGTTGTTTACAAAAAAACACTTTTAAAATAGAATGACACATAGAGAATAAAGGTATAAGGCTGGGGCAGAATCTATTATGCTTCAGGTGAAATAAGAAAAGCAGGGGTAGCCATCCTGATCTTAGATCAAGCAAAAGCAAAAAAGAAATGATCTAATTAAAAGAGAGAAGGAAGGAAACTATATCTTACTAAAGAGTACCATAGATAATAAAGCAATAGGATTCCAATGGATCACTTGGGCTATGTATCTGTAATCCCTAATTCTTACCACAGTACCCAATCCACCATCTCATATGGAATAAAACTTTCTGATGGTGTCTTTTATACTTCTTATTCAGCACTCCTTATTTGTTTTATATCACATGCCTGTTTTGTCCAACTTATATGCACTATATATACTTAATCACAAAAGGCATGATTCTCTGAACAATTGTTCAGAATGATAATCATAAAGGGCAATAAAAAGGTCTAGAATAGGTATAGAGAGAAGACAGAATAAATCAAAGATTCATGAAGCTAGAGAATCAAAGTAAATAGGTATATATGAGTATTAAGAAAATATTGGTAACTACATTCCTGGATATGCAGGAAAATTAGTCAGTCATCAATTGTCTCACAATCGATAATTCAATATTCCAACAAACATTGTACTTATTTTAAAAATTTGACCTTATTTGTAAATATTTGTATGTTTCCATTAGAAGTGAGTCATTTCTCAGTCAGAAAACTACTTCTTCACCACTATGTATATCACCATGTGCACTGAGAATATGAGCAATACTAACATTTGACTACTCTACTAATGATGACTCTGATGTACTTCACATTTTTATAACAAGCATATTGATTTTTCCTGTCTTTATATTACATGGATTTATTACAAGCATTTCTTGACATATTAGGAACTACATAAATGATTTAAGATTATCCATGAGCCAATTACTTATCAAGGAAAATAAAGAATTAGTTCTATAGCTATGATTTGAAATATAGATTATTTAAAAAATATCAATAAAATAAGGCCCTATTATAAAGCATTAGTTTATGCAAAGAAAAAGAAAATCCTCTTTTATATGGAATTCTCTATTGTATCTCTAACCATTTGTCGAGAGTATAGGATACTATTTTTATCATCAGCATAATAATACAGTTCTATGTATTTTCAGAATCACATATCTCATTAGCATTTTTACAGCAGATAAAGTTTCAAAGTGTAGATTACAAAAAACATACCCTTGTCCCTTCACAAAAATAAGGAAGTAAAGGAACATTAACTATTTCTCAGTTAATACAAGCATCTGAATTTCTCATTTACTTTTAAGTATTTCAAAATGCTAACTCTCCTATTTTGGGTTTCTAATAAACTTGAAAGTATTTGATTGTAATACATACATGCACTTTATTTGAACTCTATTGGACTTATTTTGACTCTTACTTTTATTGTCAATGTTTCAAAACCCTCCAGTGAACAATATGGGATCCCTAGGGTTGCTAATTTAACACCTGCTCATTTACTTGGCTGCTAACACAGATGTGTAGCTTAATGAAAAATGTAATGCCTTTGTATTTCAGAAGTAATTATTTAAATGCATATTGGATTTTATGTTTATTTAAAATGCATAATATATGTATTTTATTATGTGTGAGACCATCATTGACAGCTAAAGTCTTCAGGTATTTTGAGGTGCTAAGGAATCAATTTAAATATATTTTGGAAAGGCACACTTTAGAATATTCTATATTAGTATTATCAAAGTGTTTCAAAACAGTTAGTTTTTAAATCCACTGGATATTATCCTTATGGCAACACATGAATTTACTGTCCCTTGCAGTAATCACTGAGCAAATGTATTTTAAATATAACAGAAGTAAATATTGAATAAAATGGGCTGTGTTCATTTAGTCAATACATTCATTTACAAACAGGAAATCCTTTTTGAATTGAATTCAATGCCTATGATTAAAGTACTGTGTTAAATTGTAGAGTTATAAGAAGTATAAGCCCCCTGTCTTCAAAGTACTTGCAGTCTAGTTGGAGAAAGGAAAGTGAGGACAGTGAATATGTTGTATAATTGTGTCAAAGTTAGTATAGGTAAATTCAACTTATACAATTGCAACACTGCAAAGACAAACAAATTTGAAAGCTATTGCAGTTATAATCAATGCAGTGATCATTCATGATTCCAGAGGACCAATAAGAAAAAATGCTATAACAAGTATAGAGAACTGATATATACATAAGGCATATATACTTTTGCATATATCCAATGGAGGAATCATATTTTGATTAATTGGGCAATTTGTTACAAAGTATTTCTTTTTTCCTTTTCTTTTTTAATGATTTTCAAAAATAAATGGCTGGGGAAAGTGTTAATTTTCAAAAATATAGAGGAGTGGGGATGTTTCACATATGGAATATTTCATGCATTTTCAGATGAGTTCATTTTATTATATGTTTTCTTTATTTTTTATTAGAGATTTCTTTTGACATGAGAGTAATTTCTATTTGTACCATAAAAACAAAGCATATATATTTTTCTATTAAAATAAAAAAGAATATAGAGACCAAAGTACTTAATGAACAGGGTAGCTGAACAACAGTTGAAAACTATCAATTAAAGAAAGAGAACATGGGTTTCAAATTAGTGTTAGCTTTGATTTTATTACCTGTCTATTCATAAAGTAGTTTTCTCTTTTCATCTTTCTTTCTCTCTTTAAAAAAGAAGAGAGAATGATTCGAATGAAGTGCTTAATATGCATTTCTCCTTCTCTAAATTCTCTCTTCCCCATTTTTGGGAGGGAGTTGCTTTTAAATGAACTTTTGGAAGGAAAAAAATACGAAAAACCTTGGTTGAATGGAAGCACCAACATTTCTGGTGCCTATATAAAATATAAGCTCAGTGAGGGTAAGAACTACTTTCATGTCTGTAATTTTTATACCCAGCATTTAACAAAGTGTTGGAACATAGTGCTCTTATTGAATTGAACTAAAATTCATGGTGATTACAGATATAGCAGCACCCAAAGCAAATTTGAGTAGACAACAGGAACTACCTCCTAGCAATGTTAAAAGGTCTATGAATCCATATCCCATTCTCTTTTATCACCCTTTGAATATAAGATTCAGAAAATTTAGTACCTCTGAAGTGCTTCTTTTCTACCCTTTTTGTTTTAAATTCTGCCTTTTACTGATCTATGATTTTATCAATTTAAACATATGGTTTGCCCATAGTAGGGTCCTGGACTCTGACATGTATCTCAATCTGAAAAGAAAATCAAGTTCAGAGATAGGCCAGTGCCAATAAATCTAGCTAAATATTGAAAGAGCAATACCAGTTTAAAAATGCAAACTGATGAAACTGGGAGTAGATTCTTTTTGTATAAGGAAGGGGAACCTTGATGATCTATTAGATTTGAGAATGGAAAACAAATGCATAATTCAAATAGCTACAATTGACCAAATATGCAATTATGCTAGGCAATACAAATTTCAAGAATCAGATTGCAAAATGTCATTAGATAACAAATATTTGGCTAAGATTTCTCTATGCAACATGATAAACAAATGGCCTTTTAACTTTTATTTAAATACATCAACATAAAGGTAAATTAATTAATTAATTCCACTTAGGATTATCAAAATAACATTTTTGTGTTTTTAATTGTTGGGGAGAATTTCTTTCCCAAAATCTAGATTTAGCTCTACATGTTTTTTTTTTTTTTTTCCCCTTCAGTATTTCTAGTTTAGACGTTTAGGAGCAAATAACTTACATTAAGTAATATATGACTACTTCATATAAATCTTTAAAATTTGCCATCATATCTCCATTAAGTCTTCTCTTCTCCAGTCTAAAGCTTTTCAGTTTAATAGGATAAATTCTCATGTGGTTTGTATAATCTCCCATATTAATCATCCTTCTTGCTTTCATCTTAGAATGCTCCATCTTGGTATGTGCTTCTCAAAATGTGTTGTCTGGAAACGAACATAGAAATTTAGCTAAATTTTGACCAAAGAAAGCATGATATTTACAACTTAGCTATAAACAACATATATATCCATACATCTCTAAATGTAGTTTGAGATAAAATTAGCTATTGTGATTTAAATAGTAGGAATGATTCTTATGGATCTGACAATTAACCAAAATTCTATTTTTTCACACAAACAGAAGTCTAGTTATAAAACATATCAACACACATACATAAATAATTTTCTTTATCTGTTGAAGAAGTCTATTTAACAACACAGTTATCCCTATTAAATAGTATTTTATTGCTTTACATCATTCTAGCTTGTTGAACTTTTCAAAATTTGGTTGTCAGTGAAAAGTACAGAGAAGAGAAGGTTTTTAAGGTATATTTTAGCTTTATATAGGAAACAACTCCTACTGCTGAGAATTTTTCACATTTGTAATTGCTTAGAAGATGGTAAAATCTTCAAACAAATATTAAATAATAATTTCTTAGGAAAAATGTAGAATAACTTTATATGTTTCAAGTTTAGATTGAATAATATTACTTTTAATTGTGTTATTTTAATATTAGAATTTCTTATATTCCTGCACAACTATTTTCCCAGACAATCAAATTCTTCAAACTTACTCTAAGATATGGATAACTCCATCCATATTGTTGTCATCTTAGCAGTCAATTTCCCCCCTATCATCCAAAGATCAATAGCAGCTACTTCTACTTCAAACAAGGCAGTTTCCTTCAACTACCTAAGTGGGGATAGAAATAAATATGATTCTTATGTGTGTGTGTGTGTGTGTGTGTGTGTGTGTGTGTGTGTGTGGCAATTGGCATTAAATAAGGGCCACACAGATAGTATTAAATATCTTGAATCTGGGTTTGAACTGAAGTCCTCCTGACTCCAGGGATAGCGCTGTCTATCTCCTGTGCCACCTAGTTGCTTCCCAAAAATCATTCTTTTACAAAAATTTTTGAAAAAACATATTTTGTCATACTTATTAAATTCAGATTATCCAAAACTAAATTAATTATTATTAAGTAAATTAATTATTATTATCTTCCACAAGCCCTTGTCTCTTCCTAACTCTTAACACTGCAGAGAGTACCATTTTCTTGCTGTCACTCTGGCTAAAAATCTAAGCATCAATCTCTATTCTTCTTTCTCAAATCCTATATTTACTTTGTTGCCAAGTCATTTTGATTCTATCACTGTAACATCCATCCTCTGTATTCTCTTCGCTCCCATGTCACTGCTATTCCACCATTTGGCTTTAAGCCCTTTACCACATTGCCACTTTTAGCCTTCTTAGGCTTCTTTGACACAGCCTATGTAGTTTTTGGTTCTATGACTCTGGCCTGCTTTCTATTCCATGCAAAGAACACTGTATCTCCCTACTTACATTTCCATTTATTGACCTTCATATCTGGAACTCTAACTCTCCTCATTTATGTCTCCTGGCTTCCCTGCCTTCCCTCAAGTTTCAGCTAAAATCCCTCCTTCTTCTAGATGGTTTTCCAATATTTTTTTTTTTAATTCTGCTGTCTTTCTTCTGATAGCTATATCTAGTTTATCCTGTATATATTCTGTTTGTATATGATTTTCATGTTGTATCTTCCATTACACTATGAGACTGTTGAGAGCAGAAGCAGCATTTTTTTTTTTAATGTTCTTTCTTTGGTTTTGTCTTTCTTTGTATCTCAGTGCCTGACACTGAATAGTCCCTTTAAAAATGCTTGTAACTGACTCACAAACACAACACTAGACAGAACCAAATAGAGGGGATATCCAATATTGTGTCTTAGAAAATCCTTCTTCTGTACTTTTCAACATTAATTCCCCAAACAAGGTGCACTATGTTGTACAATAACATAGTTCTCCAAGTGGAATCAAAAACCAGAACACCAACCTTGTAACTTTGTAACATGTATGCTTTAGAGGACCTTAGGTGGTGGAGGGCTTAATTCCTGATGAAAATACTTTGAAAAATGCCTCTATCTATGATAGGTAGAGAGTTTCTAAAACTCAAAATCCCTTTCCCTGAAAAAATACTTTTTATGAAGAGTAACGTGTATATCTATAATTAACAAGCAATGGGGGAAATACCATCATTGTCTAAACAAAATTAAATAACTGATAAACTGTATATTTATAGAGGTGAGCAATAACTGTTCTTCATGAAAATTTATGCTATTGAATAGAAGCTACTCTTACAGAAAAAGAAAAATACATTAATTTTGCTAAATACCATGCTGTGATTCTCATGCTCTTTTAAGGATTTCCTATAAAACAATAAAATTCTTGCAATTAAGTATGACCTACCAAATGATTAAAAACCTAATTGATATGCATGGATCTTTTGTAAACATTTTCATTTCAAATCTATGTGAGCCATTAAAAATGAAGTTTTTATTTTGAATTTCACAATTATTCTTCCTCCTTATGTACAAACATATTGCAGTTATTTAAAAAATGTTGAAATGAAGATGCTTTTCCTGCCAATGATTTCATTTGAAGCCAAAAGTCTATTATAAAAAGATCCATTATTGAAAAGTGTGGGAAAAAGACAAACTTTTACCCAACAGAGTATTTAAAGCAAATTTCATTTTTTGAACTTTAAATGTTTTATATTTTTTAAGGTTTTTGAATAGAGATATACATGTGTATATTTACATAAATGTAGGCTTAAAATATATATTTTTAATTGAGATAGTAAATGAGCAAAAGGATGGCAAAATATAGCCTAAAAGAGTTAACCAAATCCAAAGTATAACACTAGATGCCATTCAGGTGACTTAGGAGAATTATTCTACTTTTTACAGAAGTTGTTTGATGTAATTTTAATGCTAAACATCCAATAACAGAAAGCTTACACAAATATTTTTAATTGTAAAAAGATTTTAAATATCACTTTTATGTTTTTAGCTAAATATAAAACTAATATTACAAATCCCTGCACAAAAATACCTCCCAAAGAAACACTTGCCCCATTTTGTTCCACAAATACTCAATTATGAACATGGGAGAGGACAGTATGCTGTTATCACATTTGATGAATAGTGATGCAAATGAAATGAAATATGATTTATCATGTGCACTGTACTGTCTACATACTCTATTTTGCCAGTCAATATTCCAATATCAAAAAAGAGTATTAAATGCTCAGTCTAGATTTTATTACATTGGTGTAAACAACAGAGTTCAATGTTTCTTTGGCATTTTAATGCTGAATAATTGAAAACAAGGAGACAATGCTATTGACAAACATAAACAGCTTTATCCTAGCTGTGCCTTTATTTAGAACTTGATTGCAGTTAACCTGAGATCTTCTCTGTCTACTTTTATTCTTCAATGAATAATGTGACATGTTTCTTATTTTCCACTTCAGGAAAAAATTGATATTTCAGTGTTTCTTATTATAGTTTTCCACTGGAGCCAGTAAATTTTAGAGCATCTGGGCACTTGTCCCCTTTAACACCGGCCCCCATAGTTATTTAGTGAGTACTAAAGATTTAAGAATTTTAATTTATCAGATATGGCCATTGACATCTCTGTCACCACTAGATTAGGCAAGAGTTGGTTTTTATTATATAGGACCTTGAGACATGATAGTTGCTTTGCCTGTTGTGAGAAACTGAGTAATTGGGAACAAATAGATGATGCCATCTCAGAACATTGAAGATATTTTCCTTACTGTTCTTTCCTAAAAAATCAAATCCAAGAAATATCAATGTTCAGTGTTTCTGATCTGAGCATGTCAACCCATGTAGCCCATATAAAAATCTTTGTGGCTTGGCCACCTTCAATTTCAGGTCATCTAGCTAGCAAGTGCTGGCTTTTATTATGTGGGTCGAAATGATGATGTCAAATGCTTTTGCTGTGATGGTGGACTGGATGGTGGATGACATTGGGAATCAGGAGATGATCCTTGGGTGGAACATGCCAAATGGTTCCAAGATGTGAATAATTGATACAAATGAAAGCAAGGATTTGGAAATCAAGTTCAAGCTAAGTATCTTCATCTCCTTGAACATCTTTTGTACAAAGATGCTAGAGGATGAAAGTACTGATCTACCTATTATTTATTTAGACCTGGAGAAAATAATTCTGAAGATGCAGTCATAATGAACATTCTAGTGATTAAAGCTGTTTTGGAAATGGGTTTCAGTAAAAGTCTAGTAAAACAGGCTGTTAGAGTAAGATCCTAACAACTGGAGAAAACTATAAAAGTCAATGAGATTGTATCTGATTTCTCCAATGCAGAAGATGAAAAAAGGAGGAAGGAGAGAGATAAACTGAAGAAATGGTATCAATGGAAAGTAAAATGAAATATATTCCAACAGAAGATATTTCAGGTCTTCCTATTTAAAAAAAATAATTTAGGTGATTATAGGAAGTAAAGTTTGTATGGATAAAGAGGTTTCTGTTGTATTTATTCTTTCTGATCATTTTGTAGTATGTAAAGAATATGATCCTTTGAGAAAGGCACAGTTCATATGCTTCTGTCATGAAAAGAATCCATACATGCGAATTTGTATGTAACATATTTTTAAAAGGTCAGTCAGAAGCCTTTTGGAAGAAAGAAATGTATTTAAAGGCTTTTTAGTAGTAAATTAATGCATAATTTTGCCTTGATATGAGTTACTTGGTTTTCTTAATTCCTTGGAAGTTTGTGTATGTTTGTACATGTATGTTTATGTGCATATTTTCATATTGGAAGAGCAAGGTATGATACTATATGCATGAAAGTATAATCATAAGAGATAGACATACTACTTTTATACAGAAATTTTGGATTATCAAACTTGGTTAGCTTATTAGAATCTTTGAATATTATATAAGTGTAGTTATAGATGTGGGAATCAGGAGCCCCAAAATTTGTCATGATTCTGGTGCCAATTTGTTGAAAAATAGATACTATGTCTAATTAGTTGAGGTGAAAATTTTTCCTATCATGAGAAATAGATTAAAAGAAAAATATTTTAAAGAGACTTAAACTAAATATTTGACTCAATTTAATATATACATATACATACACACATACATATATACACACATATATACATATGTGCATGTATAAAGTAATGTATTTTTGTCTGAAATTGAAAAAAATTTCAGACTACATCTTATTTTCTCAAAATTTTTCTAACAGTTGAATATCTGAATTTAGAACTTATAAGATTAGAAACTAGTTTTTTCCATTGATTTTGTTTCAGAAACCTAGCTGTCGTATATCTGTTTATTGTAAAAAAAAAAAATGCTGATGTGGTAGGATGACAATACCACATTCTTTATAAGGTAAATTATATTTGTTTTGTGAAACTTAAGTAATAATGTCTCTTTTTATAAAGTGTATCTACTATGATTATTTGTTTTTATGTATTCGTTGTACTATGAATAGTTTTAATAAATGTTTGCTATGATACCACTTAGCATGAAGGTATTTACAACTATCTGGTTGGCATTTTTGTATTTCTTACATGCTTCACATGTCATAGTCAGTCAATACATATTTGTTAATTAAAGAATAAATAAATGCAATGAAGCAGTGAGACTTGTGCTTTGATAGTTTGTCTGTGGAGCTGTAGTGTATAAGTGTTCTTATATACTTGTGTTCTACAGTAGTTCTTTCCATATTATAAGAAAATAACAATTAAACTGTGTAATTAAAAAAAAAATAGAAAATAAGTAATTTGTAGATGTGATCTAGAATTACATTTAGAATCATATATTCATTTTCAAATCTGAAGATCTTCATTCTCTTAGAATAGTATAAGGTTTAGCGCAGCCTGTTTTTTGTCAGGTTTAGTGAAATATATGCTCAAATGAACTGTGAACATCTTCTGATGTCTTCAGGATGCTTCTTTGACAAGAAGGCATTACCCTCGTGTCATTCTGTATAGCTAAGAATGAAGAAGGATTTTTTGCTTAAGTAATTATTCTGTCATATGAGTAATGGATTCCACATAGCCTTGAAATCCAGAAGAAACACATGTTGAAATTATATGGAAATATGAATTATATGAAATTATATGGAAAAACTTTATATATATATGTAGATATAATAAATTATATATCCATATAAATATATATGGATGTGAAAACATAATTAGATATTGTATTCTCTTGTTTTATATATTTTGCTTTTTCTGATGTCTCAGTGAAGGTGCTTATAATCACTTACATGGTATTTTTTTTTCCTCAATACAAAATCTCAGTTGTTTCTGAACTTCTTGATTATGCAAACTTTTGAAATAATTATCTCCTTTTCTCCATCCCTTATTACTTAAAGTAGCTTTATTCTGTAAAAGATATAAATTTTGCAAAAAAAAAAAACAAATTTTAATTTTTAAACCAACTCATATACAACACTATTTTGACCTGGAAGATATTAAAATCATTCATGAGGCTGTAGGTACTTGCATATTTAAATAAAATACATATTTTAATCAAACAAGAAAAAAAATAATAATAATTATCATATATATATATAAAATAAAAATAATGCAAGAAGAGACTAAGCTGCCTCAAAGGGTTGGGAGTGATTCTGTGCTTTCCTCTTCTATCAAGCGACTGTTGGCTTATTCTCAAACCAGATGAAGCCCTTGGAGAACCTGATCCTTTAAGAGAAGTTTTAGTTTCTCCCCTACACACTCTCTGTGTCTTTGTCCTCTTTTTCACAACCCACCCTGGAGTCCATGGGAAAAGCATTTAAAATGTAGATTGTTCCCCCTGTTTAGAATCTCCCTAAAAATAAATAGAAAAGTTTTAAATTTACTTTATAGGCCACCTCTAAAAATTTTTCTTCAAAAAATTTTGCTTAAGATGCAAAAAATTCATAGACACATTGACAGATAAGATAAATACATAATTGTTATAATTTAAATATGAGTAAATCATCAATTCTATCCTTGTATCCTGAGATATTAATGCTTAAACCATTACAAATGTGAAAACTAGTCATATAATTTTGATGATCATTTCAGTCATGTCAGTTTATGACCTTTTTAATGTTTTTCTTTGCAAAGATACTGAAGTATCTGTAACTGAGCCATCTACTTGTCCTGTTTGTAGAATTTGTGATCACGCTTTTTTTTTTTTTTTGTTCCCTGCCCCGTTAGCTTTTGTTTTCTATTTCCTAATAACTCAATTATAGTGCATGTCTTTTTCCTTTAAGATAGCTGATCCACTGACTATGAACTGAGAACTAACTGCTGTTGTTGTCTGAAAACTCTTCTTTTAAAATCTGACTCAAAGCCCCCAAGAGTTCCAGAAATCTTGAAATCATGACACTTTGTCCAAGACCAAAAATGTCTATTTCAGGCTTTCTCTATAATCATTTAGACTCAAACAAAGAAATACAAAATAAAAGAGGCTCAAGTTCAAACTTACCTAGCCATATGTGTTCCTATTCCCATAGCTAAGCATCTAACCTAATTGTTTAGGGGGAAGGATATTTTTTCTCTCAGGGAAAGTCCAAGAAATGTTTTGTGCTGGATCCCCACATCCTGATAGATATGCAAGGAGAAAGCACTAGAAGTCCAAGTCACTATTTTTTTTTTTTTTTTTACAGATACATTATTAAGATATATTACTTAATCACTTTAACAGGAAAACTTTGTACTTACTTCTTCCTGGAGTTTGATTAAAAGAAATAAAGTATAGAAATATATAATAGAAGATGACGGAGAAGGCATATGAGACTTTCTGAGCCTTTCTCATACCCTCACTACCAATTATTAAATTCAGCCTCAAAAATAGTGCCTGATTGTTAAATTCACGAAGACTGGAAGTGCAACAATTCACCATCCGAAGATAAAATGGAAGACTGCCATAAAAGATTTGTCCTGAGCTGCAGGAATAGACCAGAGCAAACAGGGATAGAATTAGAGGCTAGCATATTGAGCCTGGGTGGCCTCTGTGGTTAGAAAATTTAAAGATATGACTCTGCCATAGGCTGACTGCTCTGCTTTGGTTGTAAAGCAGCAGATCAGCAGAGAAATTAAAGCCAAAGGTAGAGGGTACTCTAAAAACCACCAGAACCTAGCAAGATCTGGCTATACCCACCCAAAACTGGAAGTGACTCAGCACACACCACAGAAAAACTGTGCAGATGCATTCTACAGCAGGGGTCAGGGCATTCACAAATCTACCCGGCAAGGGGTAACAGCCCGGGGTAGCCTCGAATCTGTCCAGTGGGGGGCTTGGCCTGGGGCAAGAGAACTTCCGCAATGTGACTGTGCTTCCCTGGGCAGATATACTTCAGTCCCATGCAGGGCTATTCGCCAGGCAACTGCTAATACCCACAGCCCCACAGCAGGCATTGGCTTTGGGTAGTGACATTTTCTCTGCTCAACCTCTAATCCCAGGGCAGTCACTTTTCCAAACAGCAGGGTTCTTCACTGGGCATTTCTGTAGCTGGGCCATGATACTCATACCTGAGTCACTTCTGGTGGGGAACTTTTTCCCAGAGCACTACCGTACCTCACTGCTCTTTTCACCCTGTTTGCAGGACAGCCACGTGTCATACACCTATCCCTGCTCTGCAGAGGAAGCTGGGAACCTCCTTACCCTGAAAGCAGACCGTATAGGCTTTTTAAAAAAATGAGTAAAAGAATCAAAAGGAGGATCGATAGCTTCTATACAGATAGCTTCTGAAAACAGGTTTTCAACCCCAAGGAAACTAATAGCAGCCAGTCTCAAGACAATACCCCAAAGGGGGGATTCTAACCTGGTCCCCATTACATAAGGCTCTCCTAGAAGAGACTAGTAAAAATCTTAAAAGAGAACTAGAAGAAAAATAAGGAAAGAAAAGAGAAGCTATGAAAGAGAGTAACAATTTCCTGAAATGTGAATTTGAAAAGGTAAACAACTCCCAGGAAAGAAGGATTTGTGAACTGGAAAAGATAAAGAACTCCCAAGAAAGTAGGATTTGTGAATTGGAAAAGAGAAAGAACTCCCAAGAAATTAGGATTTTTGTAGATTAGTTGATCAGTGGAATAGGTTAGGTTCACAAGACAAAATAGTCAACTATAGCAATTTAGTGTTTGACAAACCCAAAGATCTCAACTTTTGGGAAAAGAAATCGTTATTTGACAAAAACTGCTGGGATAACTGGAAATTACTATGGCAGAATTTAGGCATGGACCCACACTTAACACTATATACCAAGATAAGATCAAAATGGGTCCATGATTTAAGCATAAAGAATGAGATTATAAATAAATTAGAGGAACATAGGATAGTTTATCTCTCAGACTTGTGGAGGAGAAAGAAATTTGTGACCAAAGACAAACTAGAGACCATTATTGACCACAAAGTAGAAAATTTTGATTACATTAAATTAAAAAGCCTTTGTACAAACAAAACTAATGGAAACAAGATTAGAAGGGAAGTAACAAATTGGGAAAACATCTTCACAGTTAAAGGTTCTGATAAAGGCCTCATTTCCAAAATATAGAGAGAATTGACTTTAATTTATAAGAAATCAAGCCATTCTCCAATTGATAAATGGTCAAAGGATATGAACAGACAATTTTCAGAGGATGAAATTGAAACTATTTCCACTCATATAAAAGAGTGTTCCAAATCACTATTGATCAGAGAAATGCAAATTAAGACAACTCTGAGATACCACTACACACCTGTCAGATTGGCTAAGATGACAGGAAAAAATAATGATGAATGTTGGAGGGGATGTGGCAAAACTGGGACACTGATGCATTGTTGGTGGAATTGTGAACAAATCCAACCATTCTGGAGAGCAATCTGGAATTATGCCCAAAAAGTTATCAAACTGTGCCTACCCTTTGATCCAGCACTGCTACTACTGGGCTTATACCACAAAGAGATACTAAAGAAGGGAAAGGAATCTGTATGTGCCAAAATGTTTGTGGCAGCCCAGTTTGTAGTGGCTAGAAATTGGAAAATGAATAGATGTCCATTAATTGGAGAATGGTTGGGTAAATTGTGGTTTAGGAATGTTATGAAATATTATTGTTCTGTAAGAAATGACCAGCAGGATGATTATACAGAGGCTTGGAGAGACTTACATGAATTATTGCTAAGTGAAATGAGCAGAACCAGGAGATCAATATATACTTCAACAATGATACTGTATGAAGATGTATTCTGATGGTAGTGGATTTCTTTGACAAAGAGAAGATCTAATTCAGTTTCAGTTGATCAATGATGGACAGAAGCAGCTACAACCAAAGAAAGAACACTGGGGAATGAATGTAAATTATTGGCATTTTTTGTTTTACTTCCCAGGTTATTTTTACATTCTGAATCCAATTCTTCCTGTGCAACAAGAGAACTGTTTGGTTCTGCACACATATATTGTATCTAGGATATATTGTGACATATTTACCACATATAGGAATGCTTGCATTTGGGGGAGGGGGTGGAGGGAGGAGAAAAGTCAGAACAGAAATGAGTGCAAGGGATAATGTTGTAAAAAATTACCCTGCCATGGGTCCTGTCAATAAAAAGTTATATATATATAAAAGAAAGTAGGATTTCTGAATTGGAAAAGATAAAGAACTACCAAGAAAGTAGGATTTTTGAATTGGAAAAAAAAATAACAGTAAAAAAAAAATAGTGAAATGAAAAAAAATGCCATAGAGGAAAACAACACATTTAAAAACTCAATTGTAAATATACAAAAAGAATTTTAAAAAGCTAATGAAGAAACTAACTCATTAAAAATCAGAACTGAACAAATAGAAAAGCATGATTCATTGAGACATCAAGAATCAGTCAAGCAAAACCAAAAAAAAAATGAAAAATTAGAAAAAATGTTAAATATCTACTTGGAGCAGAGCCAAGATGGTAGAGAAGGCATACACTACTTTCTAAGCTCCACTCATTCCCCTCATAACCAACTATTAAATTCAGCCTCAAAACTAGCTCTTCACTGCATAAATTCATGAAGATTAGAAGCACACAATTTACCAGCCTAAGATAATCTGGAAGATCACCAGGAAATGTTTTTTCTGAGGGGTCAGGAACAGACAAGCATAAGCAGCGAGAGGCTAGCATCCTGAGCAGACCAGCGGCAGGGGTGATCTCTTTGAGTAGACAAGTTATAGAAACGACTCTGCTATAGGCTAACTGCTCTGCCTTGATCACAAAGCAGTAAACTGGCAGAGAAATTAAAGCCTAAAACAGAAGGTATTCTAAAAAATGCCACATCCTAACAAGATCTGGCTGTAACCACTCAAACCCGGAAGTGACACAGGCAGACACTTAACACAGCCCTGCAGCCACATCCTGCAGTTTGGGGCTTTTGTGGGGGCAGTTACAAATCTGCACAGCAGGAAGGCACAGCCTGGGCAGTCTCAAATCTGCACAGTAGGGGGCTCAGCCTGGGGTAATAGAATTGCCCCAGCATACTGTGCTTCCTGAGGTAGAGATAAATCTGATCCTTGCAGGGCCATTCACTGTTCAGCTGCTAATACCCACAGCCCCAGGGCAGGCTTTGGCTTGGAGTATTGAAACTCTCACTGCTCAGCATCTAGGCCCAGGGCAGTTGTTACCACACAGTGGGGGTTCTTTGCAGGGCATTTTCCCAGCTTGGCTGCAGGCCTGAGTTACCTCCTTCCTTCCCGCGCGCCCCCCTTCCTCCCCCCTCCACCCCCCCCCCCGGGGTGGGGAACTCTTTCCCAGAGCACTCCAGTACTTTGATGCTTTTTGTAGCCTACTGGCAGGAGAGCTACCCATCCATACACCTATCACTTCTTTGCAGAGGAAGCTTGCAACCTCCTGGCTCTGAAGGCAGATCTTATATGCTTTAACAAAATGAGTAAAAAAAATCCAAAGGACGATTGATAGTTTCTATACAGAAAGAGAGCAGCTTTTCAACCCTGAAGAAACTAATAGTAGACAGTCTCCAGACAATTGTTGGTCCCCAATACAAAAGGCTTTCCTTAAAAGAGAACTAGAAGAAAAGTGGGGAAAGGAAAGAGAAGCTATGCAAGAGAGCAACAACTTCCTGAAATGTGAATTGGAAAAGGTAAAAAACTCCCAAGAAGTGCAGGGAAACAGAATTTATGAATTGGAAAAGGTTAAGAATTCCCCAGAAAGTAGGACTTGTGAACTGGAAAAAGAAAATAACTCACTAAAAAAAAAAAAAAAATTAGTGAAATAGGAAAAAATTCCATAGAAGAAAACATCTCATTTAAAAACTCAATTGGACACATACAAAAAGAAGTAAAAAAAGCTAATGAAGAAAATAACTCACTAAAAATCACAACTGAACAAATAGAAATGACTGATTCATCGAGACATCAAGAATCAATCAAGCAAAACCAAAAAAAAAAAAAAAAATGAAAGATTGGGGAAAAAAACTGTCAAATATTTACTTGGAAAAACAACAGACCTGGAAAATAGATCTAGGAGAGATAACCTGAGGGTCATTGGACTACCCAAAAATTATGATGAATAAAAGAGCCTAGATACGATTTTACAGGAAATCATCAAAGAGAACTGCCCAGAAGTAATAGAACCAGAAGGTAAAATAGGTGTTAAAAGAATTCATTGAACACCTTCTGGAAAAGACCCTAAAATAAAGATTCCAAGAAATATTGCGGCTAAATTTCAGAATTTTCTGACTAAAAAAGTATTACAAGCAGCCAGGAAAAAACAGTTCAAAGACCAAGGTGCCACAATAAGAGTCACGCAAGATCTGGCTGCCTCAACATTAAAGGATGAAAGGATTCCAAAAGGCAAAAAACTTGGAATGCAGCCAAGAGAATAAACTACCCAGGTAAAGTGAGTATTTTCTTTCATGGAAGAAGATGGACATTTAATGAAACAGATGAATTCCATTTGTTTCTAAGAAAAAAAAAAAAACAGATCTAAACAAAAAATTTGCTCTCCAAACATAGGACTCAACAGAAGCAGAAAAAGGTAAAAAGAACTCTTGATAATTGTATTTCTGTCCATGTATAATTTGATTTTGCTGATATAATATAAAAAGGGAAGTAGAAATAGAAAGGGGATAGTGTCAGAAAAAGGGGAAAGGGGAGAGAAAAAGAGGGAGACTACATCCCCCAATGAGGCAAAGGGAACCTATCATATCTGAGGTAATTTAGAGAAAGAGAGGAACATTGTGTGAAGCTTACTCTCATCACAATTGGCTCAAAGAGAAAATAATTGACATATTTGGTTTACAGAGAAACTTCTCTCACCTCATTAAAAAGTGGGACAGGAAAAGGGAAAAGGAAAAGAGTAATAAGGGAAGGGTACAAGAAAGGGGAAGGGATTCAAAGCGGGTGGGAGAGATCCTAAAGAGCGAGAGCTGCATGACGCAAGTGATGTCCATAAGTTTAATACTGGGAAAGAGGGTAAGGAGGGGAAAGAACAAGGAAAGCATAATCTGGGGATAATAAGATAGCAGGAAATACAGAAATAGTAGTTTTAACCATAAATGTGAATGGAAAGAACTCTGCCATAAAGCAGAGGTGGGTAGCAGACTGGATTAAAAGTCAATATGCTGCCTACAGGAAACATATTTAAAACAAAGAGATACATACAGAGTAAAGATAAAAGGCTGGAGCAGAATCTATTATGCTTCAGGTGAAGTAAAAAAAGCAGGGGTAGCCATCCTTATCTCACATTAAGCAAAAGTAAAAATTGATCTAATTTAAAGAGCTAAGGAAGGAAACTATATCTTGCTATATGGTAGCATAGACAATGAAGCAATATCAATACTAAACATATATGCACCAAGTGGTATAGCATTTAACTTCATAAAGGAGAAGTTAAGAGAGTTGCAAAAAGAAATAGACAAGAAAACTATAATTGTGGGAGATCTCAACTTTGTATTCTCAGAATTAGATAAATCAAATCACAAAACAAATAAAAAAGAAATTAAGGAGGTAAATGGAATATTAGAAAAATTAGGTATGAAAGATCTTTGGAGAAAACTGAATGGAGACAGAAAGGAGTATACTGTCTTCTCAGCAGTTCATGGAACCTATAAAAAAACTGACCATGTCATTAGGACATAAAACCTCAAAATTAAATGCAGGAAGACAGAAATAATAAATGCTTGCTTTTCAGATTATGATGTAATAAAAACTACATTCAACAAAAAGTCAGGGGTAAATAGACAAAAAATTAATTGGAAACTAAATAATCTCATCTTAAAGAATGATTGGGTGAAACAGCAAATTATAGACACAATTAATAATTTCACTCAAGATAATGATGAGACATCATTCCAAAATGTATGGGATGCAGCCAAAGTGGTAATAAGGGGAAATTTTATATCTTTAGAGACTTACTTGAATAAAATAGAAAAAGAGAAGATCAATTAATTGGGCTTGCAACTTAAAAATCTAGAAAAAGACCAATCAAACAATAAACTTGAAAGTCTAAAATTAAATGGAGAAAATAATATTATTTGAAAATTAAAAAAAAAACTATTGAATCAATAAATAAAACTAAGAGTTGGTTTTATGAAAAAAAATAAAATAGTTAAACCTTTGATAAATCTGACTAGAAAAAGGAAAAAGGAAAATCAAATTGTTAGTCTTAAAAATGAAAAGTGAGAACTTTCCTCCAATGAAGAGGAAATTAGAGCAATAATAAGGAGTTACTTTGCCCAACTTTATGCCAATGAATTTGAAAACTTAAATGAAATGGATGACTACTTGCAAAAATATAGGCTCCCAGATGAACAGAGGAGGAAGTAAATTGCTTAAATATTTCCATTTCAGAAAAAGAAATAGAATACACTGTTAATCAACTCCCTAAGAGAAAATTCCCAGGACAGATGGATTTACATGTGAATTCTACCAAACATTTAAAGAACAATTAGCCCCAATGCTATATAAACTATCTGAAAAAAATAGGGAATGAAGGAGTCCTACCATATTCCTTTTATGACACAGACATAGTACTAATACCTAAACCAAATAGGTTGAAAACAGAGAAAGAAAATTATAGACCAATCTCCCTAATGAATATTGATGCTGAAATCTTAAATAAGATATTAGCAAAAAGACTACAGAAAATCATCCCCAGGATTATACACCATGATCAAGTAGGATTTATACCAGGAATACAGGGTTGGTTCATTATTAGGAAAACTATCAGTATAATTGACTATATTAATAACCAAATTAACAAAAAGAAAAGATCATCTCAATACATGCAGAAAAAGCATTTGATAAAATACAACATCCATTCCTATTAAAAACATTTGAGAGTATAGGAATAAATGGACTTTTCCTTAAAATAATCAGTAGTATCTATTTAAAACCAGCAGTCAACATCATATATAACAGGGACAAACTGCAACCATTTGGAATAAGATCAGGAGTGAAACAAGGTTGCCCACTATCACTATTACTATTCAATATTGTATTAGGAATGCTAGCTTTGGCAATAAAAGTTGAGAAGGAGATTAAAGGAACAAGAACAGGCAATGAGGAAACCAAATTATCACTCTTTGCTGATGATATGATGGTATACTTAGAGAACACCAGAGATTCTACTAAAAAGTTATTAGAACAATCCACACCTTTAGCAAGGTTGCAGGATACAAAATAAATCCACATAAGTCATCAGCATTCTTATATATCACTAACAAAACTCAACAGTTAGAGTTATACAGAGAAATTCCATTTAAACTAACTACTGATTGTATAAAATATTTAGGAATCTATCTGCCAAGGGAAAATCAGAAACTTTATGAACAAAACTACAAAACACTTTCCACACAAATTAAGTCTGATCTAACCAACTGGAAAAATATTAAATGCTTTTGGATTGGACGATGACAATACTACCTAAACTAATCTATTTATTTAGCACTATACAAATCAGACTCCCAAAAAACTATTTTGATGACCTAGAAAAAATAACAACAAAGTTCATATGGAAAAACAAAAGGTCAAGAATTTCAAGGGAATTAATGGAAAAAAAATCAAATGAAGGTGGCTTAGCTGTACCAGATCTAAAATTATATTATAAAGTTGCAGTTACTAAAGCCATCTGGTAACGGTTAAAAATAGACTAGTTGATCAATGGAATAGGTTAGGTTCAAAGGACAAAATAGCCAATAACTTTAATAATCTAGTGTTGGACAAACCCAAAGACCCCAATTTTGGGATAAGAACCCATTATTTGACAAAAATTGCTGGGAAAATTGGAAATCAGTATGGCAGAAACTAGGCATTGACCCACACTTAACACTGTACACCAAGATAAGGTCAAAATGGGTTCATGACCTAGGCATAAAGAATGAGATTATAAATAAATTGGAAGAGCATAGGATAGTTTACCTCTCAGACCTATGGAAGAGGAAGGAATTTATGACCAAAGAAGAACTAGAGATCTATTGACCACAAAATATAAAATTTTGATTATATCAAATTGAAAAGTTTTTGTACAAACAAAACTAATTCAGACAAGATTAGAAAGGAAGCAATAAACTGGCAAAATATTTTTACAGTCAAAGCTTCTGATAAAGGCCTCATTTCCATAATATATAGAGAATTAACTCTAATTTATAAGAAATCAAGCCATCCTCCAATTGATAAATGGTCAACAGATATGAACAGACAATTCTCAGATGAAGAAATTAAAACTATTTATAGCCATATGAAAAGATGCTCCAAGTCATTATCAATCAGAGAAATGCAAATTAAGACAACTCTGAGATACCACTACACACCTGTCAGACTGGCTAGAATGACAGGGAAAGATAATGTGGAATGTTGGAGGGGATATGGGAAATATTTCAGAGTTCGATTCTTTTTGTACAGCAAAATAATGGTTTGATCATGTATATAAATTGTGTATCTAATTTATTCTTTAATATATTTAACATCTACTGGTCATCCTGCCATCTGGTAGGGAGTGAGGTGGGGAGAAGGAGGGGAAAAATTGGAACAAAAGGTTTGGCAATTGTCAATGCTATAAAATTACCCATTCATATAACTTGTAAATAAAAGGCTATTAAAAAAAAAAAGATTTGGGATGGAAATTGTTAAATTGTGTAACTATTGCTGTTATGGATGTATAGGAACTTCATATGTGGGATGGTTATTCGATACTTTGGCTTTGAAATCCCTTATTCTGTTATAATTGTTCTGGCAGACTATTTTCTGATGGATTGTTTTTAGGAAATCTCCAACATATGATACTTACTTTGGGACTGGCAGTCTCCAGCCCTGTAACCCCAGTTTCTTAATTGCAATCTCAGCATTTTCAAAGGACACTGCAGTTTTGAGATCAAGCCTCTAAAGTTCAGGGTTTGCCTGCCTTCCTGGTCTAACTATGCATATTCTGCTCAGAAATCCCTTCTGGATCCTAGTAGCAGCTCCTGTTCTATCAGAGGGAACAGGTAGAGTTACTCCAGGTCCCACTCTTTCCCTTCTTTGAAATCCCTAATAGACTTAGGGTGCCCCTCCTAGCATGGGCAACATGACTGTCTTGAGCACTGTTACTCCTTATACAAGCAGAAGCTGAGTTCAGTGCACAAATGACTGAAGACCACCTAACTGTGAACTATCCATCTCAAACTGGATTCTCTGGCTGAGATGAGGGCCTTTGTACGGCTGATAAGTCTGGGGTTAGCAGGAAGAGATTTGTCCTTGCCATAAGTCCTTGCATTTTCTAGATTTTATTTTGATTTATTTGCTTCACATTGGGTTGGCCAAAATTATGGTGCTGAGACCTCCCAGGTATCTAGGAGAGGCAATTCAATAATTCAAATATTCAGAAGGAGAGTGTAAAACATTGTGCCTCGGTTTCCCTAGATTGCCATCTTTGTTAATTTATCTTTGTATTTTTATATCAGCCAAATGCCAATCTGTGCTGTGATAACTGTTTCCAAGACAGTTAGTTGGTGGAAGCAATCTTTATGGTAGGAAATGATTGTAATCAGTGGTATTATACTGTTAGCATTATGTTAAGCTTGTATAGTTACATTAGTGAGCAGAACAGTTCAATGGTCCCTATCAAAAATATCTCATACAGAAGATGCTATTAAAATGATGATTCTCCAGAAAAAAGGGTGGAATGTATTAGGAGTGGATGATTCTGCTGATGAACTTGATAAACAATGTGTAAGGATGGAATGTATTAGGGGTGGATGACTGCTGATGAGCTTGATAAACAATGTATAAATCTGTTAACTGATTTTGAACAATGTGTAAGTTCTTCCTAGAAATATGATAAAAATCATTTACATATTACAAGGGGGGAGTTGTGTGGAATGGAGAGATAAGGTGAAGATCTTACAGGAATGATTAAATTCTTTTTTCTGTATTTTATCTTTTACATATATATACTCCTATCTGACATGTTATATTTGATACCTTTCCCCTGTGTCATCTTGATAATAAACTATTTCTAATGATAAATTATTTCCAGGGTTACAGTACCTGTTGGTGATCACCTTTTCCCCGTTTTATTAATTTATTTTTTTTTAATTTTAATTTATTTATTTTTATTATTTACTTTTTAATCATTTTTTATTACTTAATTCCCCACTTACCTGAATAGCACACCTATATTGAAGTGGACAACCTTCCATGGAAGCGCTGTTCACTCATGTGAATTTCCACTCATGCAAACCTCCGTCCCTTATTCGGGTGCCACTGTTGGAGTCCAGCTCCTGTAGTGAGATGAAAGGTGTGACTTTCCCAGGGCCAGGCAGGGAGAGTCTCAGTTATGGGCTCTTCAAAGTTTAGCGATCAGAGAGACAAATATAGATACCTCAAATGCTTGTAGTTTTGATACAAAGTAAACTCTTTTTAAATTCCTCTAGCCTAACAAAATCTACTATGATTTACACAATTAAACCCCTTAAGCCCCTGATTTTGCTTACTGAGACAGAGATGTAAATAGCTGAGATCCGCATAAGAGTAAGTTGATTATACTGTTGTCTCTGGTATCTTATTCCCAAATACCTTTAGTCTCTTTGTGGACCTTCTTTCCTGTCCCAAGTTCAAAGGTTCAGCTTTAATCTGTTCAATCATGTTTGCATTTTGTTTCAGTCACTGGAATTCCAATTTATAGTATTACCAAGTGTAGAGGGCCAAGAGGGAAGACTCCATGGCAGGTTTGGGGACTTACAGTAACTTGGCTCAACAAAACTCCCTTATTGGAATAAGAGACTGCTTTCAATATAAGAAATTAATAATCTAGTGACTGAAGCAAAATGTAAACACTACTCTTTGGATTAAAAGCTAAATCTTGGAATTTAGAACAGGAAAGAAGGTCCACAAGGAGCCTAAAGGTATTTGGGAGAAAGATACCGGAGACAAAGGTATAATAAATTTTACTCTGATGTGGATCTCAACTATTTCCATCTCTGTTTAAGTAAGCAAGATCTGGGGCTTAAGCGGTTTAACATTTTATATCATAGAAGATTTTGTTAGGCTGAGGACTTTTAAAAGGGTGTACTCTATCAAAACTATGAGCATTTCATATATATATATATGTGTGTGTATAGGTATATATGTATACATACATATATACCTATACACACACATATATATACATATATATGTATACATACATATATACATATATATACATACATATATACATATATATATACATATATATACATACATATATATATACATATATATATATATATATATATATATATATATATATATATATATATATATATATATATTTGTCTCTCTAATAAATAAACATCCAAGAGTCCATAAACAGGACATCTCCGGCTGGCCCTGGTATATCATCACATCCTTCATCTCACTACAGGAGCTGGACTCCAACAGCCAAGCATGTCTGTGCTATTAATAAGGAAAAGACATGCTGGTGAGGCTAGTTAGGATAACATTTAAAATCTGGGATGCATTCTTCCCTCCTGGCCCTCTACAGAGGAGAAGGCTGCAAATGCTTCATTTCTTGGAGGAATGTCTCCTTGTCCCACACAGGCACCTTGGAGGCCAGTGCCTTCACGCGAAGGGTGCGATCATCTGTGAGCAGAGCCAGGTCCCCCGGATGGAACTGGATTGGCTGGTCGTCCCAGGAAGGCAAGTTGTTGTCGGTCTGAGCTCTCTGGTAGTTGAGGCAGCAGGCGAGGATGTGGTCATCGTAATTTCCGTGCAGCCAGAGGATGTCCTTCTGGCCACAGTCAATGGTTTTCAGCTCTTGCCCTTGGCTGCTGAGGACCTTGAGCCGAGGGTTAGAGAGTGGAAAGTGCTGTTCCAGGAAGTCAATGGCCCTCTGGGCCCTCTGGGCGCTCTGGGCCCTATGCCGAGCTCCAGAGGAAGGGGTCCCGGCCATCAGGTTTCCCTTGGCCAGGCCCCTGAGCTCATGGATTACCACCAGGGGCACCAGCACTGTGAGGCTCCTCTCCTTCAACAGCTGGCTCACGTTGTCTAGCTGCAGAATGAAACTATTGGTGTCCAGGACCAGGCAGCTGGGGCGGCGGTCTTCCCCCAGCCGCATCTCGCGGGTCGGGCCGTGCAGAATCGCCTGGATTCTGTCACGACGCCGCTGCTCTGCTGCTATCTCGTGGGCCAGGAGCAGCTTCTTCACCTTCAGCTCCTCGGGAGCGTGCTCAGGAGCTCCAGGGGCTTCCTCCAACGTGTCGGCCCTGAACCCTTTCCCGTCTTCCTGACGCAGTCGCCTTCGCCTTTCCTTGCTGGCTGAGTCTGCAGCGGCTGTCGGCCCGTTGCCCCGGCCACCCGGGGATTGCCAGAGGGGCTTCTCGGGGCCGCAAAGCGATTCCAGCAAGTCCTTCAGCACTTTAACTCGCCTGCAGTTCCCTGCCGTGGCCTCGTCCGACTTTGTCCTCGGGTAGTAGCAGGGCTCCCGGGGAGCAGCCAGTAACGGAGCGAAGCCTGAGAAGAGCTGATCCTCCTCCAGGAGGAGGAGGGCCAGGTCGTCGCCAGGCTGCCCGTACAAGGGCACCTCGGAAGTGTCGACCATCTGCAGGCTTTGGCGCAAACGATGGAGACTCCCCCAAACGTCCCGGGAACCGTGTCCTCCGGGCTTCAGGCTGCTGCTGGGCCAGTCCCAGCTGGTTCTCCAGAGCACGATCCATTCGCAACAGATCTTCACACTGGGGAGCAGGGCTCGGAGGGCGGGACCGAAGGAGGAAACCAGGATCGCACCAGGGTGAGCATGATCCTCACCCTCTGCAGGGGGCACGCCGGCTGCGGGACAGCGCTGAAGCCAGTAGGTACAGCAGCTCAGCAGCAGCGCGAACATGGCCAGCGCCAGGTCTGTAGCTTCTCCCTGGACCAAAGGAGCCCAGGGCGCCGAGGGCCTCTCCTTTTCCTGGGAGTGGTGCACAGAGAACACGTTGATGGTCAGGAGCTGGAGGAGCATCTGCTGCTTTGCCAGAGAAGCGGGACTCTTGTGAAGGAGGAGCTGGAACTTCTCTAGCACCTCCTCCGCTGCCGCCGGAAATGTCTCCATCCCCTCCCCGGTAAACAGTCGCGCGTGAGCTTGGAGAAAGCTGCGGGTGAAAGCTTGCCCGAGATCGCCAGCACGCGCACTGCTGCCGCCGGTCCCCTGGCCTCTGGCCTCTGCCTGGCGTCCGAGGGCTGCAAAGAGTTTCCGGAGGTTCTTCTCGCTGCAAATGCTCGGTCTCGCGGCAGCTAAGCTTCTCATCCAGTAGCAAGTGGCCTCCAGTGTCCTCTTGGTAGACACTGCCAACAAGGCCAGCTGGTTGTAGGGCTGCGGGTCTGAGGGATCGAGCTGCAGAGCTTGCAGGTACCAGCTTCGTGCTGGGCCAAAGTCTGCGGAGCCCTGGGCTTGCTGCCGGTGCCGGGCAAGATCTCCCAGGCAGAGGAGCAGCTTCTGGCCACAGGCCAAGGCGGACTTCAAGGGTTCCTCCAAGGGCTGGTGGCAAAGGGCCGCTCCACGAGTGGGCTGCTCCCGCAGCTGGAACCGGTATCGCTTCTGTAGCTTTTCCAGCAGACTCTCAAAGAACGGGGTGCCCTCGTCCAGGACGGCCCAGAGCCTGGGGGCGATGTGCTCTGGGGGCAGAGCACTGGCCTGCTGAAGGAGGTGCCCCAGCTTCTCGATCACCTGATGGAAGGCGTGCTTCCAGAGGAGCTGGCTGACGCGGTGCCCCTCCGAGAACACCACGTCGGCCAGGATGACTCTTTGGTAGTGACCCAGCAGCTCGGCCCTTTGCTGAGCTGCCTTGTCCAGGTCGTCCCGACTGACCGCGGGGCCAGACAGCAGGCCGGCCAGCTGTGCTTGTCGCTCGCCGGCCAAAGAAAGAATGTGACGCAGCACCTGCGTCTTGCAGTCGCTTCTACGCCCTTCTCCCTTCTGGGGGGAAGGAGGGCGGTGGCATCCAGGCTCTAGTGCTCCCGCGGGGCTCCAGGAAGCCCAGGGCGTCCATGCCGGGGAAGCTGCCGCGCTGGCGAACAGGGCTTGGCCCTGGCCTCCGTGGCCGCGAATTCCCAGGCCGAGTCCGGCAAACTCCCGCTGAGATGCCATTTTCTCCCTATGCTCGGATGGCGTTGGTTCCATGTCTCCCGCCTCCCTCTCAGCCTTCCCTCGGGTCTTAGGTTCCCGCTCACCCTCCCCAGGGCAAGAAGCAACAGGCTAAGTGAGAGCGCAGGGGCTGCAGTGGCTAATGTGGCGCGGGCCGAGAAGGCTGGAGGCTTCCTGGCTGGGGTGGGCTGAATAGTACTCCCCCAGGATGGGAAGAGCAGGCACAGAAAGCTCCCCAAGCGATCTAGCTACCAAGGGCGGAGGGAAGGGGCCCCACTACTCACCCAGAAATTCGCCGAGTTCACTTTTCTGGTACTCCGGGGCTTGAACCGCCAAAATACCGCAATGCCAAAAGAACAAGCCTGAGCAGGTCCGCTCTGGGTGCTGTTTAGCTCACTCTGGCAGGTAGCCGGCCCGGCAGCCCTCCCCCTTTTATAGAGAAGCCAGGGGCGGGACTGCCCCTGATTGGCTGATGTCAGCCCGCAAGCTCATTCACCCCCCACCCCCACCCCTCTCCAGGTCCTAGTCACCCTCTCCATGGCCCAGTGTTGTGCCCACTAATGACAAAAACCCTTGAAAATCTGCAATTTCGTTGAATCTCTATTTCTTCTGGTTCAATATTATAGATAATTTTGCTGTATATGGTTATTTCTGGCCTCAGGCTTGCTTCTTTTGATTGTCAGTAGATATGATTCCAGCACCTGTGGTCTTTTATTGTGGCTGCTCATTAGGACTGAACCATTCTAATTGTAGCTCTAGCTTATTTCTAGTGTTTTTTTTTTTTTTTTTTCTTGTTTCTTCCAAAATTTTCTCTTTGATCTGAGATTTTCAAAATTTGGTAACAATGTTCCTATGCTTTTTCACAAAGGCTCTCCTAGAGGTGGTGATGGGTGAATTTTTTTCTATTTCTGCTTTCTCCTCATGTTCTATTACTCCAGGATCATTTTCTTGGATACCCCCCACCCCCATCCCTGCATTATTGTGTCAAAGTCCTTTTTCTGGTCAGAACTTTCAGGCAATTCCATTATTCTTATATTTTCTTTTCTTGATCTGTTCTCCAGATCTGCCCTTTTTCTTATAAGATATTTCACAGTGTGTGGGTCAGAAACCATTAATTAAAAAAAAAAAAAAAAAAACTGGATAGCTCTCTAGAAAGCAAAGTTTATTATACCTTCTCGGGAGAATCTGGCATCCCACCCTTAGAGCAGACAATGGAAGGGAGGAAGAACTGTAGGGGACAGGGTGATGCTTTTAATCCCTAAAGCAAATTCCCCTCCCACCACTGACCCTCATCCTTATTGGCTGAGGATCTTACATTCTAAATGCAGGAACTATCCAAGAAATTGAACTTGACCAATAAGTACATAGGTGCCCATATTTGGCTGAAATAGGGAGGATAACAAGAAGGGGACTTAAGTATGCTCTTAAGGGGATAACAGGGAGGGGTTAGCAGGAAGGAGACTTTAAATATGTCCTTAACATAGCAGGAAGGAGACTTTAAGTATGCCCTTAAGAAAATAGCAGGGAGTAGACATAAGTATGCCCTTGACTTAATACTTAAGTCCTTCAGGCCTACTCAAACTTTGAAATAGATGAAACCTTCTAAGCTCCTCTCATTCCCCTCATAACCAACTATTTAATTCAGCCTCAAAAATAGCTTTTCACTGCTTAAATTCATGAAGATTAGAAGCACTACAACTCACCAGCCCAAGTCAATCTGGAAGATCACTAGGAAAGGTTTGTCCTGAGGGGCCAGGTACAGACTAGCACAGGCAGCTTGAGATACTAGCATTCTGAGCAGACCAGGGGCGGGGGTGATCTTTGTGGCTAGAGAATTTATAGAGACGAGTCTGCTATAGGCTAACTGCTCTGCCTTGACTACAAAGCAGTAAACTGGCAGAAATATTAAAGCCTAAAACAGAGGGTCCTCTAAAAAACACCAGAACCTCAGGAGATCTGACTGTAACCACTCAAACCCGGAAATGACTCAGGCAGACTTTCACCCAGACCTGAGGCCACATCTGGCAGTTCGGGGCTTTTGCGAGGGCAGTTACTAATCTGCACAGCAGGGGGGCACAGCCTGGGCAGCCTCTACTCGGCAGAGTGGGGGGCTCAGCCTGGAGCAATAGCACTTCCCCAGCAGACTGTGCTTCCGGGGCAGACACTTCCCATCCCTGCAAATCCATTCACTGCTCAACTGCTAATACCCACAGCCCCAGGCCAGGATTTGGGTTGGGATAGTGAAACTCACTGCTCAGTGTCTAGCCCCAGGGCAGTCTTTATCCCACACAGCCAGGATTCTTTGCAGGGCACTTTCCTAGCTCTGCCCTGCAAGCCTGAGTTACTTCGGTGTGGGGAACTCTTTCCCAGAGCACTCCAATACCTCGATGCTTTTTGTAGCCGGATGGCAGGACAGCTACCCGTCCATACACCTTCCACTGCTCTGCAGAGGAAGCTGGTAACCTCCTGGCTCTGAAGGCAGACCCTACAGGCTTTAACAAAATGAGTAAAAAAATCCAAAGAACAATTGATAGTTTCTATATAGAAAGAGAACAGCTTTTCAACCCTGAAGAAACTAATAGCAGACAGTCTCCAGATGATTGTTGGCTCCCAATACAAAAGGCTCTCCTAGAAGAGACTATTAAAAACCTTAAAAGAGAATTAGAAAAAAAAAATGGGAAAGGAAAGAGAAGCTATGCAAGAGAGTACAGAAATGGCATATAACTCACTAAAAGAAACATTTGAAAAAGTGGAAAAAGAAAACAATTTCTGAAATGTGAATTGGAAAAAATAAAGAACTCCCAAGAAGTGCAGGGAAACAGAATTTGTGAATTGGAAAATGAAAATAACTTACTAAAAAAAAAAAAATAGTGAAATGGGAAAAAAAACACCATAGAGCAAAACAACTCAATTGGACATATACAAAAAGAAGTAAAAAATTTTGATAAAATCCAACATCCATTCCTATTAAAAACTCTTGAGAGTATAGGAAAAAATGGACTTTTCCTTAAAATAATCAGGATCATCTATTTAAAACCAACAGTAAGCATCATATGTAATGGGGATAAACTGGAACCATTCCCATTAAGATCTGGAGTCAAACAAGGTTGCCCACTATCACCATTACTATTTAATATTGTATTAGAAATGTTAGCTTTGGCAATAAGATTTGAGAAAGAGATTAAAGGAATTAAGGTAGGTAATAAGGAAATAAAATTGTCATTCTTTGCTGATGTGATGGTTTATTTAGAGAACCCCAGAGATTCTACTAAAAAGCTATTAGAAATAGTCCACACCTTTAGCAAAGTTGCAGGATACAAAATAAATCCACAAAAGTCATCAGCATTCTTATATATCACTAACAAAATCTGACATAGTTACAAAGAGAAATTCCATTTAAAGTAACCTCCAATAGTATAAAATATTTAGGCATCTTTATGCCAAGGGAAAATCAGAAAGTATATGAGCAAAACCGCAAAACACTTTCCACACAAATCAAGTCAGATCTAATTGGAAAAATATTAAATGATCTTGGATAAGGCAAGCAAATATAATAAAAATGATAATATTACCTACACTCATCCATTTATTTAGCCCTATACCAATCAGACTCCCCCAAAACTATTTTAATGACCTAGGAAAAATAACTACAAAGTTCATATGGAAAAATAAGAGGTCAAGAATTTCAAGGGAATTAATTTAAAAAATATATATGAAGGTGGCCTACCTATACCAGATCTAAAATTAAATTACAAAGCAGTGATTACCAAAACCATTTGGTATTGGCTAAGAAGTAGACTAGTTGATCAGTAGAATTGGTTAGATTCAAAGGACAAAATAGTCAATAACTTTCATAGTCTAGTGTTTGACAAACTCAAAGACCCTAGCTTTTGGGATAAGAACTCACTGTTTGACAAAAATTGCTGGGAAAATTGGACATTAATATGACAGAAGCTAGGCATTGATCCACACTTAACACCAAACACCAATATAAAGTCAAAATAAGTTCAAGACCTAGGCTTAAAGAATGAGATTATAAATAAATTAGAAAAACATAAGATAGTTTACCTCTCAGACCTGTGGAAGAGGATGGAATTTATGACCAAAGAAGAACTAGAGAACATTATTGATCACAAAATAGAAAATTTTGATTATATCAAATTTAAAAGTTTGTATACAAACAAAACTAATGCAGACAAGATTAGAAGGGAAGCAATAAACTGGGAAAACATTTTCACAGTCAAAAGTTGTGTTAAAGGCCTCATTTCCAAAATATATTGAGAACTGACTCTTAATTTATAAGAAATTAAGGCATTCTCCAATTGATAAATGGTCAAAGAATATGAACAGACAGTTCTCAGATGAAGAAATTGAAACTATTTCTAGCCATATGAAAAGATGTTCCAAGTCATTATTAATTAGAGAAATGCAAATTAAGACAACTCTGAGATACCACTATATACCTGTCAGATTGGTTAGAATGACAGGGAAAGAAAATGGGGAATGTTGGAGGGGATGTGAGAAAACTGGGACACTGATACATTGTAGCTGGATTATGAATCCATCCAGTCATTCTGGAATATTTGGAACTGTGCTCAAAAAGTTATCAAACTGTGCATACACTTTGATCCATTAGTGTTACCACTAGGCTAATATTCCAAAGAGATCTTAAAGAATGGAAAGGGACCTGTACATGCAAAAATGTTTGTGTCAGTTTTTGTAGTGGCTAGAAACTGGAAACTGAGTGATGCCCATCATTTGGAGAATGGTTGAATAAATTGTGGTATATGAATATCATGGAATATTATTGTTCTGTAAGAAATGCCCAGTAGGATGATTTCAGAACGGCCTAGAGTGACTTACATGAATTGATGCTGAGTAAAATGAGCAGGAACAGGAGATCATTATTTACTTCAACAACAATACTATATGATGATTAATTCTGATGGATGTGGACCTCTTCAACGATGAGAGGAACCAAATCAGTTCCAATAGAGCAGTAATGAATTAATCCAGCTAAACCCAGTGAAAGAAATCTGGGAGATGAGTATGAACCATTACATATAATTCCCAATCCTTCTATTTTTGTTCGCTTGCATTTTTGATTTCCTTCACAGGCTAAATGTACACTATTTCAAAGTCCAATTCTTTTTGTGTAGCAAAATAACTTTATGGACATGTATACATATATTATAGTTAACTTATATTTGATGTATTTAACAAGTATTGGTCAATCTGCTATTTGGGGGAAAGGGTGGGGTGAAAGAGGGGAAAAGTTGGAACAAAAGATTTTGTAACTGTGGATGCTGAAAAATTATTCATTCCTATATCTTGTAAATAAAAAGCTATAAAATAAAAAAAATTAATATCTGTGAAATGCTCATGCCCATAATATCAGAAAGCTAAATTAGTTCTATGGAACTTATAGATCATCTAGGGCAAATTTTTATTTTATGGAAGAAATTGAGATCCAATGGGATTAAGAGTCATGCCTCTGATGGCACAGGCAATAAGAGGTAGGATCAAGATTTGTTTACAAATTTTCCTGATGAGTGGAGTGACTTTTTAGAAAGTAAATATAACACTGCCTGTTTTAATGAACTATTTCTCCTTCAGAGAAACATTGAAGTCGACACATTCTTTAGTTAATGTTCCTAATGAGAGACTACTTAAGTAACATTTTTAGAAGTATTAAATCACAGAGACAGAATTATAAAGGACCAAGTTCTGTCTTTTTCTTCCCTTCCAATTCAGTTTATTTCAAGGAAGTCTTGTCCCTTGGAAATAATATTGTCCTTGAAGTTGTGATGATCTAGGATCTAAATGGTGCCTCAGATGCTTAGTAGCTTTGTGATCCTGACCAAGCCTTGAACATCTTTGCAGCTCAGATTTCTCATCTGAAAAAATAAGAATAGTTCAAGTACTTCCTTCATAGCCTTTTGTTAGAATTAAATTAGATAGTTTACATGAGGAGCTTTCTAAAATATTATATATAAATGTTAGCTTATTTAATTCAACAAGAAGCATATTAAGCTCTTACTTTATACAAGAAATTCTTCATGTATATGAGGGTTCTTATGTTAAGCTTTAGAATCCCTTTGTATAAAGAGATGCTTTCCTGCTGGCATATATATAACAAGTAATCTCCTTTCCTACAAAGTTTGAAGTCCTAGATTTCTACATAAATGTCCTGACTGTACATAAAGTCATTGATTTTTACCTTCACCTAGAAAAAAGATTGGAATCATTGTTAGGCCACACTAATTGGTACGAACAGCATGTATTTATGTAAGTCCAAAATCCACTCTCTTTGAAATTTGCATTCAGATTGTTAATGGAAAAATACATTGAAAACTTTTCTCTCATATTTTTGCAATTATATGTTGATATATGAGATCATTTGTTCCCTTTTATTCTTTATATGTAAACAATCTTGTGATGGTGATATTTTTTCAAGTAATATTGGGCAAATTCATAAAAGGGGAGCATGTGTCTTAAGTGCATTCATTATTTCTGGCACATACTACAGTTGACATTGGAAATATAGTGACAAAAAATGGTGACTTGTAATTGTGTTCTATTAATATGACAAGAATAGCGGTGAGTGTATCCTTTGAATTTTTGTATTTTTAAATTTGAACTGAAACAACCTTTCATAAGTGTAGTTAGATTAATATTGTTAAAATCCCAAAAGAATTTCCTCAGACCAATGTGGGTAAAGTGTGAAACAGAGGAGTTTTTTCAATACAGTAGTTATAATTGAAATGTTAAAAGCAGCATTTTCCAAGATTGGTGAGGTTTCATCATTTAGTATAAGTAAAAAATAAGGTCTTTCCTACATTTTAGTAAATGATATGATAATTTGAAGTAAAGTGATAATTAGAATCTAAAGGTTCTTAAATTTTGAGTTGAGTTTTTCTTAATTAACTATAGCATAGTTATATATGCATATGTACATGTGTATATACACACATGCATGCATACAAATATTCACAAATACACTCTTGAAAGAGGGAAAGGGAGAGAGAGAGAAAAAAGAGAGACAGAGAGATAGAGACAGAGACAAAGAGAGACAGAGACAGAGAGAGACAGAGAGAGATAGAGAGAGACAGAGAGAAACAGAGAAACGGAGAGGAAGAAATCTTTCAGTCATTGGGGATTTCTTGACAAAGTTGCCAAATTAGTTTGCTGTCATGTGAGTCTTCCTCTAGTGACTGTTGGGATCTAATTCGGACTAGCAGAATAGATTGTGTCATGTAAGAAGATGATAATGATACAAGAAAATTAAGAGACAGTTGCAATGAAGATTTCTTGACCTCTAAACTCTGATTTTTTAAAAATCTACACAGAATATATATTTTCTAAGTAAAGCAAGTTTTATTATTTAAAGAAAAGCATACTTTCTTTTTCAAGTAACATCTGCATTAGTAAATTTGTTTTATGACCTTCAGACAGATATTTCTGATTCTTTGGGTTATGTTGGTCTTTCATCAGGACTCTTAGTTCTCTACTTCAAAGAGTAAGATAAAAATTGTAATAATAAAACATTCCTTTAGTTTCTCTAGTGCTATGTTTCACAGCTATGCGGGCTGGAGAACTGACCTGCTCCCAATGGTGCAGTTCCTTCTGACCTTTTTATAGACTCTCTGGGTTCTATTCTTAAGAGTGTCCTTAATAGTTTGTCATTTTCTTCTGCAACTGATTTTACAAATGATAAACTGAGACAAACATAGTTAAGTCACTTTTCCAGGATCACAAAACTAAGAAGTGTCTGAGAACAGGTTAAAACTCAGAAAAATGAGTTTTTCTCACTTTAAACCCTGCATTCTCTCCATTGTGCCACCTAACTACACACCCACCCACAGCCACACACACTGATACATCCAAACACTCATAAATTGCTTCCACCCACATATAGTGAAGTTAAGAAAAAAATTGAGTTGAGAATCAGAATAAGCCAGGGATAAAACTTAAAATGCTTATTTAAAAAAAAAAAAAAAAAGGATACCTTGGGCTCTGAGAAGTTAATTAGTTTTCTGTCTTCACAAAGTCAGTTTCAGTTGTGGGATGTGAACTCAATCCTTCCTGACTTTAAGCCCAGTATTATTGAATATTCTTCTCAGTCACACTATGTGTGGCATCACCTGCTGTATTATACTTATTTTGAATTATTTGGATTTTATTGTATCCATGTCTTATAGCTATTTAGTAAGACTCGATGTTATATGGTAACAATAAATCAACTTAAAAGTTACTTTAATGGGATATTTGAGGTCATTAAATAAAACTCTGTGTCTTTCCAAAGGAAATCCATTCTACTCTCTTCCTTTTGGTCATCTCTGTACCTAATTCATTATTCATCTTTACCATATATCCCAGATATGTATATTGATAAACAAATACTATAGGATATTTGTTCAAATACATATTTAAATCTGAATTATATGTATTATAATCCACTTGGTTTTTCTATCATGAATGAATAGACCAAATTTATTTAAGTGATTAAATTTCTTTTCCAGGAAATTCTACAATGTTATGTGAAGTTATCATTACACTGTCAACTACAAACAAGAGTATCTTAAAGATATCACTGATAACCAAAAACAAAATAAAACAAAAACACCAAACAAAACCTTTTTTGACCTGTATTCACTGCTAGATGCATGGTCCAACAGTAATATCTGTCTATCTTTGGTGATCATATAAGCCCTTATTTCATATTTCAATTGAAATTTGTTTTAGATTGCCTCAGAACTGAATTATTTCTCTTGTTTTATCTTCCAAATAATCTTGAATAATTTTCATGTATATACATTAAATAATTCAGTGTAAAAAAACTTAGAAGGTAATTTGATTTATTCTATCCTTTTAAAAATAATCATCAACCAATAAGATCAATGGAATAGTATATTTTCTCACTTTTTTAAAGAATGAAATGATGAAGTTGTGGCCTACTTTTGAATATACCTTATGAAAGTTTTGTTTGTTCCCTGTTAGTACCCTGAAGGAAAGATGGCCTTAATTCATACCTAGACAATTCTCATAAAGATTTTTGTATAGAGAATAAACATGTGGCCCATAAATTATTGATATTCCTTTGGTCAACTTCAATATTAATAAGATTAAAGATCATTCCCACTATGGCTTCAGCATATTTTCCCATTCAAATATGTTCCCTCAAGTCACAAATAATTGAGTCAACACCATTATTTGTCTTTTCTACATACTCTTGTCCTAAACTAATTGCCTTTCCAGTTTTATTTTCTTTGGTGTTCTTACCTCATTGATAGTCCTTCAAAGTACTGTGATGTTAAGAATCCCAGTGCAATAGTTCCATTCTCCTGGATGAATAAAAGTTTATTATGATGATTTTTGTGAATATTTTCCATTTTTCTTTGATTATTTTCCAAATTCACTCAAGAATTGTAGGGATAATATTGCTTACTTATTTGGATGTTTTTCTAAGCTTTCTTTATACTGAATTTATTCTCTATTGTTTCACTCTCCTTTATAAGTGGAAATGCTCATAATTATATTTTGTAACATTTTAGAGTTTATATTTTAACATGTTATCTCTCTTAATTTGTCACATAAGTAAAACTTTTGGAGAATAAGAAGTTTTCTATATTCTTTTGGTCTGCTTAATGTGGCATTCATTTCGGTGTGGTTAACCTACAAAATTATATACATAGAGACACATTGACACACAATAAAGTTGGTGTTAATTTAATTTCTCTTCTATATTTCTTATTTTAAATATAGGTTGTTATTTTATTTCAATTTACACAATATAGTTTTTATCATTATATTATTTAATTTTTATTTATTCCCAATTTTAGCTCATATTCTATGCCTTTCAAATTTAACTTTCTGAAGCCAAAATTACATTTCTAAATTTATATCTATTTTAAAAAAAACAATCTTGTTATATTGTCAAGACTGGAGAAGTTACTAGCCTGTGGTTTGACGATTTTAAAAATGCATTCATTCATTTATATATTCATTTAAAGAATGGATAGTGCCTCACTGGACAATAGAGGAGTATAGTACATATAATTTCTATGTGTCATTAATCATGATTTCTAAGAACCACTTCTTAGACATGAATACAACACATATTCCTAGAACACAATTTTATCTTTGGGAGGAGTTGAGGGGGCACTGAAGGCTCTCATTAGGGAAAACAAATTTGTTAGATATCTGCACAAAAATGACCCTGTTACTCTCTATGACAAAGAAAGTGCAGGATTCAGCAAGTTTTGTGATTGGATATATAGGCTTGAAGTTCCCATTTCCTTCTGCTTCCCTTAGGAAATACTGGTGGTTGCCATGGGTGGGTACAGAGAGTGTGAAGTTTTTATGACTATGATAAACTTTTGAGGGGGGTTGCATTTGTTTCATTAAAAGGAGAACTCAGTACTCACACAGATCCTTTGAAGTATATTCAAGTCTATAGTCTTTGTCTGACTCATAAGAGGAAATCTGCAAATTGTTTGCAAATCATGGAATTACCTGAATCTCTGAACTATGTAAATCTGATTTATCTAGAGAGCAACAAGGATACATTATGGTCCTAAGCAGGCTGTTTCATATTTCTAAAGATCAGTTGTATATATAAAAAAATTAATACATTCCAGCAATATGATTGGAAAACTAAGTGGGTTGCTTAATTATAAAACTAAGGAATAACAAATGTATAGAGTACATGATATATTAACACTCAAAGTACAGTTAGAGACTAAGAGTCAGGACTTTAGCTCATTGGTTCAATCCTTTTTGGTTGACATAAAAAACATGGAAAAAAGTTAGAGATGTTTGCATTTGATCCTTGGATCAGTTGGGTAGCAGATGGGGCAAGTAGGCAGCACAGTAGAAAAAAATGCTGATCCTGTTGTCAGGAAGAACTGAATTGAAATCTGCTCTCAAGACACTATCTCTCTGATTGTGGGCAAGTCACTTTATATTTCTTTGGCTCAGGTTTCCTTATACATAAAATGTGTGTGAGGGCAATTATTATCTCCTAAGATTGTTGTGAAGACCAAAGGAAATAAGTATTAAGTGATTAGCTCAGTGCCTGACACATCATAAGCATTAAGTAATGCTAACTATAATTAGTTATTTTATGGGCCTTCGAGTAAGAAAGGAGTTAAAATCCTGCCTTAGATCTTTACTACTTATGTGACCTTGGGAAAAGCATTTAATTTCCTTCAAGCCTTAGTTTTCTCACCTATAAAATGACAATAATAGCACTTTCTATAAGTGGTGTGAGGATCAAATGAGTTAACATATATAACCATTGTGGTTATATATTAAACATTAAAATGATACATAAATATTTGTCATTAGGAGGTTTAATAACTAGAAGAGTGACATGGATAAATCCATGCTTGAAAAAAATATCACTTTTTCAATAGTATAGAAGAGTATTTAGAAGTGAAGATAGAGGAAGGTGTCAAGAGTCTGGAACAAAGAGAATAGATTATTCTGTGAGAAGTCACAAGATCCTGATCTTGCATGAAAGAGCATGAAAGGTTGAATATGATTGAGATATTATAATTCTGAGTGACAAGAAGTATATTTGTTCCATTGAAAAAATTATCTATAATTTAAAACAAAATCATCAGTTTTATTAAAAGCTAAAGACCTAAAAGTTCTATGAGTTCCCTTCAAAATTTCCGCAAAAATTACATCAGGTTTTCCTCAAGCACTACCATATTTATTAATTAAAATTAAAATAAAAAGCAATCAAAATTAATTAAAAGTACAATTTTATTTTAATAAAATTTAAAAGTTAATTAACAAATGCCTTCAATGGATTAAAAAGTTACATCTGATCAATTTTTTGTTTGAACCATTTTTGTTTGGTTCACAAAATACTAGTTTTAGAATCATAATTAATCACAGACAAATTATCTAAGCCATACACACACCATTTTATAGAGAAGTAAATTAAAAGCCAAAGGTTGAGATTTTATTAAAACTTTAGTGATCTAATAGCAGTACTGTCACTAGTGTACAAAGATTCTCCCTACCTGTAGGCTCTTCCTTGTACATGTTACTTTTCCTATACATTTTTATTGCAAGTATGTACAATTTGAAATGCATTATGTTAAATAGGCTTTTGTGGAATAGCCTTGGGATTCTACCCACCATTTGTAAGATTAATTCCATGGGAAAATGTGTTCTAAGTCCAAACAACCAAATTAAAAATGAACTTTGGGACATAATATACTTGTAAGATGGGAACTGTCTGTACTGATTAAATAAACCATCTGTTTTTAACACTGTGATCAACAGTGAGGCATAGTGAATTGAGCAGTGAATTTGGAATCAGTAAGATGTACAATTAAAACTGTACTCTCAAAGTGATAGGAATGTCATATAATCTCTCTGTGGGTCAGATTTCTTAACTATAAAGTTAGAGACAACATATATATATATAATTGACACCAGAATCATGACAAATTTTGGGGCTCCTGGTTCCCACATCTACCAGAACTTTTGGAACACCCTGTATTTTCTGCATATTTGGAGTCATTAAGGAATATTGCCATTCTCACACAAAATTTCTTCCTTTTTTCCTCTTATATATATGAAAACTATCTGATTCAGATTTCCTGAGATAAAATTCTTTGTTGCTTGAAGAGTGTAACACAATTCAAGAGAAAATACCCATGGTTTGAAAATGTATATGCACAAGATCAATAGATGAATCTAAGACATATCAGAGTTTAGCTTTGTTTTCTTTTGGTGAGGGCTTTTTTAATGTATTTGTAACAAAAATCATGATCATTCAATTCACAGTCTCAACATTTGAATAAATGACTTTATTACCTCTTACTTAGATAACTAACATAATTATCTTAAATAGTCCTACTTCTCTTAGCTTCTATGGTGCAACGGTATTAATCTTCCTCATATGCCACTTAGATCATGCAAAATTGCTGCTGGAAAAAAATAATATCCCATAATCTGTGAATTAACATTTTAAGTCATTGTCTTTGATCCATGTTCTTCAACAATTTATTCCCACCTGCATTTTAAATTATTCTCCTTATCTCTACTGATATTGCCATTAAAACTCAGATGTAGCTAGGTTTGTATGCCCTTTTATCATCTAGTATATTTTATTCATTCCCATTATAATTTTGTCCATTGTTTTCTGTTTTCAAGGTAGAAAAGGTTTTCCTTTTCAACTTTTTATTGGTACTCAACCTTCAAGATACAATTCAAATGTATTCTTTCTTCTAAAAGAGAACCAAACAAAATGAAAACAAAATAAAAACAGAATAAAATATATTGTATAAGAACAGACCTTAATGATCCACTGAGTGCTCCCCTAAAATAGTTTTATCCGTTTTTCTTTATAATGATCCTTAGTCATTATTTGACATATATGTTTTCATGGATCTTATGTTCCTGCCCTTTCCCCCCAATAGATTATAAATGCAAATTATAAATTCACCAGATTGCATAGAAAATAGCACTAGCTGCTTGTGGGCTCATCATTTAGGACAAGCCTGACAGTATCTCCAGACCATATTATGCCCTTTAAACACCTATATTAAGGCAAAGAGGCCTTAGCCCTTTCTTATAGATAACGATTTAATTTAGAATTGGCATTCATAAGTTATTTCCCTCCTTAGTATTCAAAGGAAATTGAGCCAGCATAAAAGACAAGCTAAGAGGACAGTCATGGTTCCCCACCCATGTAGCAGGTATTAATTATTATGCAAATCTTTCAGAAAAACAAAACAAGTGAAAAAAAAAACAGTCTATCTTCATTGAGTTTAAAGAGGAAAGAAAGCTCTTCTGTATAGTATGCAGATGTTTAAGCAAAGACAAATTTTAAAGAGATTTTTCAATTGCAATTATATGTGTATATGTGTGTATAATTATGCATGTATTATTAATTTTACACATATTTTCCCCTTATCCTTTCCTTACTACTCTAAGAAATCTGCTCCTTAGAAAAGAATTTAATAAGATAAATAAAAAAGGGAAAGTTCCCCTCTACTACTTGCCAAATCAATCAATAAAAACAAAATCTGACATTACATGTAATATTTTACACTTTTAGAACTCCAATCATTTCAAAGGACAAGGGAATAATGTTTTCTTATAATTTTCTCTGGATTCAAGTTTAGAAGAACTAAAATTTTTAAATTTTAAAATGTTGAAATCTTTATATTTTTGTTTCTAGTTTCCTTATGGTCACATAATTTACTTTAGGGGCTACTGCAGCCTACCAAATTCCCATGCATGGCCTAAGCCAAAAAAAAAAAATTGAGAAATATTTATGAGAAACAAAAATACAATAAAAAATGGATAGTATGTTAATGAGCAGACTATAGGAAGCCTTATTTACTCCTATTTGCTACTTAGGTTTGAGGGACAGCTGCTCTATGTATAAAATTTTTATAAACTTATCTATTTCTCTCTCTCTCTCTCTCTCTCTTTTTCTTTCTGTCTCTTTCTCTCTTTCTCTCTATTGATCATATTTAAATACTTAAAAGGATCTGTTATCTTTATAAATGTGAATTTTTTCCCAAAATGATTCACTATGTTTAACAATATAAACCAAGTGTTCCTAAGGGAGAGATAACAAAATCCATCTCTAGCTTGTCAGGAGGACTTGAGTTCACATCCTGATTCTGACACATTGATGCAACGTAATTTTTCTTTGCCCTTAGAAAATTTCTAAGAGTACAAATTGAATAAAAGTTGCTAAAGTGCATTAGTAGAAGGAGTTTCCTCAAAGGAGTTCCCCCTAGCAATAAAATCATAAGTGCAGTCTCTTTGCCCAATCTAAGTCATTTAGAGAGGCAAAATTTCTCTCTACATAAAGATATTGAAAATATACACTTTTAAATAAATCTCTCAATTCAGTGAGCCCATTTACATTTCAAATCTTCACCAGTAATGGATGGCAATATATTGTACATGGACATCAATATCTTGATGTCTCTATTATCTTTCCAATGTGAATACTGCATCTAGCAGTGAAGATTGTGACTCGTTGATGCCTTCCTTTGTTCAATTTTTCTCCTTGCCTTTCCATAATTCCTTCACAAAGAACTGATCTAATGTGCTAACATACCTCCGTTAGATCTCATAAGTACCTGTGAGCATTGCATATGAGATGACTATCAATTGTCCTTCAGTGTTGTAACTTAATACCTCTTCTTTATCTTTCTTTTTGTATTTTATTTATCTCTATATTTCTATTACATGGAAAGTTCTCAACCTTCATTTTTATAATATTTTCATTTCCATATTTTTCTTCTCCCCTCCCTTTCATCCTCTTTATCCAAAATGGCAAACAACTGGATATAGATTACACAAGTGAAATCATAGTAAACATTTTTCCACATGACTTCTGTTGTGAAAGAAGCAACAGACAAAAGGGAAAAGGCCACAAAAAGGAAAAAAAAACTGAAATGTTATACCTTGATCTGTATTCAGACTCTACCATTCATTCTCTGGACATGAATAGCCTTTTCTTTCATGATTTTTTTTTGAACTGTCTTGGGTCATTGTCAAGAAGAGTTTGGTCAATCATATTTTACTAAAATCTTGATGTTTACTCAATCTTGATGTTTACTTTGTAAAATATTTTATTATGTCTGCTCACTTCACTCAGCATCAATCCTTTAAAGCATTTAATTTAATTCCTTCCAATTTTTTTTCCTGAGATCTGCTTGCTTATCATTTCTTATACCACTATTCTTATTGTACTATGAAATTCATATATCAGTTTTTTTTAGTCGTTTCCCAATGATAAGCATTCCCTCAACTTCTAGTTCTTTGACATGACAAAAAAAGCTCTCTCTCTCTCTCTCTCTCTCTCTCTCTCTCTCTCTCTCTCTCTCTCTCCCTGCCCCTTGTTGTCTTCTGTTTGGATTTTTGGTGTGGATTAAAGCTTGATTGCCCCTTGGGTGTAGTTCCAAAATGCTCTTATGAATGGTTGGATCAATTCATAACTCCACTAACAATGCATTAGAGTTCCCATATCTTCTCCAAATTTATCTTTTTTTATCATAGTAGCCAATCTGATAATTATGAGGTAGTACATAAGAGTTGTTTTAATTTACATTCCCTTAGTCAATAGTGACTTAGGACATTTTTCCACATGACTATAGATAGCTTTCATTCTTTCATCTGAAAACTGTTTGTATATATCCTTTAGCCATTTGTCAATTGAGGAATGACTTGACTTCCTATAAATTTAACTCAGTTCTCTATATATTTTAGAAATGAGGTCTTTATCAAAAACAATGATTATAAAATTGTTTCCCATCTTTCTTCTTTTCATATAATCTTGAAGTATTGGTTTTGTTTGTACAAAAAAAAAATTGAATTTAATGTAATTAAATTAAATTATAATTTAATGTAATCAAAATTATCCATTTTGCATTTCATAAAGTTCTTTGTCACTTGGTTTAGTCATAAATTCTTCCATTCTCCATATAACTGACAAGTTAGATATTCATTGTTTTTTTACTTTGTTTATGGTATTACTCTTTAGTGTCTAAATAGTATAGTGATTTTGACTTTATCTTGGTATAAAGTGTAAGACATTGGTCTGTGTCTAATTTCTGTCACACTATTTTCTAGTTTTCCCAGCAATTTTTGTCAAATATTGAATTCTTATCCCAGAATCTAGAGTGTATGTTTTTATCAAACATAGATTGTTATAGTCATATATTACTGAGTTTTGTGTACCTAATCTATTCCACCAATTCCCCATTCTATTTCTTAGCCAGTGCCAAGTAATTTTATTGATTGCCACTTTATTATGTAGTTTTAGATATGGTATATCAAGGCTACTTTGCTTTGCATTTTTTTTCATTTCTTTCTTTGAAATTTTTGACCCTTTTTTTTTCTTTTAGATGAATTTTTTTCTTATTTTTTCTAGGTTCTATAAATAATATTTTAGTAATTTGCTATAGCACTGAATAAGTAAATTAATTTAAGGAGATTTGTCATTTTTATTTTATCATCTAGCCCTATCCATGAGCAATTGATATGTTTCCAATTGTTTAGACATGACTTTATATGTGTGAAAAATGTTTTGTAATTTCTCTCCATATAGTTACTAGGTTTGTCTTGGCATGTAGAATCCCAAACATTTTATATTGGCATTTCTCTTTCTACTACTTGCTGCTGGACTTTTATAGTAGTTTATGCAAATACTGATGATTTATGTTTGTTTATTGCATATGCAGCAATTTCACTTATGTTCATTATTTTAACTAGTGCTTTTAGTGAATTATCTAGGATTTTCTTAACTATACCATCATATTTTCTTCAAAGAGTGATAGTTTTGTTTCCTCATTGCCTATTATAATTCATTTAATTTATCTTCCCTTATTGCTAAAGCTAACTTTTCTAGTACAATGTTAAATATTAGTAGTGATAATGGACATCCTTATTTTATCCCTTATCTTAATGTGAACCACCACCTTTTCTCAGATTTATGGTTATATATATATATATATATATATATATATAGTCATTTCCAACATACAAGTCATTTAAGAAATTTGATACATAAGTTACTGAAGACAACAATGAATCTCCCCTTTGCTCTTTAAGTTAACCAAATTAGCATGGCTCAATGATGGAAATGTTTTTAGTGAGATGAGTTTTTGTGTTAGGGAACATCTTAGAACTGATAAAAAACACTCATAACTTCTAGAATGTGATTGGGTCTCCTCTTCCTATATGCTGCCATATATTTTATTTTGAAAGGTGGGATGAAAGAAAGGGATACTGCTATAATGAAAATATCAGCTTCCCAAGTAACTGTTAATATGAATTACATAGTATTTATGCTAATTTAGTTAAATATTTTAAATGTTAGTTTCAAAGGGAAATTGTGAGTTAGAACCTAAAGATTATTGAATCTGAAGTCAGAAGACAAAGGGTCATATTCTTTGCTTTACCAGCTACTGCCTGTGGCATCTTGGACAAATCATTTTACCTTTATGTGCTTCAGTTTCTTTATCTCTGAAATGAGAGGAGTAAGGATCATTCTACCTCTAAATCTATAACCCCCCCAAAAAAAAAGTTTTTTAATTAATACTCAGAGGGCTTAGTGGAGAACAAATTGGGTCTGAGACCATAAAGACCCAAGTTGAAATCCAACAAGCTATATGACTCTGAAAAATAACTTATCCTCTATTTGCCTCAATTTCTTCAAACATAAAATGGTAATTATTGTAGCCTTTCCTTCTCAAAATTGTTATAAATATCAGGTGAGATATTTGTAAAAAGCTTAGGACAATGCTTGGTAGGTGGTAGACACTTAACAAGTATTTGCTCCTTCTTTCCCCATCTCAAAATTTTTCTCAACAAGTCTCTTAGGGATCTTTTCACAGGAAAACATAAGTAATTGTATACAGATATAGCATTCTTAGAGATAGTGTTGTGTTCTAAATAATTCTAACTTGACAAAAAGTATTCAATAAGGATTGGTTTGAATTACCCAGAAACAAAGTCAAAGATTTTAGAGAAAAGTAACGCTAAAGATCAACTATTTAGGTCAATGCTTTCCTTCTACAATTTAAGAACTAATGAACAAAGCAGCTCAACAAAATACCCAAGGAGATGCAGCTACTCAGCAGCTCAGCAGGATCCTACAGCACTGATCTGACAACTACCCTAGTGCTCTTGTTTTGGTATCATGCTGAGTACCTCCTTCATAACTTTCAAAAAATCTTCTTGAACCCAGCAATATTGTTTTGGTTGTTTTGTTTTGCTTTTTTTTTTTTTATCTTCAGAATCATTTTAAGCAACATTGCCTGCATGTTTCTACCTGTTGTGTAAAGAAGCATCCAAGTGTAAAGAGGATTATTTTGTACCTCTCCTAAAATAACCTTCTTCAAGCACAAAAGACTATATTTGCAGCTTCTGGGGAAAGTAAAAGCCTGAATAAAGACTTCAATCCCCCTGTGCAGAAGTCTACATGAGGGAAATTCTTCTCCAGCTGTTTTCTACATAAATGTACCATTGCTACTACTACAATAACAATAAAATAGCCTTATGGGAAATATGTGATTATTATCACTATGATTTCATTGAACAGTTTGGCTAAGCAGAATCAATTATAAAGAATCATCTATTGAAAACTAGAAACTATAACTATTAACATTGAATTAGAAATGCACAACTTAATATACATGAAGACATTTATATTAACATTGATATTATTTTTGAGTATGGGAATTAGAGGTTATTGGATATTATTCTTGTATCAGCATATTTTTTCTTAAATTGGGATGATTTTCTTCCAATGAGGCAAGAAGTCATCATTGACATTGTTAGTTTGAATACTAAATATATTAAACTTCATCAATAAATTTTCATAATTATTCTCTTATTGAAATGCTTGTTTTATTCAATAAGTTTTTAAAAACAGAGATGTGATGATCCCTAGATCTAAAAGAATTTCCATTGCTAAAGGGGATATCTTTTTCATCCAGGGCTGCTGTCTCAACCCTAATTCAAGTACTTATCACCTCTTCCCTAGAGAATCATCAGAGTGGTATCTCTGCATTGTTTTATCATACTTCAATCCATCATTTCCCTAAAGCAATGTGATTACCCTAAAGCTAAGATATGAAAATATTACTCCCTATGGGAAAAAAAAATCTATAGTTTCTAGTAATGACCTCCAGGATCATATACAAAATTGAATTTGGCTTTAAAAGTCTTTTATGAACTGGCCTTTTTCTATCATTTTAGCCATCTGCTATAAAATAAGAAATCTTGAAAACATAATGAGAGTCTCCCCTTGAAGGAGGATGAAGCTTATAGAATCTAGATATGAAAAAAAAAAACATAGGTAGTAATATTGTTAAGTTTAATACAGCGTTGTATTCCAAAATAATATCTTTTTTATTAAACTTTTTATTTTTTAAAATATATGTATGGACAATTCTTCAACATTACCCCTTGCAAAACCTCGTGTTCCAATTTTTCCTGTCTCCCTTATCCAAACTACTACATGGCAAGTAGTTCAATATATGTTAAACATGGTAGAAATATATGTAAAATCCAATATATACGTACATATTTATACAACTATCTTGCTATAAATTGCTTTACTTTATACAATTATCTTGCTATATTTTGTAAAAAATCATATCATATCATAACCAGAAAAAATGAGATCAAAATAAAATGAAAGTAAACAATAAAAAAAATGGGGAAAGTTCTATGTTGTGAACCACACTCAGTACCCACAGTCCTCTCTTTTGATGTAGATGACTCTCTTCATCATTAAAAAATTAGAACTGGTTTGAATCATCTCATTGTTAAAGAGAGCCATGTCCATTAGAATTGATTGTCATATAATCTTCTTGTTGCCATGTATAATGATCTTCTGGTGCTGCTCATTTCATTTAGCATCAGTTCATGTAAGTCTCTCCAGGCCTCAATGAAATCGTCCTTCTGGGCGTTTCTTATAGAACAATGATATTCTATAACATTCAAATACCATAACTTATTCAGCCATTTTACAATTTACGGGCTTTTTTTTTTTTTTTCCTTTTACTCTTTTAGTTCTTTTGTATTTGGCAAATTTAATTGTTAAATGAGTTGTTTTATTCTATGGATTTTTTTCCCATTTCACAAATTCTGTTTTTTAAGAAGTTATTTTCTTTTTCCATTTCACAAATTCTGTTTTTCAGGGAATTCTTTTCTTTTTCATTTTGTCAGATGTATTTTGTAAGGAGTTATATGCTTTTCCCATTTCACTAAGTCTATTTTGTAAGGAATTTTCTTTTGATAATTTCAGTGTTTCTTTTCCCAAACCCTCTTGCAAAGTTTTCATTTCCTTGACCCATTTTTCTTCCACCTGCCTTTGAAGATCTTTTTATTTTTTTTAAACTTTCTTGTAGGAGAGCCTTGTGTGATGGGGACCAATTTATATAACCCTTCAGGGCTTCATTTGTAGAAGATCTACTTTAGTGACCTCAGGGTTTGAAATCTAATCTTCCCTTTCACCACAAAAACTATCAATGGTCAGAATTATGCTTTTTTGCTCATTTTCTTTAAAAAGTTTAGATCTGCTTTTAGGATAGGGGGAGGAGGTTGTCCAAGCTTCCTCTATAAGTGGCTAAGGCTGAGCTGGATAAGTGCTAACTTACTTCATATGCTGGGTGGGTGTGGCCAGGTCCCATGATTTTCTGGTGTGTTGGGGTTCACTATTTACCTTTTGTGTTGGGTATTTTATAACTTCTCTGCTGATATGCTTTGCTTGCACCTAGGGCAGGGTAGCCAACTCTGGTATAGATTCTTTCCTGTCCATATTGGGTCTGTGCTGCGTGCACTGGTGTTTATTTTTGGGCTGCTTGAACTTGGCCACCCTCCCTCTGGCCTGATTACAACAGACCTTTTCTGGATATCTGAGATTATCTTTTGCTGGTTATTTGTTATACTTCCAATATTCATGGGTTCTATAACTCCAAAGCCAATTCAGAAGCTGGATTTGGTAGTTAGTCTAAGGGTTGTAGGAAGAGCTTAGAAAAAGTCATATGTCCAACACTCAAAATAATATCTTACTGTCAATTTTTCTTTCTTTCCAGTATTTGTGTACCTCCAAAATCCCCTAACTTCCCAGAACCTACACATTCAAACTGATTACAGTTATGTGACCATCAAAACTCCACTCTTCCTATGTAAATAGCACTCTATTTCTATACTTCTGAATATGGAGACCCTTATGTAAATTTTATCATAGATACTCCTAGGTTGTCTTTTGAATTCCTTTCTCACTTTCCTTCCCACCTTTCTTCTCTGTTACTTTTCTCTATCAATTTTTTTTCAATAAGATTTAGTATCAAATTGATTCTTATTGTTTTATTTATTATTTGTGGCATCCGAACTTATTCAGATTCTCCCATTGTCACTGGTTGCCCACAGATGTTCCCTTAGAGATAAAATGACCGAGGTCAAAACCTATTGACAACATATACACTGGGGAAATATGACACTGTGACCCAACTTGTAGAAGACAAAGGTCAATAAAGGAAAGATTATGTAAGTAGACTGTTAGAAAATATTAATTTAAAGTTTACTTTCCTTAAGCGTTGTAGATTCGAGCTTCCCTGGAATTTTTGCTATTCTTTGTATATATTAATGTATCTTCAATGTCCATGACTTTCCTTTTCCTCTCTCTCCTCTGTCTGGAATGCCTTGCATTGTTCCTCTCTGCTTTCTCATTTCCCTGGCCTCTTTTGATACTCTGTTGAAATCCTGACTTTGGCACTAAGACATTCCTGCTTTATATTCACATATCCTATTCCAATGTTTATGTTTTTCTTCTGATATCAATTTGTACTTACACAACAACCATTTAACAGATAATTTTTATTCACAACAATCTTCTGAGGTGCTATAAGAATCATCTCCACTTCAGAGATTTGGAAACTGGATTTCAGAGAAGTGAGACAGCTCCTTTATAATCATAAAGCTAGGAAGCTTCACAGATTAGAATCAAACTCATGGCTTTCTAAAATGGAAGTAATGCTTTTTTTCACCTCGCTCAGTTGTTCCCAAGCTTCCCAAATTGTTTTAAATAATGCTTCAAATGCAGGAAGACTTTTTGATCTAGGGAAACTCACAAGAGCTTTAAAAGTGATTGTCAAGATTTCTAGCCAAGATGGTAGAGAGGATACAAACATCTATCTAAGCTCCTTCTTACTCTCAGAATACTTTATTTCATGACAAGGCCTTGGAATTAGGGCTTGACTGAAAAAAAAAAGATGAATATATTACTATCAGAAGATATTCTTGAAATTTACCAGAAAAGGTCTGTTTTGGCTCATGGGTGGGGATGGTTAGATTAGGCACAGACTGAAGGCAAGCAGGCAGTGAAAGTATGGAAGGCAGCTCAAACTGAGAAAAACTGAACGGGGAGGGGTGTGATCTCAGCCATTTCGGCAAAGAATTTTACCACAGTGTGGCTAAAGTTAGTAGATTAGCAGAGAAGCCATAAACACAGGGGGTAAAGACTATAAACTCAAAAAGCTAGGGTCTCTTGGGACCTGGCCACATCGACTTGGAGTGTATCAGCATGCTCTCAAAGTCTCAGAGTCTCAGAGCACAGACACAGTGCAGCAATTCTATCCTGCTAATACCTCATTGCTACCTCCTGCAGTCTGTAGAGGAAGCCTGGTAATACCATCCAGCACCACCCCTCCTCCTGGCCCCCCAAAAAAAAGCAGACTGCATTTTTTTTGTTAGTTTGTTTTCTTTGATTCTTCTTTGACAAAATGAACAAAAAATTAAAATGAACTCTAACCATTGATAATTTCTATTTGGAAAGAGAGCAGAATTTAAACCCTGAAGAGGCTAAAAACAAGCTGTCTTCTCCCCCAAAAAGGGATATGATCTTGCACAAGACTCTCATAGAAGAAATTAAAAAGGTTCTCACAAGAGAGCTAGAAGAAAAATGGGGAAAAGGACGGGGAAGCTTGGCAAGAGGATCTGGATAAGTCATCTCACTCATTTAAAGATAGTGTGGGTAAGAAAATTAAATCCCTCAAAAATAGAATTAGTGAATTGGAAAAGGTTAACAATTCCAAGGAAAACTGAATTAGTGAATTGAAAAAAAAATAGCTCTCTAAAAAATAAAATTGGCAAAATGGAAAAAAAAATCCATAGAACAAAACAACTCACTTAAAAATTCAATTGGACAATTAGAAAAAGAAATTAAAAAGTGAGTGAAGAAAATAATTCATTAAAAATCAGAATTGAACAAATGGAATTGAATGACTCAAGAAGACATCAAGAATCAGTCAAGCAAAACAAAAAAAAAAAAAATGAAATAATGAGAAAAAAAATGTCAAATACCTTCTTGGGAAAACAACAGATCTAGGAGAGATAATCTGAGAATTATTGGACTTCCATAAAAATGTAATGAAGAAAAGAACCTGGACACTATTTTCCAGGAAATTATCAAAGAGAATTGCACAGATGTTATAGAAACAGAGGGTAAAATAGACATTGAAAGAATTCATTGATCATCTACTGAAAGGGACCCTAAAATCAAAACTCCAAGAAATATTGTGGCTAAATTCTACAACTATCATATCAAGGGAAAAATGCTGCAAGGTGCTAGAAAAAAATTAATTAAAATATAGAGGAGCTATAATAAGGATTACTCATGATCTAGCAGCATGCACATTAAAGGATCAAAGGGCCTGAAATCTGATATTCCAAAAATCTAAGGAACTTGGTGCAACCAACAATAACTTACCCAGCCAAAATGAGCACTTTTTCTCCAGGGAAAAAGATGGACATTCAATAAAATAGGTGAATTTCATCTATTTCTGAAGAAAAAAAAAACAGAACTAAAAAACCTGGGTAACTCTATTTCTATTATAAAAAATACATAAAGAACTCATATATAATTTGTTCTAGAAACTAGAGATAGAAAAGAAATTGTATCAGAGTAAGGGTAAAGTGGGGGTACTAAATCTCATGAAGAGACAAAAGAAACCTATTATACCTAAGAGAAAGAAGGGAGGGTGGTGAATATAATGTGCATCTTCAAAACCCTCAGGAATCATTGGATTCCCTTAGACATAATATTGTTGCGAGACTTCAAAATCTGCAGGAATCATTGAATTCCCTAACATATAAGACTGTTGCAGGACTTCAAAAACTTGCAGGAATCATTAGATTCCCTTACATGTGAGGTAATGGACAATAGATTGGTTTTGGACTATCTCTTGGCTGCTGAAGGAAGAGTATGTGTGATTGTTGTTTACATACCCTCCTTCTAGAACTTCTGGAAATCTTTCACAACAGCATGTTGATTCATATTGTTTGTTATATCAAATGTTTGTTACACCACATTGAGACTGTACCAGGTGTGCGGAGTGCCATCACTAATAGCCCTGCTTTATTGCTATGTCCTTTTGTAATACCTCCCATGCTGATCGGTTTGTGCATACTTGTTCCTAGTAAGACCCTTCAGGCCAGAAACCTGCTAACAATATCTGGCTTGACTCCTCACTTCCCTTTGATGTTTTTCATCTCCCTGCCTGAGAAGTCAGAGAGGGCAAAATCACCTGTGTTCTAAAACAAAAGAAAGTGGGAGATGTAGAGGGCTGAAACTCCAAAAAAGTATGCTTGAATCAGAAAACTGAGCACATAAGGCTAATTACCTATTTGATGTGAGGCAATGACTCTATTATCGTATATTTGGATAATGGCTTTTCTCACAGTTGCTTTTTGCTGAATGTTTGGTGTTAAGATAATTGTAGGCAAGGATTGGAGGGCAAGGGAGAGAGGCCAGAGGCTCTTGGTGACAGGATGAGGAGGAGAGAGGCTGGTGACTCTGGACTCCAGGATCCAGGATTTTGCTTCTCTGCCTCCTTCACTTCTCCCCCTAAAGACCAAGAATTTTAATTTATCCTTAGTCTTGCTAACCCTGAGGCCCTCTAGGGAGCTAGCCCATACTTTATATATAGAGAGCTGTGTATGTGTATGTGTGTGTATATGTATACACACACACACGTATATATTCCCATGTCCAACTACTCTGAATGTATGACCATTGGTTATATATTTACCAATATTTGCTGTCTGAGTCTATATATTCATGAAACTACATTCTGCAAAATAAAACCTATAAATATAGTTCTGAAGTTTAAGAACCTCTAGTTCTCTAGCTGATTAAAGATTGTGAGAAGCAAGATTAGTAATTAAAGGACTTTCATTTTTGCATTCCTTTACAACAAAAATCTATTGATCTCTAAGCAGAAGCTGTTATCATTTCCCACTAAATCCACCTCCTTCCAAATTTTGCTATATTTTTTGAGGATAGCCCCAGTTTCCTATCATACAGTTTTTCAAATTGGAGTCATTCTCTACCCTAGTTTTGCCTTTCCTTCATTTCCCCCCACTCTAATAAATTTTAGCAACATGGATTGTAAATTTCCCCTTCTTTACATACATTTCTCAGATCCATTCATATTTCTTATTTTCTCTACTGTCATGGACACTAACTCAGTTCAGGCTTTCAAAAAATTATCACTTTAATTATTATTGTTATGTAAATCATTATAATTTTGCTACTATAGGCAAGGATCTTTACATATTATATTTTTATTTTGTTTGATTTAGTTTAAAAACTAAATAAAAATAAGAAAAAAATAGAAAAAGAGAGAAAAGGAAAATGAAAAAAAGTCTAAAAAAAATATTGTGACCAGTAGAATATCAGTGAAAATTTAAATTATCTAACAATAGACTGCCATTTCAAGAAAGCAAATATGAAAATTTATATATTCATAGAAGAGTTTATGTATTTACAGTTTTCCATCTTTACTCACTTCATGGTAAGTTTTTTTTTTTTTTTTTTTTTTTTTTTTTTTAGTTCTCTGCTGTGCATTTTTTACTTAATTCTTTTTTCCTCTTTCATCCCCCCACTTCTCCCAAGCAGGCTAACAGTTAAGCATGAGTGTATGTGTGTATGTGTGTGTTTGTATGTGCGTGTTCATTCCTAAACTCACATATATACACATATCTATATACATACAAACATCACCTACAAGCATACATATGCTCATATAAACATACACATTTTACATATGTAGATTTGCATCTAAAAACAGTATTAACATATGTAACAGAGAATATAGATTCTCTTGTGATTGAATCTTGACTTTTGCCTTTGTCTAAAATCAGTGATTTACTAACCTACTAATTTTTTTTAGTTTTCTAAAGAATTCTACTCCTGATCTTTGTCCTAATGTATATTTCTTATTTCCTATCCTGCTAATTCTTCTACTTTAATTCTACTCCTTACCTTGCCTTCCTATTTTTTAACTCCCCCCAACCAATCCATCCCTCCCTTACCATCTTTCCTCAACTTTTGTTTCCCTCTTGATCCCTTTCCCATTAATTTATAAATCTTATCCCATTCCTTTACCTAAACACTTTTCTATGCTTCAAGTTTTCTGATGCCACCCTTTTCTCCCTTTTTATTTTTTTCCAATTATTCCAGGCAGCTAGTCCTAGTGTCATAAATCTACAAACCCTTCTATACCCTATTTTTCCTATTCCTTCCACCATTATTTCTTTATAGATTTTTGAAGGTGTTATAATCTTTATGATTATGTATAAGTTTGTATAGTTTCCTATATAACCCATTCCTGATTTAAATAGGTTTTCAAAATTACCAGCCCTACTGCTTCTTCTAATGCTTCTGTGTTGAATCTTCCTCTCTACCTCATTTGTGTATCCTAATTACTATATTTACTCTTTCCTAATCAGTTTTGCTTTGTAGATTCAGATCATATGCAGCTCTGCCTCAATCTTTCTTTAGAGCTTTATCATTACTGATGTCAATCTTAAACCTATGGTTATACATTTTCATTTAAAATATATAGAATTTGTCCTTTCTGAGTCCCTTGAAATTGTTTTTTGATGTTGGCTTTTATATGTTAAATTTTCTATTGAGTTCAGGTTTGGTTGAGACAAAGTCCTGAAAATCTACAAATTTGTTAAATGTCCAGTTTTTATTTTTTAAATCAATGTATGGTTAATTTTGTTAGGTATGATTTTTTGAACACAAACCTAGGTTTTTTCATTTATTTTCTTTCTTTCTTTCTTTCTTTCTTTCTTTCTTTCTTTCTTTCTTTCTTTCTTTCTTTTTTTGTTGACATATATTATTCCAGTACCTGTGGTCTTTTATAATACCTGCTGATAGATACTGTACAATTTATATTTTAGCTCCAGCATATTTGAATTATTTTTTGTCTTTGCTCTTGGAGTTTTGAAATTTGGAAATAATGTTCCTCTGTGTTTTTTATGTAAGATCTCTGAGGTTTTGATTGATTTTTTTTTTTTGGTATTCCTACTGTTCCTTCATGTTCTATCACTTCAAGACAACTTTGATTATTTCTTGCTTTATTATTTAAAGGTTTTCTTTTTGTTTACATCTTTCAGATAGTCCAATTATTCCCATATTTTCTCTTCTTTATCTCTTCTCCAAATTAATTGTTCTTCTTATGTGTCACATTCTGTTCTTTTTTTTTTATTTTTATTTTTTAAAAGTTTGTTTTGTTATTTCTTGGGTTTTTTTTTTTTTTATAACTTCACTGGCTTCTTTCCCAATTCTAATTTTCAAAGCATCAATTTCTTCTTTAATACTCTAGATCTCCTTTTCTAGTTGGTTAATTTTTTTTTTTCATAATCTTGTTTTTCTTGGATGGTTCTTATTTCATTTATTTATTTGTATATTTGTTCTTTGCTTTTTCCTCAATCTCTCTCTTTAAAAGTTTATGTATGTATGCACACACACACACACACATACACATACATATTTGGGAATAGGTAATCATTTAATGTTATTCTGGGATAGAAGAGGTTTTTTATTTTTAACTTCCCTGTCTTCTTCTGAAGATGAATCCTGGTCCTCTCTATTTCCATAGTAAATTGCTATGGTTTGTTTCTTTCTTCTTTGCCTGTTCATTTTTTAATTATTGTAAGCACCTCTTATCCTTGGGTGAGAGGGTAGTGCCTCTAGATTTACTTTACTTCTCCCCTCTGACCTAGAATCCTAAAGCCAAAGCTTCAACTTCCTGCAAGTGCCCATGCAGCAATATCCCTGTTCCACTGCTTCTGCATTCATTGGTTGTGCTTGTTCCTTCTTACTTAGGACTGCATTTCTAAAACATAGCTGAGCCTGTCATTGCTAAGTAGCAGAGGCTTCCTCAGAATTCCTCAGTGTGAATCCTCTGGTTGTCACTGAAGTGAAAGTTCTTTTGGTTGTGACTGAGGATACTTCAAAAGCAACAAGTTTCAGAGTACCCTGATCTTTTTATGGAGCCAGCCTGGTGGTGATTACACTTCATACAGGTTGAATCTCTGGTCCTGGGTTCTTTATTTGGGTCTTCATTCTGTTCTGCCCCATGTCTAATTTTTCCCCCTTACCAGACTGTTTTCCCTGATGACCAATTTTATTTTTTGTTCTTCTTTTTAATTAGTTCTGAGTCCCCATCTCAGTTTACTAAATGATACTTAGCAATATTGTTTAATTATCTGACAATTTGTTTTCAAATAATATTTGGTACATAGGGTCACTAACTAGACTGTTCATTAATAATATAGTAAACAATACAATGAAGACATTTATTTCTGTGAGACAGATCTTTAATTATTACTATAGAACCACAGTAACATAAATGAATATCAATTCAATACTCTAATGCAAATTATTTTAATTTTTCTTGATAAAATCTAATCACTCTGAAAATATGTTCTTTCCATTCTTCACCTCAAATTTCTAGTTTTTTTTTTAATATGATAGTTAACATCACTTACAATGATGAAAAATTACACTTTGTCTTCTCACAATTTCCTTTATAAATAAAATTATTATACTTATGATTAAATTATTCTTTAAAATTCAATAATAGTATATAGAATTTCTAAGAAATTGGTCATTGAAGCTGATATTACAAATATAATATTCTCTCTCATATTTTCTTTGTATCCTGAATTTCCTTTAATTACCACTTGGTATAGTGAATAGTTCTTGATCTTTTTAATTTTTTGTATTTTTTCATTCCATTAACTGTCAAGCTACCTGAAAATAAGAACCATTTTTATTTTGTTTCACTTTTGTATTCCCAGGCCTTGTCTTGCACAGAAATTGTATTCATTTAATATTGTTTGAACTGAAATAAGCATTTTTATTATAAAATAAACACAACACACTACTGATAAAATAAGCGAATAGGTAATGTTCATAGGAAAAACCTAAAAATTTACTTCCTAGGATGTGTGGGATCAATAGCAGTATAGAATCAATTTTCTAAGAGGATTCAGAGTAGAAATATAAGCATTAAGTATTTCTCCCACACATCTTCACAAAGATATAATCTTCAGAAGCATTTCTATTTTAGTGTTATAGAAAAGGATAGTAGATTGAAGTTTCCTTGATTTCTCAATTTGGCATTTAAAAAATAATCACAATACAATTCAGATACCTTTATGATTCTAATACATATCCCAAACTAATAGAAGATAACTGATGGCTGTTTCTTTTTGTTTTCTTGTTTTTAAATTCATTAATATTTACTCATGGGCAGGCCTGAAGCCATCACTCTGAATACTCATTTTGTGGCTTCTTCCTGCCCAAGAACACTCACCTTATTCCATTCTTGTTCTTTGCTCATTGGAACTCTGAGACTTGATCCAGTTCAAGTACCCAGAATTGTTGATCTGACCAACTTCCTGGATGAGAAAAGGGCCTTCTGAACAAATAATGCCTTGATGACCTTCAGGGAGGATGGACATAGGGGCAGATCTGGGCTGAATGGAGATCTTTCTATTTCTCACCTCCATCCTCCAGTGTTTCAAACTGTGCCCAATGGAGAAGCCAAAGGATATAGACTTGACCACTTATATCAAAGGTTTGAACAATGTACCCCTGCACTAGAAGTTTTGCATGCTGGCTAGCTGAGCTCCTGCCCTAACAGGATACCTACTCTAAACTGCTCCCCTCCTGTGTCTTTTGTACAATAACTCCCAGCTCCCAAGGCAAAAAAAAAAAAAAAAAAAAAGAAAAAGAAAAAAAAAAGAAGATCATCCCATCCACAATGTAGATGTGGAATAGAAATAAGGGACATTGGAAGTGAGAAATGGGAAAAATATTAAATGTGATCAAATTTTGTGGGTCAAGTATGAAATAATAAAACTTTGAATCAGAGTGGTGACAGAAGAAAGAAAAAATTAAAGATAAGTTTCAAATAATCACTCCTGGTCAAATTGTAAATGGACTTTTCTGATAAACAGATTCAATGCTGTTAAAATAAAATGCCCTCTAAACTGCTTAGAAGGATGCAGGAAAAAGTGAAATATTTATATGTATTTTACGTGTATAGGACAGTTTTGAGGTATTTATAGTTGTTAGGATTATGTGCGAGATGCAATAAATTAAGAAGTTAATGGAGAAGTAAGGGTCTAAGGAGTAGATAAGGAAATATGTAAAAAAAGTGAATATACATGTATAATAAAAATGTTTTTATGTGTAACTGGGGAAAATAAAAACTTTAAAAACTTAAGTGCTTTATAAATATTTCATCTTCATAGAAATCTTAGGATATAAGTGCTATCATTATCCCTATTTTATAAGTAAAACAACCTAGAGGCAGACAAAAGCTTTTATTTGCCAAGGTCATATAATATTAATTGCTTGAGACAAGTCCTAATTCAGGTCTTCCTAACTGCAAATCTAATGATCTACTCAATTCCAGTTGTCTAAGTCATTGGATTTTTCTAAAGCCTCACAAATATATACAGCAAGAGATAAGAACTCAACAATTCACTATAAATCAGTTCTTATTGGAGTAGCAAGGCTTTGTTATCAGTAGATAATCAAGGATACAGATATATTATTTTGAAAGAATTTGGAATGCTTCATCACATGGAATAGACTGCCCTCAGATCTAAAGACCAATTAAATGATTTGAACTAAAAAAATCATTAAAAACATTTTTTTTAATTAAGAAATTATAATAGAAAAGTTAAAAATTAAAATCATAAAAAATCTGGAAGTATGTGATGTTTGGTCATAGTTTAAATAATTGATCATTTCATCTCAATTGTACCATCACTAAAATGAATGTATTTTTTCATATTAAAATAGTTGACAAGGAGGTTGGTTTGGCCTTTTAAGACTGCCATTATGGAAGATAGCAACTATAACTATCTTGGTATCTTAAAAATATCTACTAGAAGGAAAACTCTGTGTAATGACATCTTCCTATTTATTTTAATTAAGTTTTATTTCAGAAATATTAGCTGCTTTATGTTAGTGGGTATTTCACAGATTGATAGTTTTGCTGTTATATCAGAACACAAATTGTTGAACCTGTTCCTTAACAAAATGAATTTGATGACATTGATATGTGACAGTGCTGCCTCAGAGAGGACGATATTCAATATCTGAAACTACTTAGTCTATGTAATGACATTATAACATAATGGCCATGCTACTGTAATCACATATCATAATTCATCCAGAGGACATGACAGACAGGGTGTTAGTAAGCGATTTTAACATTCCTTACGTGATGTTATCAGCATAAGATTGAAGACAGAGTCATTTTAACATAATGAAAAACCAAATATATGGCTTGGCATATGTTGTCGAGGAGTTTTGTTATTATTTATATAGAAATTAAATAGGACCCAAAAATGTTTTGAACAGTCCAGACATGGCAATGTCATCATTGGGAATACACCACAAAACTCTAGAATCTTAAAGGTGTTTTAAAATATCAACTAATTATGTAGGTTGCATAAAAGGAAATGGCTTGATGAACCAACAAGTTTCTTGAAATGACTTTTTTGTTTGTTTATTTTCTGTCAGTATTTCAGAATTATGTCACAGGTTCATAGTATTATAAATTTAGAGCTAAAAGAAACATTTGAAGGCTAGCTAACTCAACATTATGCTTTTACAAATGAGAAAAATAAAATTCAGAAAATTAAAATTACTTTCCCAAGATCAAATTTATGTTGGGAGTTCTAAGTAAATAAAATTGCTTTAAAATTAATAATGTTTAAGATAATATTTTAAAACTACTTTTGCCTCAGATTATTATTACTATTCTTTCAGCATAAATTCCTCTGCTTCCTATACTTAGATAATCCTAGAGTGTTTTGTCTACAGGAGACTCAGAAGACCATTTATCCACCTCCCCATTTTACTGGGATTGAGGGCAATAAGTTCCAGTGTTCTTTTTCCTACATGAAATTTCCATTTCCCTCAAGAAGCATTCATGACTACTCCAGACAAGATTATCAATCAAGCTGAAAGAATCTTAACAATTTTATTTCCGTATTTCACTAATGAAGAGATGGGCACACAGTGTTGAAATCATTTGCACAAGATCTCACAAGTAACAAGTGCCTAAGACTTCACCACTATTTATATCTGTTCTTCCTCCATGATTCTGAACTCTCAGATCTTTCTCTCTTACCACAATTATCTCTCCTTTTCTCTTTCTGATCTCTCCTATGATCCTGCTCTCCTACCCCCATTCTTATTTCACTTTCAACCCTTCTGTCTTGATCCAATAGTTTAGTGAAAGAAGTATACATTGTCCTTCACCATTGTTTCTCACATTATATTGTCCTTTTATATTCATGCCCTGCAAATCTTTATAGACTATCCTTACAATTTGTCTTTTCTTTTAATACTCCTCAATTGATGTATACCATTAGAAATCATACCACCATGCAATTTTGCTTCTCATCCTATCTCTACTGAAAATATTATTTCAAAATTAACAATATTCTTTTAATAAGAAGTTCAGTATTTAATATATAATTTATATTAATTTAATTCTGAAGTATGACTCCATTTTCACTTTTGGAAAAGTGTATTTTATGAAAAACTTTTGTCTTTAGGCTACAGTAATTTCTCACCCCTAAGATTTAACTATCCTTTGTGAAAAAAAAAAGAATAATCAAGAATACCTGATACAGATAACTTGTCTGAGAATGAAATCTATATTCAGTCTTTCATTAATTCCCTCAAATTTTCTGCTGAAAGGAAGGAAACATATCTCATTGTATCTACTTTACAACCTTGGTCCAAGAATATTTTTGATAGCTAATTATAATGACCTTGTCTATTTTCTTTTCTTCTTTATAGTCTTAGATGTCATTGACTTCTTCCTGTTAGATACCCCTTCCAGTTTTTCTTTCATGAAATCTCTCTTAAACAGTTCTCTTTCTATCTGATAATGATTTCAGTATAGACATTGGTAAATCACTCTCCATCTTAGCATAAGTGTCATCCACAACTTTATAATAATCTCCATTTTTCCTTTGTTTTCATCAACTTTTATGGGTTGAAATGTGATCTCTTTGCTAATATATTTTTTCTCTACATTTTTCCACTACATTTTTTTCTCAGTCATTTACAAATCATATTTCCTGTATTCTTTCAAACACTTCCAATAAGATTCTAAGGTCTACCACATTAATTTTTGCCTCTACTAGGAAGCCTCTCCTCCCCCTAAAAAAACAAAACAAAACAAAAAAAAAAACCTCTTGAAATTTTCCTGGGATAATATATTCATGTCATTTTCTCATCCATTCCAAACTATGTCAATAATTTTTGCTTTTTCTTGCTCTCTTTTTTATATGTTGACACTACTTTTATAAGATTGCAATAATCCCTTCTTAAAAGAGGAACAATATTGTTTGCTTGTTTATGTTGGCACATAGAAAAAGCTTAATAAGAATATTTCACAAGCTTTCATTCACTAAACCCACTCTTGAATTGTAGTCGCAATCATTTTCTTCCTGCTGCATATCTCCAGCATGTGGTGGCAACTAAAATTTGCCACATCCATAATGAAATATATATCTGTATTCCAAACTTTTTTTTCTCTATTTCAATTCTGTTGAGACACCATTGTTCTCAGTCATTCAAGTTCATAACCTCAGGGGAATCCATCTTACCTCTATCTAATCAATTGTCAAATTTCTCCACAAATCATTTCTAGCTCCATAAAATCTCCAATCTTTTCCCTTCAACTCAGTTAATCAGTTATTATCTTTGTACCTGCCCCCATCACCTGTCATTTCTACTACTTTAATAGTCTTCTAATTGGTTTCCCCCTATCTAATCTCTTTCCTCATCAAATCATTCTCCAAAAAGATGACAAAATAAATCCCCCTAAGGCACGAGTTTAAACATATCACTCCTCTGTTTAAAAACCTTCAATGACTCCCTATTGCTTCTAAGCTAAAACACAAACTATTCAGCTTGATGATAAATGTTTTTGGAAGTTTCATTTGTACCTTGATTTCAAGCCTTGTTTTATAGTATTTTTCTTTGTGACTATATGTTACAGGTTAAATGGAGTAATGGAAACTTTCTGACCACCAAATACTATATATTATTCTTTATTTTATTAAGGCTTCTCCCCATGCCTGAATGGAAAAAAACAATTATCTAAGACTATAAACAAAAAACTGAATACAAATAAAAAATAAAAATAAAGAAGCAACCCAGGACCTACTTTTAAAGATTTTACATTTTCAAAGGAGGAAATAACACACATGAACAAGGAGGATGTATTCATTAGCCAAATCAAAAGAATGGGGATCATGGCCATACAAAATTTTATCAGTCAACTAACTAGTCAGTTAACTAGTATTTATTTAAAACAGCATTATGTTCCAGAAAGTATATTGAACAATGAATACAAAGAAAGATGAGTGAGCATTCATATGCATGCATACACACACACACACACACACACACAAATTCATATGCATACACACATACACACACACAAACACATACACAAACACACACACACACACACACACACACACACACACACAGAATCCTTTCATTCAAGCAGCTCACAATCTAGTGGGAGTCAATTGATATAGCCTTTCCAGATTTGTTTGATTATGATATTTACTGCTCAGAGAAAGAAATGGAAAGCTGGAGTAAAATGGGAGTGTTTAAATGTAGACTTTGGGCAGAAGGCAAGAAGATAGGAAGGGTGAAGTGTTATGAGGGATGCTAAGTATTTTCTTAATCTTCTGTTCTGGGGATGAGCAATATATAATGACAGAGTAAGTTTGGATTTACTAAATCATATATTAGGGCAAAAGATAGGCCCTGGGAAAGAAATGCCGAAGCACAACGCATTACGTTTCTTGGACTTGGTGTGTACTGTATATTCATCTCTCTATTTCAGAAAATTTGCCTGCCTTCAGGATAAAGTTCAGTAAAATGAAGTTTTCATGACCTTCTTGTGTTCTCTCTTTAAATTACTTATTTGAAGTACTTATTTGAACACATGTCTTATTCTGTATCACTGCCTTCACTCCCAATAAAATATAAATTCTTTAAAGGCAGTCACTGATTTGTTTCTGTGCTTAGATCCTTAGCACCTTCATGGAGACTTGCATAAAGTAAATATTTAATGGACAATTAAATTGAATTTGACATAACTCCTGTTTGTTCAATGGTTAGAATTGAAGCAATGTGGAGCTAAATACTATATTGTATTTGTTAGCTACTAGATACCAACACATATATGCACTTCTATACACACACACACACACACACACACACACAGGGATATATATTTCTGTATCTATTCTTCTATATCACCACCTGACATACAGACTTAGACCTTTTCCTAAAAGGGCATTGTACTAAATGTTTAAAACCTCTTGGTAGTGATGGCCAAGATAATAATTCCTACTTTTGAAGTAACTCTATGACAAATTCACACACAAAAAAATTCTCTTTGGCCAAAGGTAATTTTATTTGAGACAAGAAGTTATAGATAAAATGAAAAGGTAAAATAGACACCAGGAGGGGCACATATGAAATAGAATTGGAGAGCAATAGAGTTACCCTGGAAAGGAGTTTAGAAAAATACATTAAAGGAATATAACACAAGGTTTAAATATGTCATTGACTGACAACTTAGATCCATAGAAGAGTTTAGCAAACTAACAAGAGTTAGCTATAGTAAGGAGAAAGATGCCATTAAAAACAAGACACTATGAGAAAGAGAGAAAGAAAGAATACTTCAGAGTGGATTTAGTCCTGAAAAGAGCTTAGCAAGATTTTCATTTGAGTAGATATTTTATAGGAAAAACATGATCTGGGGGGGGGCTTCTTAGGGAGGGGCAGGGAATAATTTGGAAGTGCAGAGGGATGGATCAAGGAGGAGCCAGATGGAACATACCTGGCCACCAGATCCCAGACTTGTCTAAACATATACTAAACGACATCTTAAAGATTATTTAAAGATGTCCAGAGGTTTGAGGGGATAGACAGTACAGGGTAATAAAGAGTCCCATTCTTGGGACAAGTAGAAGTCTTCCTGAAGTCAGGAAGACATGAGTTCAAACCTGACCTCAGATAGTTCATATTTATCAACTGTGTTACACTGGGCAAATCACTTAACTTCAATTGCCTCAACAAAAAAATTACAAAAACAAAATGTGTTTCATTCTCACAATCAAAATATACAAATAGAATAGACTGAGTCTTAGTTATATTTGATGATAGTAGTTTGGGCTTCTTTCTGACAAGGAAAGAAAATAAACTCAAATTCCACATCAGTAATTAGGTATATAAGATTATCTCCATCTTATAATTAGGGAAACTGAGCCAAATTGAGGTTCAGTGATTCATGCATGATCACCCAGTTAGTAAATATTTGAGGCTGAATTTGAACTAAGGTTTCCTGATTCCAGTATACTACCCTATTTACTTTCTGTTACAATCCCCTTTCCATATCTATTCTTTTTATGTTATAACAGTAAAATCAGATTATATATGTACTTTCAATGTATATCCATAACAGAAATACAGTTTTCAAGAGTTTATTTTTTTCTCTTTTACCTTTTTAATGCTTCTCTTGAGTTATATATTTGGCGATCAAATCTTTTGTTTAGCTCTTTTCATTAAAAATAAATGGAATTTACCAGTTTCACTGAATGGCCATCTTCTTCCCTGAAAGAAAATGTTCAGTTTAGTAGGGTAATTTATTCTTGACTGCATTCCAAGTTCCTTCACCTTTTTTAACATCAGATTCCAGGCCTTTCAGTCATTTAAAGTGAAAGTTGCTAAGTCCTGAGTAATTCTTATTGTGTCTCCTTGGTATTTGAATTGTTTCTTTCTGTCTGCTTGTAATATTTTTCTTTGGTCAGATAGTACTCAAATTTAGCCACAATATTATTTGGGGTTTTAATTTTGAGGTCTATTTCAGGAAGTATTTAGGGAATTCTTTCAATGATCATTTTACCTTCTATATCTATAGTATCCAGGCAGTTCTCTTTGATGATTTCCTGAAAGATAGTAAAAAAAAAAAAAAAAAAAAAAAAAAAAAAAAGATAAGGCCATTTTTTTTCATCATGTATTTCAGGGAATCCAGTAATCATTAGATCGTCTCACCTAGATCTATTTTCCAAGTCAGTTATTTTCCCAATTAGATATTTTACATTTTTTTCTATTTTATCATTTTTTAATTTTGCTTGACTAATTCTTGTTGTCTCATTGCATCATTCATTTCCATTTGTTCAATTCTGAATTTTAGTGAGTTATTTTCTTCATTTACTTTTTTTGCTTCTTTTTGTATTTGTCCAATTGAACTTTTAAATGAGTTATTTTGTTCTATGGAATTTTCTTTTTCCATTTCACAAATTCTTTTTTAAGGAGTTATTTTTCTTTTTCTGTTTCAAAAATTCCATTTTTTTTTCTGGAAGTTGCTTTCTTTTCTCATTTTATCAAATTTATTTTTAATGAGTTATGTGCTTTTTCCATTTCATTAAGTCTATTCTGTGGTGAATTTTATTCAGATATTTCTGTGTTGCCTTCTCCAAACCCTCTTGGAAATTTTTCATTTTCTTTCTCCATTTTTCGTCTAGCTCATTTTTAAGATACTTTTTAATTTCTTCTAGAAGAGCCTTGTGTGATGGGGACCAGGTTATATTGCCTTTTAGGGCTTCATCTGGAAACAATCTGCCTTTTTTTTTTTTTTTTGCTATAAAAGCTGTCAATAGAGTCCTCTTTACGTTTTTTAGTCATTTTTTAAAAGTTAAGCTCTGCCTTTAGAGTGGGGGAGGATTTCCAAGCAGCTGCAGCTTATGGGGGTCAGTGCTGATTCACTCCTGGTGCTGGGTGGGCATGATCAGGTTCCATGAGATTCTGGCATTCAGGGTTTATTATTCATCTTTTGCGTCTGCTTTGGCTGTTTTATACTGTCGCTGCTGATCTGCTGGCTTGTAGCCAAGGCAGTGTGGACAAAACTGCTGTAGATTCTTATGGATTCCTCTCTGTACATTTTCTGTCACACAGAGTCAGCAATGCTGGTGGAATCAGCAACCCCTTGGGACTCTATGCTATCTATGCTGGCATTTGTGGTCAGCTGCTTGTGCTTCACAGCCTTCTTTTCATTTCAGATTGAAATAGACCTTTTTTAGTCTGTTTCCCCTCATAGATTCTCTGAGACCTGATATGTGGAGACTGCATCACCCTGGGACTCTGGGCTATCTGTGCTGGCCTTTATACTCAGCTGCTTGTCCTGGATGCCTCCCTCCCGTTTCCAATTGAAACAGACCTTTTCTGGCGATCTTCAAAATTATCTTCTGCTGGTAATTTGTTGCACTCCCAATATTTGTGGGTTCTGCCAGTCCAGAACTATGTCAGAGGCTGGATTTGCTAATTAGTCTGAGGGTTATGGGAGAAGGTCAGAAAGAAGCGAGTGTTGTCTCTGCCATCTTGGCTCTGCCCCCCGGAAGTTTATCCTATTTATTTTCTACCTAACTGCTTCTGAGGGGGAGGAACATGTAGTTAAGATCATAAAGGATCATATCATGAAAAGTTCATGATGGCAGTCTCCAATACTAAAGGAAATCCATCAATCCTTGTGTTCATTTCACTTCTTCCTGATTATTTTATTCAAAGATAACTGGACTCTCTTTCCCTAGACTGGAATACATATAAATACAAACAAGTAAACAAAACTATAGCACTTGTCTTTTCCAATATAAAAATCCACAAACACTAATTATCTTCAGAGTATTCAAAATTAGCACAAACATTTCTGCATGGTTATTTGCTTTATCTTTTGATATCAAAATATCAAGATCTCTCTAGTAACACTATAACCAGAGCTCTCTAATTCTTGATGTTCCTCATCTTATGAAGTTTGTTTGTATGCTACCAATATGCATGCCATGGTGTGTCTAGTGAATTGATATTTTGAGAATGCTTTGAGATCAGTTGGCTTTTTTTTTTTTTTAAACTTTTAGATGCCAGAAAAATTCTCTATGTGCTAAGAGCTGGAGAGAGGGGCAAAAAAGAAAAAAAAAAGTTTCTACTTTCAAAATTTTACCGCATCTATACTAATTGTTACCCAAATTTAGAACCTTATCAGCTTTGGATGGTTGTTTCAGCTTTCAGAATAGTAACCTTATTTAAGAATCTATTATTTGAAATCCTTGAAATCTTGCATTACAATTTTTAATGTAATCAATCCATTTAATTGGCTTTATGTATACTTCCTCACATAGTTTTGTAGAAAAAAAATCTAATTTTACATCTAGGGCCCATCAATACAAATGAGAAAAGTAAAGCTTAATAGAAGTTGTCACCTTATAAAAGTGATAAAGCTAATAAATGATAGAACTAAGAGTAAACAAAGTTCTATCTTAGAAGAAGATTTTTAAATTGAATAAGGAAAAGAAAATGGCTCTCACATATTTGCCAAGACAGATATCATAGGCAATAGTAGAGACAACTAAGTAATTTTTTTTATTATACCTTTTTATTTACAAGTTATATGCATAGGTAATTTTACAGCATTGACAACTGCCAAACCTTTTATTCCAATTTTTCCCCTCTTCCTCCCCACCCTTCCCCTAGATGGCAGGAAGACCAGATAAAATTAAATACAAAATAAGTTTACATGTAGAAACTGTTATTTTGCTGTACAAAAAGAATCAGACTCTGAAATACTGTACAATTAGCCTGTGAAGGAAATTTAAAAAAATATGCAGGCAGGCAAAAATATAGGGATTGGGAATTCAATGTAATGGTTCTTAGTCATCTCCCAGAGTTCTTTCACTGGGTATAGCTGGTTCAGTTCATTACTGCTCCCTTGGAACTGATTTGGTTCATCTCATCGCTGAAGATGGCCAGGTCCATCAGAATTGATCATGATATAGTATTTTTGCTGAAGTATATAATGATCTCCTGGTCCTGCTCATTTCACTCAGCATGAGTTCGTTTAAGTCTCTCCAGGCCTTTCTGAAACAACTAAGTAATTGTAAATATGTGTATGTATGTGTATCTATAAGTTAATTTTCTCAGATCTCAATTTACAAAAGAAGAGTTTGTTTAATAAATTATGTGAAGTCATGTGATTGGCAAGATGAGGGAGGTGGTTATTTTTTTGGGGGGTGGCTATTTGAATAATTTACTCAGCATGATGACTTCAAAGGAAGGAAGAATTAATTTTGCATCAAGAAAGCAAGAAGTAAACAATCAAGTTATATGCGACCTTTTTTGATTTCCTTCACAGGCTAATAGTACACTATTTCAAAGTCTGATTCTTTTTGTACAGCAAAATAACTGTTAGGACATGTATACTTATATTGTATTTAATTTATACTTTAACATATTTAACATGTATTGGTCAACCTGCCATCTGGGGAAAAGGATGGGGGGGGAGGGGAAAAATTGTAACAAAAGGTTTGGCAATTGTCAATGCTATAAAATTACCCATGCATATAACCTGTAAATAAAAAGCTATAATAAAAAAGTTATATGCAACTTTAAAAATATAATTACAAATCTAAAATATTTCAAATTCCTATTCACTTTACTCAATCTCAGTCTCTTCCATCAATTAATCAATCAATCTATAAAGTATTTATTGAGTACTATGCCAGTCATTATGTGAGATGCTAGAAATGCAATGAATGAAACAATCCTGAATCAGAGTATTTATATTCTTCACTGAATGAAGCTAGTCCAAACAATCTGACAAGCTTGTATTTCATTATATTATGGTGGCTTATCCAATCTGCTCCAGCAAACAACCTGTGTTCCATAACAATCATCCAGTCTGGACTCTGTGTATCTTATAATTAATGGGTAATAGTGAGACTTCTTAGATAAGTGAATGAAAAAAAAAAAGCACATCTAAAAGTGGAATGGGGTTGGGAGTAGAGGGGAAAACATGATTGTCATTTGGATGTAAATACCCACAAAATTATTTTTTAAAAGATCTACAATTATATAAAATCTAATCAGAAAGGACATTTATTAATCGCATTTATTAAAACAAAGTTAATTATAATTGTTTTTAAATAACAACTAAACAGAAAACAAGATGCAAAATGTCAATTATTTTGTGAGGTACGGTGCACCTGGACATATCTAACATAGCTATAAACCTGTCCGGGCAGAAGACATAATAACACTGAGCAGGTTGAATCAAAGGGACATAAGTGCCCATTATAACAGGAATTATTGACTTAGTTATGATGATTAACCTCTGACAATTTATCTCCCTGAGGCGGTAACATAGAGTTAAATCCTAAACATTCTAAAAAAAAGCAGAACATAAACATATAAACTAGAAGTTTAAAGTAGTGAAAATATGCATTGAAGTAAAAAAAAAAAAAAGAAAGGGTCAAAGTGGAAAAAAGAAAAGCTAGACACAAGCTACTGAAAAAAAATGCTTACAAATAAGAAGTCTGAGATAGAAAGATTATATTTGAACTTACATTGAATATAGACAAACCAATAGTGAGTTGATGAAAGACGGAAGAAATAATGAATGTTTTAAAGCTATAAGAGAGTAAATACATATTGTAATCTGAAAGAAAATAAGTAGGGAAAAAAGAGAATAATAAATCCTGTAGGATTCTCAGATATCATGAAAAACAGCAAGAAACTTAGCAATGGTTCAAAATAAAAATTAAACTAAAAAAGAAGATATTCAGCTTGAAATCAATTTAGATTTAGAAGTTAGAGCAAAACTCATTAAGACAAAAAGCATATTAGAAAACATTATATGGAAAACAAATTTTTTCCAAAATAGCATAACATCTCAAATATCTTAAACAATTTTTTAAAAAATAAAATAAAAAAATTGATGGAATTAAAAAAAGAATAATGTTAGAAAATCATTTTTGATTTTGATTTATTTTTAAATAATACTAACCCACCCACAAATGTGTTATCCTTTGCTGATTTTTGACAGCACAAGTCTTTCTAATTTTATAAACAACTTTACATGTATACATGAAACCATCACTTATAATAAGATATATAAAAAAAGAAAAGAAATAAGAAAAAGGCCATCAAAAATAATCAACATATTGACTATTTTAAAAAATGTTTCATGCTTATAGAATGGAATATACAGGTATTCAAGAAATACTATTACCTCTAGTTTGAGTACTGTCAACCTCTTTTCAGGGCTGCTTTCCATCTTTAGTATACACCTGCCACCCTACTTTCATTTGTGGCTCCAAAAAGCTGTAGCATGCCAAACAACCACATCTGGTAAACCTTTTTGGCAGATAGTCTAAACAAAGTCTGCGTTTACCCAAGGATCTCATACGTTTTGGAGAAATAATAATATATGAAAAGTTTGTTCTAATGAGCCATGAAGGTAAAGAATAAAGAAAGGGGCACTTAGAATGTGTTCAGACATTAAAGAGGCAAAGGTATTCTATTGCATCCCAAACCATCACCAGTCATCTTGAATTTGACTTGTCATGGAGTCTGATAACTCTGGAAGAGAAAGTAAAGGCAATTACTTCCAACAATTCTACCCCACTTAAATACAACGTATGCAGGAATTGAAAGACACCACCAATATATTTTCCAATGGTATTTTGTTTTTCCAAATATAGGTTAACAATAGATTTCAACAGTTATTTTTGTAAGACGTTGTGTTCTAAAATTTATCCCTTCCTTCCTTACATTCCCCATACAAGACATCAAGAAATCTGATATAAATTATATATGTACAATCCTTTTAAACATTTACCATAGTTATCATGTTGTACAACAAAAATCAGAAGAAATGGGGAAAATGAGAAAAAAAGAAACAACAAACAAAAATGTGAAAATACAAAGTTTTGATCCACATTCAGTTTCCATAGTTTTCTCTCTGGATGAAATTGGCATTTTCTATGTAAGATCCATTGGAATTCCCTTGAATCATCATATTGTTGAGAAGAGCCAACTACATCACAGTTCATCATCATATAATCTTGTTGGTATTGTGTACAATATTTTTCTGTCTCTGCTCAATTCATTCATATTCATTATTGTAGGTCTTTCCAAGCTTTTCAGAAATCAGTCTGCTAATCATTTCTTATGGAACTATAATACTTCATTACATTCAATATCTTGATTTTTCCAGCCATTCTCCAACTGGTGGACAGCCCCTCAATTTGTAGTTCTTTACCACTAAAAAATAAGAGCTGATATATATATATATATATATATTTGCATCACTGCATCATTTTCCCTTTTTGGATCATTTCTTTTGGCTAAAGACCCAGTAGTTGGGTGCTGGATCAAAGTGATTGCATAATTTTATAGCATTTTGTGAATAGTTTCAAATTGCTCTCCAAAACAGCATTTCACAACTGTACCAAAAATTCATACTGTCCCAGTTTTCCCATATTTCTTCCAACAGTTATTATTATCTTTTCTTGTCATCTTAGCTTGTTAGAGGTGTGAGATTGTACCTTATGGTTGCTCTAATTTGCATTTCTCTAATCAATAGAGATATAAAGCATTTTATGATGAGAAATGTCTTTAATATCACCATTTGAAAATTGTTCTTAACTTTTGATCATTTATCAATTGAAGAATAACTTGTATTCTTATGAATTTGAGTCAGTTCTCTATGTATTTTATAAATGAGGTTTTTATCAGAAACACTGGCTGTAAAAATATTTATCAGCTTTCTGCTTTTCTTCTAATCTTTGTACATTTTTTTTTTGTACATGCTAGGGTACTTTATACTCATTTTCCACTGACTAAACCCATTAGCAAATCTACAAATAGGTCAACACATCATTACCATAATCATTGATTTAAGCTGATACAAAAAAATTGGACCCAAAGTCCCGGTCAACTTTCACAGTTCCATATCATCTACGTCTACTTCTACTCAAAAAGGACTTCCTTAAATGTAATTCAATAAAAATTATCCATTTTGCATTTCATAATGTTCTTTGATTCTTCTTTGGCCAAAAATTTCTCATTTTCCCAAATATCTGACAGGTACACTATCCCTTGCTCTCCTAAGCTGATTATAATATCACCCTTTATGTCTAAATCACAAGCCTATTCTGACCTTATCTTGATATAGTGTGTTAAGTATTGGTCAACACCTATTTTCTGCCACAATACTTTCCAGAATTTTTGTCAACTAGTCTTTGTCCCAGAAGCTGGAGTCTGAGTTTATCAAACACTTGATTCTATTGTCATTGATTATTATAACTTGTAAACCTAACATATTTCACTGATTTTATAAGTTTTGGCATGTTGTCTCATTATTGACATTATCCTATATGAAATTATTGATTATTTCTATGATTGGTTATTTGAATCACTTATTCTTTAGGATTCAGTTATTTAGTTTCCAATTATTTTTGGTCTATTTATTCATGGCCCTTTACTATAAATAGTTTTGTTACATAATGATCTACAAAGGATGCATTTAATATTTCTGCCTTTCTTCATTTTTTTGTTGTTCATTCATTTTGTGAGGTTTTATGCTCTAATATATGATTACTTTTGTGTAGGTGCTATATACTACTGAGAAAAGGATATATTCCTTTATATTCCCATTCAATTATTTCCAGTGGTCTATCATTTCTAACTTTTTAAAAATTCTATTAACTTCTTTAGCTTTTCTCATTTATCTTGTAGCTAAATTTATCTAATTCTGAGAAAGGGAGATTGAGATACCCTACTAGTATAATTTTGCTGTCCAATTTTTTTTTCTTGCAATTCAATTTTTCCTCTAAGAATTTGGACATTATACTATTGTGTGCATGTATGTCTTTAGTATTGACAATACTTAATGATCTATGTTACTTTTTTAGCACAATATACTTTCCTTCCTTATATCTTTTACTTAGATCTATTTTTGCTTTTACTTTTTCTAAGACCAAGATCACTACTCCTGTTGTATTATTTTTTAACTTCAGCTGATACATAGTATATTTTGCTCCAGTCTTTTACCTTTACTCCATATGTATTTCTATACTTAAAATATATTTCTTGTAAACAACATATTGTAGAATTCTGGTTTTTAATCCACACTGCTATTTGCTTTGGTTTTATGGATGAATTCATTCCATGCCCATTCACAGTTAAGATTACTGATTCTGTATTTCCCCCTATCCTGTTTTTCCCTGTATATACTTTCTCCTTTCACTTTTTCCCTCCTCACCAGTGCTTTACTTCTGATCCCCAATTCCTTTAATATTCCCTCCTTTTTATCAGTCCCTCCTTTTCTTATCCCTTTCCTCTTTTATTCTGCCCTTCTTCCTTCATGTGAGATAACTTACCCTATTTTAACTCTTCTTTTTTCTTTTCCCAGTGTAATCCTTTTTTCCCATTCCTTAATTTATTTTTTTATATAATCACCTTAAAATCAACATATCCATATGTTCTGACAATGTATATCCCTTCTAAGTGCCCTGACAAAATACAATTCTCAAGAATTACAATTATCATTTTCCCATGTTGGGATGTAAACATTTTAACCTTTAAAAAACAATTCTGTCTTGCTTAGTAGTTGATTTTTGGTTTTAATCCCAGCTCCTTTGCCTTCTAAAATATCATGTTCCTTGCCCTGCAGTCTTTCAATGTGGAAACTGCCAGGTCCTGAATGATTCTGATTGTGTCTCCTCAACATTTGAATTTTTTCTGGCTGCTTGCCATAGTTTCTCTTTAATTTGATAATTCTGGACATTGGGTACAGTATTCTTTGGAATTTTCATTTTGGGGTCTCTTTCAGGAGGTGTTCAGTAAATTCTTTCAATGACTATTTTGCCCTCTGGTTCTAGGACATCAGGGAAATTGTTCTTGATGATTGCTTGAAAGATGTTGGCCAAGCTCTTTTTTCCATCCTGGCTTTCCTGTAGGCCAATAATTTTTAAATTGCCTCTTATGGATTTATTTTCTAGATCATTATTTTTAACCTACCTCCAAGTACTGTGATAACAAGAAAGTGAGGAAGCTGCATGTGTGAATACACTAATAATTGTAATTACAAGCCCGAACAGGAATAACCCAGGCCACAAGATCATCTTCTTATTCTTCTGAAATATCAATGGAATTTAGCAATTCAGTAGTTGTCTAAGCAATCTTCTAAAAAGACCACATTGCTCTCATATCCAAATGTTAGGAAGGGGCTAGAAAAAGTGCCCTAAAATTTCCTGCTTTACTGAGTTCTGTTCTGTTTGTCATGGCAAGTGGAGTTTCAATATTGCAGTTGACACAAATACACACATATACACATGCAGAATACAAAAACATTTGTGAAGATGATTCAACTCATTATGCTTACATGAAATGTGTGCATTCGTATGGACAATATGAAATCCAGTAGAACTAAAAGACAAACAGCTCTTGTTATGAAGGAAATTATCAGGTATCACATCCAAACAGAAGCCCTGAGTGAAACAAGACTAACAATGAAAATCATCTTACCAGAGTCAGTCTGGTTGCATGCTTTTGTGAAGTAATCAAAGAAATGAAGAGCAATGTGAAGCTGCTGAAGGTTTTGCATTCAAAACTAATCAAATCAATAAGCTTTTATTGCTCTCAAAAGCAATGAAAGACAGATTCAGGTCAATGCAATTGCCAGTTGCAGGAAAGACTCATACCATCATCATCATTGTGTAAACCTGATGTGGTCAAAGAAAAAAAATAATGAAATTCTGGAGACTCGCATTATGATGTCCCAAAAGAAGATCAATTATTATTTTGGGTGACTTTAGTAACAAAGTAGGCAGAATCTTTGAGACATTGTAAGGAATCCCTGAGCAAAAGGGAGACAAAAAATAACTGTGATGATCACTTACTACTGAAAAACTTTCTCATGAAATTCTCATAACCAACAATGTCTTCTATTTACTTCATTGCAATAAAAATTTTGTGGATATGACCTTTCAACATTGACATTTCATAGACTATGTCATTGTAAGTATAAGAGACAAATGAGATTCAAGAGTGATAAAGATGATGCAGAGAGTTGGCAGAATGAATATAGAGTTCTCTTCCAAGCTAAACATTCACATTCAATAAAAGCACTGGTACCAGGGTAAGATGATCACCAGAAGGTTTAATGTCAACAGATGAGAGTGATTTTTAATGCCTGAACAGATAAAAAAGCTTTTGTTTCTATTTTCTTCTTTTTCTAACAGAACCAACACAAAATTGTCAGAATATGAGCAGAAAAGAAGTGGACAGCTTTCAGGGATTTAACACTAAATATCTTCAATGCATTTATTCTTATGAATCTATTTAATCATCAATAATTTGCCAGCAGATCTGGCAGGTGAACATCAATATTTGTTTGATTAAAACCATGGAGATATTCAGAAGTTTCTAAATGGAAACAAAGCAAAATAACAACAACAACAACAACAAGAGATACACAAGGTTTACCACTGGGAAAGTTTGTCCAAGCATTCTTTAACTTATAAAGTGTACGCAGAAATTATATAGATGCAAGATTCAGTAAGAAGACAGAATGAACTTCTTTTTATGATGATACCAAGAATCAAAAATACTCTTATGATTTCCTGCAGAATATTTTTGGGCCAAAAACTTATTGTATATCTCGACTACTCATCCCTGATGGAACCACATTGATTGGTGATAACCACATGATCCTAGAGAGATTGACTAAACACCTCCATAGAATTTTTAAGAGTTTGTTGTGAATTAATATTGAAATCATTGACTGTGTACCTCAGGTTGAAGTCAATTGCTCTTTTGTCAAACTTTCAACTAAAGAAGAGGTATTGAATTCCATTAGGCTCTTTTCTGTTGGTAAAGTGCTGGAGCTGATGCTATTCTCATTGATAATGTCAAGGCTTGGGTTCCATTGCTCATGCAAAAGTTGACTGAAATTTTCTGGGTTATATGGCAAAGAGAGGTTTTTAATCCAAGAATTCAGTTATGTCTCCATTTCCCATGCCTATAAAGGAAAAGGAAATAGGTTGTCCAGTGTCATCATAAGGGAGTCTTTCTCTTAGTCACTGATGGCAAAATTCTTATCACACTTCTCCTTAATCATCCGATCCTTCACCTGGAAAATACTTATTTATCCAGGAGCCAAAAGAATAATCAATATGGTATTTGCTACTTGACAACTCCAGGAGAAATGCCAGGAGAAGAGAAGTCTGTGTACAATTTTCATCAACCAGACCAAGTCTTTTGATACTATTAGTAGTAAGGGCTTGTGGAAGATTCTGATAAGATTTGGGTGCCCAGAGAAGTTCATGAGTATTATATGCTGGTTTCACAACATCATGCTTGGCTAGATTTTGGATAATGAATGCCTTTCCAGTCAGCAATGGAGTGCAACGTGTCTGTGTTTATTTCCATGCTTTTACTTTGATGTTTTTAGTGATATTCTCAAACACACAAATACCCATATATATAATACATATGTAATTCTGCTGGATTCATTCATTTTCTAATGCACAGATTGTAACCCACATAACTCATTCTAACTTCCCCTCTGGCTTTTACTGCACGCATACATATCTTCCATTTTTGAAATATTGTTTTTCAGCAAATATCTTTCAATCTTGACTTGTGCTATGTGATGTTTCACTCTTGTTCTCACATCTATTCCCCTACTTTGTTCTTTACCCTCAATTGTATTCATGTTATTCTTTCACATTCCTAACAATTTTTGGGAAGATTAGGATTTGTGATGATTGTTCCCTTATGGAAGGATATATATTGTCACTTTTCTTCCATTTCCTCATTTGCAAATCTTCCTATTTATAACCTCCTCTCAAATGTTTAATGTTTCAAGCTATTTAATCTATGGAATACTGATTCAACTCTTAGTTTTTCTCTTTTATTCTTTAAATTTTTGTACCTTTAACTCGAGTAATTTTGTCCTCTGATGATCTCATTTCTTTCTTTTACTTCCCAAATCACTTTTTGTCTATCCCTATCTTTGTCAATGTCTATTTCTCTTTAAAAAATCTATTAAACTTTGCTGATGATATAATGGTATACTTAGAGAACCCCAAAGATTCTACTAAAAAGCTATTAGAAATAATCCACATCTTTAGTAAAGTTTCAGGATACAAAATAAACCCATATAAGTCATCAGCATTCTTATATATCATTAACAAAATCCAACAGTTATACAAAGAGAAATTACATTTAAAATTACTACCGATAGTATAAAATATTTAGGAATCTATCTGCCAGGGATAATGTTGTAAAAAAATTACCCAGGTATATATTCTGTCAATAAAAAGTTATTAAAAAAAGGAATCCATCTGTCAAGGGAAAATCAGCAACTAAATGAGCAAAACCACAAAACACTTTCCACACAAGTCAGATCTAACCAATTGGAAAAAAAAAATTAAATGCTCTTGGATAGGGTGAGCAAATATAATAAAGATGACAATACTACCTAAACTAATCTATTTATTTCGTGCTATATCAATCAGACTCCCAAAAAACTATTTTAATGACCTAGAAAAAATAACAACAAAATTCATATGGAAACACAAAAGGTCAAGAATTTCAAGGGAACTAATGAAAAAAAAAATCAAAGGAAGGTGGCCTAGCTGTACCAGATCTAAAATTATATTATAAAGCAGCAGTTACCAAAATATTTGGTATTGGCTAAGAAATAGACTAGCTGATCAGTGGAATAGGTTAAGTTCAAAGGACAAAATAGTCAATAACTTTAATAATCTAATGTTTGGCAAACCCAAAGACCCCAGCTTTTGGGATAAGAACTAACTGTTTGACAAAAACTGCTGGGATAATTGGAAATTAGCATGGCAGAAACTAGACTTTGATCCACACTTAACACTATACACCAAGATAAGGTCAAAATGGGTTTATGACCTATGCTAAAGAATGAGATTATAAATAAATTAGAAGAACATAGGATAGTTTGCTTCTCAGACTTGTGGAAGAGGAACCTGCTCTCTCACCCAGAGAGAACCATCACTATAATGTTATTTTAAAGAAGAACAAGAACATCACAGGAATTTATGACCAAAGAAGAACTAGAGATCATTATTGATCACAAAATAGAAAATTTTGATTATATCAAATTGAAAAATTTTTGTGCCAACAAAATTAATGCAGACAAGATTAGAAGGGAAGCAATAAACTGAGGAAACATTTTAATAGTCAAAGATTCTGATAAAGGCCTTATTTCCAAAATATATAGAGAATTGACTCTAATTTATAAGAAATCAAGCCATTCTCCAATTGATAAATATTCAAAGGATATGAACAGACAATTCTCAGATGAAAAAAATTGAAACTATTTCTAGCCATATGAAAAGATGCTCCAAGTCATTGAGAAATACAAATTAAGACAACACTGAGATACCACTATACATCTGTCAGATTGGCTAGAATGACACACTTGTCAGATTGGCTAGAATGACAGTGAAAGATAATTTCTTAATGCTGGAGGGGATGTGGGAAAACTGGGATACTAATACATTGTTGTGGAACTGTGAATGGATCCACCTACTCTGGAGAGCAAGTTAGGACTATGCTCAAAAAGTTTTCAAACTTTGAATACCCTTTGATTCAGCTGTGTTTCTACTGGGTTTACTGAGATATTAAAAGAGGGGAAGGGACCCATATGTGCAATGTTTGTGGCAACCCTTTTTGTAGTGGCCAGAAATGGAAACTGAGTGGATGCCCATCAATTGGAGAATGGCTGAATAAATTGTGGTATATCAATATTAAGGAACATTATTACTCTGTAAGAAATGACCAGCAGGATGATTTCAAAAAGGCCTGGAGAGACTTATATGATCTGATGCTGAGTGAAATGAGCAGGACCAGGAGATCATTATATACTAAATAACAATACTATAGGATGATCAATTCTGATGGACATGGCCCTCTTCAACAATGAGATGAACCAAATCAGTTCCAATAGAGCAGTAATGAACTGAACCAGCTATACCCAGAGAAAGAATTCTGGGAGATGACTATGAACCACTACATAGAATTCCCAATCCCTCTATTTTTGTCCGCCTGCATTTTTGATTTCCTTCACAGGCTAATGATATACGATTTCAAAGTCTCACTCTTTTTATACAGCAAAATAACTGTTTGGACATGTATACACATATTGTATTTAACTTATACCTTAACATATTTAACACCTATTGGTCAACCTGCCATCTGGGGGAAGTGGTAGAGGGAAGGAGGGAAAAAGTTGGAATAAAAGGATTTGCAATTGTCAGTGCTGAAAAATTACCTGTGCATATATCTTGTAAATAAAAAAGCTATAATAAAAAAAATCTATTAAAATGAGACAATTTATTTAATTATCCTTAGCCTTTGCTTAGTAATTATATTTATTGACCTTCATAATGGGATTTCCAAAAAAATCTTTAGCAAAAGCTGAAGGTCTGTAGCACCTGGAAGGCAGAGTCATTAATATATAAAAGAAAAACCTGAACATGCAAAATAGGTGTTCACCATAAAAAGGATGGAAGACTTGAATACATATAGCATGTGAGGGAGCTAGGAAAATAATGAACTTGGTTGTAGGTCACAGAGACAGCTAAATATCTCAGTGCATAGAATTATGGGCTTGGAGTTAGGAAAACATAAATTAAAATACAATCTCAAACATTTCCCATCTATGTGACCCTAGGCAAATCACTTGAACTCTATTTGCCTCAGTTTCCTCAATTCTACAGTCAGAATGATAATAATATCTGTCCTCAAGAACTGTCCTCTGGGACATAGTAGGTTCTTAAGAAATGTTTTATTTCTCCCTGTATTCAAAACTTTCTTTCTAGATGCTCATTTACACAAGAGTCCCAAACTAAATAACTTAAGCATACATAACTGGAAAGGGGGATTTCTAGTAGGAAACATTTTATAAAAAGAAAAAAAATGTCTATAAGACTAGCAATACTTTTTTTTTGTCCTTTTATATAAAGGTGATAAACAACCTCATAGTTTCTGCTCTGAGAAAATAAAAAAAGAAATTTTTGTGGATCCAAAGGTAAGGGTAATTATTCCAATTCAAAAAGTTCTAAAACACGTAAACTGAAAAAAGTAAAGAGTCACATTCTAGTAGAGAGCAGTACCTATGAGGAGTCAACTTTCCAGGGGCAAAGCAAATTTAGCAAATGTTATCCAAAGGAATATTGCAAAGTTTTTTTTTTTTTTTTTTTTTGTTGTTGTTGTTGTTCTTGGTTTAGGGTGTGTGTGTGTGTGTGTGTGTGTGTGTGTGTGTGTGAAATATATGTGAAATATATCACAAATATGTGAAATATTTGTATGTAAAATAATTTACTTACTTTTTTGTTTTTGTAGAAATGCTCAAATGTCTCTCTTTTATCAAAATTATAGAGTATTTTTCTTATAATTGGCTATAGATTTACAGGATGTGTTATCCCAGTTCACAATCTGACCTTTTTTCTTTGGGGATTAAAACAATTATTTATTTTTTCTTCTGACTATAAAATTATCCTGGCTTATTTGAATTCTCTTCCCATTTATAGTTAATGAAATTATTCAATTTTACTATTAATGTGCCCTGAATTGTATGTTGCTTCTTTTTTCCTTTTTCTCATCAAAATGGTTTCACTGATCAATGTTTTTTTTGTCTTCCTTAAAACATTCTGTACAGATTTTTTGTGTTTTTTCCTATAAAGTACTCAGATGTGTTAGATTCATATTGATTTATATTTATTGCATTGGATGATCAGTCATTCTCACTTCATTAATAAGCATAGCTTTTAAACAATGACTTTTATCCACCCCAATGTGAAAGCAATTACTATCTGCTGTATCTGCTATATACAGAGACTCAACTATTTGCTGGTATTCAAATTAGCAGTCATTCAGCTCTTTTGTTAATGGATTCATTGTTGCATGCCCGAATGTTTATAGTAGAGCTCTACATTTTATGTTTTAAATCAAAAGCATAATTTACATTGAAAATGCTATGAACATGGTGAATTTATAGTATCTAATAAATGATTGCCATGTAAAGTATGATGTTAAGTACAGTGATAACAGTATATAATCCAAGCATTTCAGAGATATTTTACGATACCAAATTAATGAGGAGTTTGTACTTGAGAGGTTGTGTTTTGGAGGGAAATGAATGTTGGAGTGGGAATCACAAGATGTGAGTTGGAGTTCTCACTGTGCCAACAGACCTCTCAATGTTAATGTACTTATCTGTAAAATTGAAATAATATACTTGTAACCTTGGTTTGTGTCTATGAGGTCAGTTTCTGCCAGAGGGCCCGGATTTGTAGCAATTCTGTGCTTATGAAATGGTTTGTGCTTATGTCCTCATTTAGAGTGAGGAACTGTCCAACAATGGAGTGTTAGTTCTTCAATCTCTACTAAGAAAGTCTTTTCTCCCTAGAATAGTTTCTATTGTGCTTCACATGACCTCGAATAACAAATAAAGTATGCCAAACAGCATAAAAAAATAAGTACAGATGTTTATAAAATTATTATTATTATTATTTTTAGAACTAGCAAATGAGCATTCTACAAAAATATTTTAAATGTCCATGGAGATATAGGATGAATGCTAGTATCACTGGTGTTTGAATGGCTGAATCCTTTTCAGTACTGCTTTCTACCTTTGGTGTTCACCTGATCCACCTAACACCTGTGGCTCCAAGGAGCCACATTCCTAGTACATTTTGGCAGAAAAGCTAAATCAGTTTGAGGCTAATCAGGGGCTCTCAAATGCATTGGTAAATTAAGGGTGTGTCTATCCTAAGCATATGAATATTTCCTCTGATCAAATGGATAGATGAGAACAATTTATTCCAATAGATATGAAGGCAGCTCAGGCAAGTACTGTGGAATTCTTTCAGCTTGGTTATACATTGAAGAATCCATGGTAATTACTGCATGTAGAGACATCACTAATCATCTTGATTATGTTCTGTCACTGGACTGGACTGAAAGAGAAACTTAAGTTGATGATTTCATACAACTCTGCCTCATTTAAATTCAAATTACACAAAAATCAAGACTTCAATCATACCATTTTACCAATTTTACATATATTAAAGTTCTATAACCATAGGGAAGTGATGAAGGAGGGAGTGCAAATACATTGGGAGCTGTAGTCAGAACTCTGCATATAAGTAGTCCAAGTCATGGGGTTTCTTCTCAATGGTAGCAGCAGTGGGATTCAACATTACTGTCTGAATACCCTCACTACTCACCTCCTGGTATGAGGAAGAGGCTATAAAAGGTACCCTAAAAGTTGTTTGTTTACCCAACCCTGGCTTCATTACCACAGCAGGTAAGGATCCCATTCTGTGATTGAAAACACACACAAAAATATACAAAATAAAATTGTTGCAAAGATGATTATACTAAATTGGTACATGGAATGTGCATACACATAAAAAAATCAAGTAGTTCTGAAAGATGAACAATTCTTGTTTCAGGAGAATTTAGGAGGTATTGCATCCAAATAGCCCCGAGTGAAAAAAGGCTGGTAATAAAGGTCAGTTTACCAATGTCAGAGATGGATACACATTTTTCTGGCGTGACCACAAGGAAAGAAAGCATCATGATTCATGGTTTTGCAATCAAAACCTATCTACTCAACAAGCTTGTATGCTTACCAAAAGGAATAAATTATAGGCCTGTGACTAGTGTGATTGCCACTTGCATGAAAATGTCATGCTAACTTCAGAAATGTCTATGCTTACCACCAAGATAGACATTGATAAGGTTAACAAAAAAAAAAGTTTTATTAAAAAAAGATTTGCCATCAATGTCAAAAGAGAACAATTTATAATTCTGGTGCTGTAATAGGCTCAGATTATCAGACAGCTTGGAAAGAATGGAGTTGGAAACAGCAATAGCTATGGCGATTTTCTATTGAAGACTAGAGCATCTCATGATATTCTTATTACTGATGCTAGTTTCCATTTTCCTAAATGCACTGAATGTCCATGGATGCAGTCTTGCAGAAAATATTGGCATTTAATAGACTATGTCATTTTAAGAAGAATAGAGAAGCAGGATAATTGATCCAGCACAGGGTGCTGGACAGATCATAGACTTATACTTTCCAAACTGAATATTTGCATTCAACAAAGTGGTGACTCCAAGAAAAAAAAAAAAAACACTGCCAGAAAAATTAATGCCAACAGATAAAAGCTCTTCTCTGAGTAGGAACTGTTTATTGCCAACTCGGTGGGACAGTTGAGACAACACACAGTTGGCAATGATGAAGCAGAAAAGTAGTAAACAGATTTCAGAGATTTGATATGCATTACTGCATTTGATCATCCAGGTCAGAATACTCATGAACTGTTTGATAAAAATGATGGGGAAATTGTAAAGCTACTAAAAAAATGAGAACTCCAGAGGATTTAGCAGCAAGATAGTTCATCCATTTCTAAGAAGACATTTAATTTTATTAAAAGTAAAATAAAAACAGAGCTTAGAGAGATGTAGAATTCTTGAATAAGTAGGAAGATAGATCCAATTCAGTTTTATGATGATAGTGAAAATCCAAAACCCTTTTGTGATTCCCTAAGGGAAATTTATAAGTCAAACACTTATGCTGTATTTTAATTATTCAATGCGCATGGAGCCACATTAACTAGTGATAAGGACATGATCCTAGAGAAATGGGCTCAACACTTCCATAGTGTTCTCAACAGAACATTATCATTCAATGCTGAAACAACTAACACTGATTGTTTACCTCAGGTTGAAGTCAATTACTTTGTATTTGAAATTTCAACTGAAGAAGAGGTTTTTAATGTCATTAGGCTCCTTTAATGTGACAATCTTCTAAGATTTATAAAATGGGAGTCCATTAATTATACAAAAGCTGAATGAAATTTTCCAGGTTATATAGCAAGAGGAAGTTATTCTTCTATTATTAATTATCTTTAATTAATTAATTATTCTTAATATCCCATATTAAGGATACTTCCATTATCCAAATCTATAAAGAAAAAGGAAATAGATTGTCCTGTGACAATTACTGAGTGCTCTCTCTCAGTCATTTCTGGCAAGATTCTTACCAGATTCCCTCTTAATAGATATATTCTTTGGCTGGAAGGTGGTCATCTATCTCACAGCCAATGTGGTTTCAAAAAGGGCCAACGAAAAGTTAACAGGGGGTATGATGCCCACCAATTCCAGTAGAAATGCCAGGAGCAGAACAGAGTTGTGTACACAATTTTAGTAGATATGACTGAGGCCTTTAATACTATCAGTTGCAAAGTCTTATGGAAAACTGTATCAAAATTTGGTCACCCAGAGAAGTTTGTTAGGATTTTATGTCAATTACATGGTATCTTTTTTGCCTGCGCTCTGAATAATGAACAATGTTCTTGCCCTTTCCTGGTCACCAGTGAAGGGAAACAGAGCTGTGTGTTTGTTTCTATTCTTTTAGCATGAGGTTTTCAGGCATGTGAAGTGCTTTCAATGAAGATACATATGGCTTCAAGGTTAGCTACTGCACTAATGACAGATCCTTCCACTTAAAAAGGCTACTAGCCAAAACTAAACATGTATCATCATACATGATATTTTGGTTACAGCTAATTGTGCAGTCACTAAAGCCTCTGAAGCTGAGATTCAACAAAGTATGGATTGGTTCTCTGCTGTTTGTGTTAATTTTGGCCTAACAATTAACACCAAGAAAATCCAGGGTCTCTATCAGCTAGCACCATACCAGACATTTATGGAATCATTGGAGAAATTATGAATACTGTGTGGATAAATCCCCTTGCCTTGGCAGTAGATTTTCCAGGGATGTACACATGTATAATGAGATTGGCACATGCACTGCCAGAGGTAGCCCAGTTTTTGTAAGGCTCCTTAGGAAAGAGTGGAAGAGAAGAAATATTAGACTTACTACCAAAATGCCCAGCATAGTGTGACTCCATATGAGAAGATGCTGTTCTCTATGAGGAAATCAGAACTGAAATAGCTCAAAAGAGATTCAGCTTAGAGAGTCTATTCAAAGTATCCACATAGATTATTTTTGGTAAACCTATGGTTGAGCATTCTGAGCTCATATTGGTCTGATCAATCAGAGTTGGACACACTGTGACTTGACTACAATATAGTGACATAATTTTGGTCCTCTTTGAGATTGAAGGACAACAATCAACCAAATGCACATAATAGGGCAGAGACAGAATAGGAACTACTTTTGATTCCTATCCTGTTTCCTCTCAGAACTCTTTGTTAATGGAATGAACACTCAACAAACACATCTCACACAGTCACATACACTTCCACTTATTCATTCAGAAATCACCTCTCCAGGTTCTGATTTTTTTTTTTTTTTTTGTAAGAAACTTGCTTTGAAGAATGGGCTGCTGTCCTTCTAAGCCCTTCTCCTCTTCTCTTCCTCATGTCTTCCACTTTTTTCTTCAAAATGCAGAACAACTTCCTGTCCCCTCCCATTCAGTCCTGCCTTTGAGCGCTGATCTCTCTTTAGATAGTTTTCTTTCTAAATTGGAAAGAACACATGACAGAGGATTTGTCATTATCATATCTCTAGATTCAGGTGGTTAGGTATATAACATAATAACATAGAATTATTGTGTAGTCAAATGGAGATAATACAAGGGAAAAAAATTGCTAATCCACAAAACAACTTGTAAAAATAAGTGATTACTGACAATGGGAAACAAAAAATCCTAAGAAAAATAGAAAAATAAGGGGAAAAACAAAACTCCAGCTATTTCCCACTATCCACATCCCTCAAGTTTTTGACCTAACCTCAAATAAACAAATGAAGGTTATGGCAAGTAATACCCTCAAGGAAACAAAGAAGAAAAAAATATATAAACAAATATTTAGAAGAAGGAAGGAAACAAGCATTCATTAAGCATTTACTATGTTCAAAGCATTGTGACAATATCACCTCCTTTCATGGTGGCCCCAAGCTGGACACTCCTCCATATGGGAAATGGCACAGACAAATTGTCATAAATGAATGTAATGAAATATTGTTGCTCCATAAGAAGTGATGAACTTGATAAGTTCAGAGAAAGCTGGAAGAATCTTTATGAATTAGTATAGAGCAAAGTAAAACAAAATAGAATAGTTTGAACAATGATAATAAAACATAGAAAAAGAAGTTTAAAGTCTTTAAAACAACAGAATTCTCTCATTAATCAACTCAATAGTAAACCTAGTGTTTAAAAAAAAAAGAAAGCTGAAACAAACCATTGGCCTCTAGACCGAGGATAACTGTAAATTGCTGAAAATGTAATCCATTTTTCTATTAAACTAATGGGGGAATCTGTTCACTAACTCATTATATGTTTATATATTATGGAGTTTGAATTATCCTTTGTTGTTTATTTCTGTTTTGTTTAAATCTCTTCAATTGGAGGTGTAATAGGAGGAAACAGATTAACTTAACACTAAGAAGGAGAGAAAAGAAAAAAAAAAAAGGAAAGGAGAGGAAAGAAAAGAAAATAGGGTAAGGCCAGAGTATTAAATCAAAATCATAGTAAATTCTGTTCTTTTAATATGTCATAAGATTAGATATTTAGAGATCAAAAATATCACAGAAACTAGCTAGTCCAAACTCCTCAATTTACAGAATAAGGAACAGCAAGACCAGATGATTTTTCTAGGCTATAAATCTCAAAGGCAAATTTAGGATCAAGTCTTGTGACTTTAAATTCAATGTTCTTTTTCCTACACAATGAAATAGTTTAGAATCTAAAGTTTTTTGTTTTCTTTCTTTCTAAATTAGGAAGAAACATATGTGACAGAGGAATTTGTCATGACCATACCCCTAGATTCAGATGGTTATGTATATAACATAATAACAGAAGTATTGTATAGTCAAGGGGATAAAATGCACAGGGGAAAAAATTGCTAATCCATAAAACAACTTGTAAAAGTAAGTGATTACAGACAATGGGAAATAAAAATTCCTAAGAAAAACAGAAACATGAGGGAAATACCTGTAAAGATAGTTTTTGATATTCATTTCTGTAAAACTTTGTGTTCAAATTTTTCTCCCTCCCTCATTCCATGACAGCAATCAATCTAATAGAACCTATATATGGAAAGTCCTTGTGTACATATTTTCATATTTGTGATGTTGTGTAGGGAAAAATCAGACCAAAAGAGGAAAAAAAAACAAATTAAAGGGAAAAAAAAACATAAATAAACAAAAAGGTTAAAATGTTGTTTCTTGATCCACATTTACTATCGATATTTCTTTGTCTGGATGGAATTGGCATTTTTCATCAAGTCTATTGAAATTGTCTTGAGTCACTGCCTTGTTGAGAAGAGCCAAGCCCATCACAGTTGATCATCACAACATTTTGTTATTGTGTACAATGTTCTCCTGGTTTTTCTCCCGTCACTCAATATCAGTTCAAGTAGGTTTTTGAGCAGGCTGATTTTCTGAATTGTTTATGGTTTTCCATTTTCCTTTAAATGAAAACATTCTCATTGAAACATACCAATGGACATAACTATTGAGTTTGGAAAGACTTCTTAATAAATTCTTTGTACTTTATCGTCTTTTATATGAAATCCATGATCAGACTCTATATAGAACATAATGAAAATTCTGTTTTTGTTATTAGTTAGCACAGCGGATAAGAATGCTAGGCCTAGATTCAGGAAATCTTATTTCCTTGAGTTTAAATCTGGCATTTCACACTTATTAATTGTTTGACTCTGGACAAGTCACTTAAATCCTGTTTGCCTTATTATCTGTAAAATAACCCAGAGAAGAAATTACGAAATCACTTTAATATCTTTTGCTAAGAAAACCCCAAATGGACTCATGAAGAGTTGGACGCAAATAAAAATGACTGAAAAATAATTGTTGATATTATTTCCTTTTAATAGGCAATGTTTTGGTATGAATCTATGATGTCTTTTTTGGCATCATAATTGTTTTAAATTGTGTTTTTCATTGAATCTAGTCAATTTTATACATTTGCACTTGCTCATGAGGATCTATAGACATAGCTTATGGCTGGATTCTTCATTATAGGGATGAATTGGACACAGGACAGTAACATACCATCTGTCTTCCCTCTCAAATCACATTTAATGTCCCCTACAAAGCAAAACTGATTTTTACCATATGGTGTGTCCTAAGGCCTTCTCCAAGTTTTGGAATAATGAGCTCAACGGAACTTATATTTCATTTCTTTGTATGCCTATAAAGTACAGAGTTCTAATGAAGTTGGAGGCATCATGAATTCCTGGCTAAAAAGAGTGTTTTTGCAACTGACTTGATTAGTTGTATCAATGTACATGTATCCATAGTATGCATGCAGAACTATGCATATAATAAGTAATTATTAGTATATATGTATAACACATATGTATATATGTATAATATATGATATACATATACAGATGAATAACATGCAAATATGATTAGAATCAATGTTTCTTATTTTCAATTTTAATGTAATTCAATGACCTTTGTTTGATACAAATGAAAAAAAAAATAGTATGGTGCCTATATCAAACCAAGATGTATTTATACAAATACATATTATGTAATAACTTGGATGAAAAACCTAATTTTTTCCTCAAATATTTGATGTATAAAGTTGTGTTTTGTTTTGTTTTTATCTGAGAAGATAAAGATTTAAGATGTTATTGATTTGCTTTTTTTAGGATTTCTGGGTCATCTGAGCAGCCACATGAAGTTTTAAATATTTTCTTCAATCCTGCAACATTCCAAACCTCTCTAAAACAGAAACTATGCTTCAAAGTTTAAAAAATTTATCTTTCTTCATGGTCTAGAACATTTAAAATCCAAAAAATTAGTTCTTAAAAAGATTAATGAACTGATGAATTCTGATACTGAACTCACTCAGCACTACTCCCCACACCTCCCAAGATGATCAAGGGTGTAAGCAAAATAAGAATATGTCATACATAGGCTTATAAGAATGACTATTATCTTTCTGGGGCCCTCTTCTCCTTTCCTATGCTTTAAAGGCCTCCTATCAATGTTGTAGAAACTTTTCTTGATATTATAAAAGGTTTAAATTTAAGCTTAGTCTTCCCATGCCTATTGGATGCTGTGCCTGTTATGAATAGTAAGATGTCCATAATGCTTTAGGAATAAAAGTCTGCCAGGGGCCATAACACTTTAGTATCAGTGCTTCAAAGTTCTGAAGTGACAATGTTGAGGCAAATAACTCTAGTTCCAGCAGAACTGGAATCAAATAAACACTGAGTCTTCCTAAAATGATAGTAACAAGGGAGATAATTCCAAGAGCTAGAGAAAATAAAGGAAGTGAGAAATTACCAAAAATTTGAGGGAGAAAAGAAAAACAAATTCAAAGACTTTGAACACAGATAGATAAATCAGTAAGGAAAAAAACAGTAAAAAAACAGTAGGTAAAATTCTCCAGTTCTAAAAATGAGTTCAACTATTTAGGAATAAAGATTACAAAGCAAAGTAATTTAACCTGTGATGAGACAGATGACCCCCAAAATGTGAAAACACTATGGATTGCAGCATATCTATATAAACATTTGAAAATGTAAATTGCCGTCTTTGCTCAATAAGAGTTTATAGAGAATTTTAAGGCTGCATAACTAACATAAGAAAATATAAATATAAAGCGTTTTTGGTGACAGTGAATGGTTTTCCCATAATCTTTATTAATGAGGCAATTGGGGTTAAGTGACTTGCCTAGGGTCACATAACTAGGCAGTGTTAAATGTCTGAACCTAATTTGGACTCAGGTGCTCTTGACTTCAAGGCTGCCACTCTATCCACTGTGCCATCTAACTGCTTCCTACAATAATCTTTAAACAAAATACTATGAAATACTACTTTTTCTTCTCTCACCGGCAATAGTATCTTACAATTTAAATTTAGTCTGACTAGTTTTACATATAGGGTTTCCCCAAACTAGTAATACCAAACATTTATATAGTGCTTACTACTTTCAAGATACTTCACTAAGGACTGTACAATTATTATTTCATTTTTCATTACATTAACTTTAGGAGTTAGGTGCTATACCACCCCCATTTTACAAATGAGGAAATGGAGGCAAACAGAGGTTAAGTGATTTACCCAGGGTCTCACAAATATTCATTGTCTGAGATGCCATTCTTTATCCAATACATCACTTATCTGGTACATAATAATCTCCAAATTCACCTGTTGAAAAAAAATTGCCTCCATTTCAGCAACCAATTTTCTGTTTCATTTCAGATCTTTTCCTTAATAGCTTCACTTCACTTTTTTTTTAATTTTTATTTAATAATTACTTTATATTGACAGAATCCATGCCAGGGTAATTTTTTTTACAACATTATCCCTTGCACTCATTTCTGTTCCGATTTTTCCCCTCCCTCCCTCCACCCTCTTCCCTAGATGGCAAGCAGTCCTATATATGTTGGATATGTTGCAGTATATCCTAGATACAATATATGTTTGCAGAACCGAACAGTTCTCTTGTTGCATAGGGAGAATTGGATTCAGAAGGTATAAATAACCCAGGAAGAAAAACAAAAATGCAGATAGTTCACATTTGTTTCCCAGTGTTCTTTCTTTGGGTGTAGCTGCTTCTGTCCGTCATTTATCAATTGAAACTCAGTTAGGTCTCTTTGTCAAAGAAATCCACTTCCATCAAAATATGTCCTCATACAATATCGTTGTTGAGGTATATAATGATCTCCTGGTTCTGCTCATTTCACTTAGCATCAGTTCATGTAAGTCTCGCCAGTCCTCTCTGTATTCATCCTGCTGGTCATTTCTTACAGAACAATAATATTCCATAACATTCATATACCACAATTTATCCAGCCACAATTGATGGGCATCCATTCATTTTCCAGTTTCTAGCCACTACAAATAGGGCTGCTACAAACATTTTGGCACATACAGGTCCCTTTCCCTTCTTTAGTATTTCTTTGGGATATAAGCCCAATAGAAACACTGCTGGGTCAAAGGGTATGCACAATTTGATAACTTTTTGGGCATAATTCCAAATTGCTCTCCAGAATGGTTGGATTCGTTCACAACTCCACCAACAATGCATCAGTGTCCCTGTTTTCCCACATCCCCTCCAACATTCATCATTATTCACTTCACTTTTATTTCCTTTTTCTTTTATCATTCTTTCTTTATGTCCCTGTTTTTTTTCAAAATATTAGAAATTTTCTTTCAGTCCTTTTCTCTCCATTCTTTTCTCTTTGAAAATCTTTTATTTCTTTGTTGATGGCTTTCTAATTCCTGATTCCAGCACTGAAGTCTTTCTTTGTCTCTAGTCCTGCATCTCTAATTATCTATAGAACATTTCTAACTGGAATTTTGCCAGAACTTCATAACTAATGCTCTTGACAGAAATAGGTGACCTCTTTAACAAAAATGTTAAAAAAAAGAAAAATATTGATTTTAGGGGAAATATTAGTCTTTTTAAAACATATATTGAGTTTGAGATGTTCCATAAAAATTCCTCTGGAATAATCATAGTAAGTGAGTAAGATAGAGTGGCCTTATATCTGTCTCTCTTGTAGACAATCTACAAAATGCTTTTCCTACTTCTCTTTAAAGTTTCAATTACTGGGAAATTAAATGAATATAAAAAATAAAATTTTCTTCTCCTAGGTAAGAACTAAAATTAGAGGAATATTTGAAACAAGTCACATTTTTGTCATAGAAAATTTTTAAACAAAGAATGGAGGGGTATGTGTAAAGGAATGGGAAGATAGGGGAGGTGAAATCAAGATGGCAGCAAAAAGCCAGCACATTGCCTAAGGTCTCCTCAGATTCCCTCAGAATCAACATTAGATCAAGATTGTGATTTGATTTTGTAGTGACAAAACATACTAATTTTCGAAGTGTAATAATTTTTCAGCTTAAGATATCCTGGGAGGACTTCAGGAGAGATATGTCTCACTGGACAGGAGGGAATTTTGTCCACCACAAGTACAGTGCAGGGAAACCCAGCCCAAGGCGGTCCAATGAAGGAAATCTAGTGGAAGATTCTTACTTAGCAAAAGTGCATCTGTCTTGATTCAGAAAGCCAATGTATCAGTAGACCTGCTGTGAGATTTTCAACATAACTACAGACGGCAAATTATGAACCTGTGGACTTAGCATGACAATCAGGATTTAGCTAGACCAATTCAAGTGCACCAGAAAGCCACAGTGCAGCAGAAATTCAGAGAGACGCCCCCTATCCCCCTGCAAAAGATGCTTGGGGCAATCACCCCTTTGCCCTAGAGCAAAGTTCAAGTTTTAAAAATGAGCAAAAAAACAAAAAGAGGTCTCACCATAGAAAGCTACTGTGCAGACAGGGAAGATCAGAACAAACACAGAGGAGGACAGCAATAGCAAAAAGCCTACATCCAAAGCCTCCAAGAAAAATAAGAATTGGTATCGGATCACAGAAGAGCTCAAAAGAGATTTTGAAAATCAAGCAGGAGAGAGAGAGAGGAAAAATTTTAAAAAAGAATTGAGAAAAGGAAATACAAAAGGAAATACAAAAAGGTAATGAGGAGAAGAATAATTTAAAAAGCAAAACTAGTTAATTGGGAAAGGAGGTACAAAAACTAACCAAGGAAAATGATTCCTTAAAAATTATAATTGAACAAATGGAAGCTAATGACTTTTTGAGAAATCAACATATAACTCAAATTTATAAGATTTATGGAATTCTCCAATTGATAAATTGTCAAATGATATAAAAAGCCAATTTTCAGATGAAGAAATTAAAACCATTTATAGTCATATGAAAAAATCCTCTAAATCATTATTGATCAGCAAAAAACAAAACAAAACAAAAAACACTCTGAAGTATCACTACATACATTTCAGATGAGCTAAGATGACAGGAAAATGTTATGAGTTCAAATGTTGGAATTCTTGTTCTTCTCAGAACACAGCCGGTTTAGCTTAGGGCCCTCCGAGTATCTCCAAATCCAAAGGTTCTGTCCTTCAGCCTCTGCCTCTGCTTTCTTCAGCCTCCCACCAACACAGAGATGGAATGTCTCTCTTGTCTCCTTCTGGGGAGCCCAGCCACCAACTACAGTGGTGTGAGATGAAGATGAATCTGGTTGTCCACTGAACTCTCCACTCGTAGCTTCTTCCTCTGAAAACTCTTCATCTGCCACCAGCCAGCCAAGAGGAAAAAATGTATTCTGGAATGGCTGTCTCGCCTTACATGTGAATCTTCTGAGAGAATGGGATTATGGGTTTTCTCCCATAGTGCTCTCTGGCCCAAAGAGCTTTAAGGGAGGTGTGAACTCCCTTGAAGTTAGAAAGTTTACTTTGTGAAGCTGGCATACTTGTGAACTCCCATGAGTAAAGGTGTGAACACAAGCCTTGTATTAATTAGTTCTACTTAGTACCTTGTTTCAGGTTCTGGCCAAAATCTTCTCGTAAGATTAGATCAACTCTAATTAGTTAGCAGTTAGTAAGGATTCCAACAGGAAAAGATAATGCTGAATGTGAGGATGTAGGAAAAGTGGGGCACATATATTGTTTGTGGAATTGTGAACTGATTCAACCATCCTGGAGGGCTGTAGAGTGTTTTCTAGAGCCCCCAAATTGGAGTGCCAAAATGTACTATGCTTTCTAGATCCCCCATGCTAGGTGCCAAAATATATCATCTGGATTAGCTCTCTGGAGGATCTCAGGAACAAACATGTCTTTGGTCTCAGTGGGGGAGTGATAAAACAAGAAACCCACAAGGATGGCCAAAGATGGAATCCATTTATTTCAAGTCCTCTCAATCCCTAAATATCAGTACTATTATATCCCCACAGCATACTGCAAAAGTGTTAAGTATAAGCACTCTGCTATTGATATGTAAATACCTCTTTACTGTAAGTATCCCTTGCTTCCAGTAGAACATAGGTGGTGACAGCCTCCTTGACTTCTCAGGAAGGGTCAGACTCCCCAAGAGGAGATGGGGAGCCAAACCAGACATTGTTAGCAACTTCCTTCTGGACTGAAGGGTCTTATACCTCACCCAGAGTTCCCTGACAATCTGTGGCTCTCTACAGAGAGCAATTTGGAATTCTGCCAAAAGGGTTATCAAACTAAGTGTACTCTTTCATCTAGCAGTAGCTCTATGAACCTGTATCCCAAAGAGATCATAAAAAATGTGCAAAAATGTTTATAGTAGCTCTTTATGTAGTAACATGAAACTGGAAACTGAGTGGATACCCATCAATTGAAGATTGATTGAATAAATTAAGGTCTATGAATGTTACGGAACATTATTTTTCTATAAGAAACAATCAGTAGGATGATTTCAGAGAGGTCTGGAGAAACATACATGGATTCATGGTAAGTGAAATGAATGGAACCAGGAGAAAATGGTAGACAGCAACTGCAAGATCATACAATGGTCACTTTCGATGGATATAGCTCTTTTCAACAGCAAAGTGATTCAGGCCACTTCCAATGATCCTGTGATGAAGAGAGTCATTTGCACCCAGAGAGAAAACTGTGGGGATTGGGTATGGATAAGAACATAGTGTTTTCACTTTTTTGTTGTTTGCTGGCATTTTGTTTTCTTTCTCACTTTTCCCCTTTTTCATCTGATTTTTCTTGTGCAACATGACAATTATGAAATATTTATAGAAGAATTGCACATGTTTGACATATATTGGATTATTTGCTGTCTAGGGAAGGGGGAGGAGGGAGAAGAGAGAAAATATTTGGAACACAAGATTTTGCAAAAGTGAATGTTGAAAATTATTCATGTATATACTTAGAAAATAAAAAAAAGATATAACAACTAACTAACTAAATCAAGATACAATAAAGAAAAACTAAAAAAATGAAAAAAAGTAAAATATCTCATTTGAAAAACAATGGACCTGGACAATAGGTCCAGAAGAGATAATTTAGAAAATTATTTGTCCACCTGAAAGTCATGATCAAGAAAAAAAGATGACACATTCTTTTTAAAAATTATCAAGAAAAACTATCTTGATATTCTAGAACCAGTGAGTAAATTGGAAATTGAAAAATTTAATTATGACCTCATGAAACAGATCCTCAAATGAAAACTCCAAGGAATATTGCTATTAAAATCCAGACTTATCAAATCAAGGAGAAAATACTGTAAGTACCAAAAAAGAAACCATTCAAATATAGAGAATCCACAAATTAAGGATTACCCAGGAACTTGCAGTTTCCACATTAAAGTTTAGAAGGCCTAGAATATGATATTCTGGTAGTGAAAGAAGTTTTGACTACAACTAAAAGTCAATTAATCCAGTACAACTGATCGTTATCTTTCAGGGGAGAAAACAGACATTCAGTGAAATAGGGGATTTTAAAAAATTTCTGATTGAAAGACCAGAGCTGAACAGAGAACTAAATCTTCAAATAAAAGACTCAAAAGAAGCATTAGAAAGCAAAAGGGGAAGAAATAATGTTTTTTTAAAGGTTAAAATGTTTATATCCCTACATGGATTAAACTGTTGATGGTACTTGTATTTTTGTCAAGAAAGTTAGAAAGTGTGAGCATAAGTTGGCTTTAAGGTGATGATTTAAAAAAAAAATTAAGTGGTGTAAAAGGAATGTACTGGGAGATGAGGAAAGGGGAAGTAATGGGAGGTAAATTATATCTCATGAAAAGGCACAAAAGACCTATTATAGGTATCTTATAGTATTTTATATTATAGTAAAAGGAAAGAAAGGAAGGGAGTGGGCATTATTTAAACCTTAATCTCATCAGATTTGGTTCATAGAAGGAATAATATACATGCTTAACTTGATATAGGTAAGTAGGAGGGGGAAGCAGAAAGGAAAGGGAAAAAAGGAGGGCATAAATAAAAAGGGAAAAAGATAAAGAAGGAAGGGACTGATGAAAGAGAGGGCAGATAGAAGGAAATGGAATTTAGAAGCAAAACATACTGAGGAAGGAAAGGATAAAAGAAAAGAGAAAAGGATAAAAGAAAAGGGTAAAGGACAAACTGCAGAAATAGAATGGGGAATTATAGAGTTAGTAATCTTAACTATGAATGTAAATATGATGCATTTGCCCATAAAATAGAAGGAAATAGGTGAATGAATTAAAAGGTCAAACCATACAATATATTGTTTGTAAGAAACACATTGAAGCAGATATACATAAAGAGCAAAGGTAAAAGGATAGAGTAGACTGTATTATGCTTCAACTAAGTTAAAAAAAAAAAAGCAGGTGTAACAATCCTGATATCTGATCAAACAAAAACAAAAATAGATCTAATTAAAAGATAAGGAAAGAAACTACATCTTGCAAGAGACTACTATAAATAAGGAATAATATCAGTACTAAACATATATGCACCAACTGGTTTAGCAACCAGATTATTTGGAGAGAAGTTAAGTGAGTTGCAAGACGAAATCTACAGCAAAACTATACTAGTGGAGGATCTCAACCTTCTTCACTCAAAATTAGATAAATTTAGCCACAAAATAAATGAGAAAATTTAAGGAGGTAAATAAAATTTTAGAAAAGTTAGATATGATGGACAACTAGAGATAATTGAATGGGATAGAAAGAAATATACTCCACATAAATCCTCAGCATTTTTATACATCACCCCAAAAATCAAATAGCAAGAGATACAAAGAGAAATTCCATTCAAAATAACTGTCAAAATAAAATATTTGGGGATCTATCTACCAAAGGAAAGTCAGGAATTATATGAGCAAAATTACAAAACACTTTCCACATAAATAAAGTCAAATTTAAATAATTGGAAAAATATTAAGTGTTCTTGGATAGGCCAACTGAATATAATAAAGATGACAATACTCCCTAAACTAATCTATTTATTTAGTGCTATTGCAATCAGACCCCCTCCCCCCCCCAAGAAACTATTTTAATGTTCTAGAAAAAATAACAACAAAATTCATATGGAAGAACAACAGGTCAAGAATTTCAAGGGAATTAATTAAAAAACATCAAATGAAGGTGACCTAGCTGTACCTGATCTAAAACTTATTATAAGGCATGGTCACCAAAACCATTTGATATTAGCTGAGAAATAGATTAGTTGATCAGTGGAATAGGTTAGGTTCACAAGACCAAATAGTCAATAGCTATAGCAATCTAGTGTTTGACAAACCCAAAGATCCCAACTTTTGGGATAAGAATTTACTAATTGACAAAAACTACTGGGAAAACTGGAAATTAGTATGTCAGAAACTAAGCATGGATCTATACTTAACACCATACACCAAGATAAGATCAAAATGTATTCATGATTTAGGCATAAAGAACAAGACTGTAAATAAATTAGAAGAACATAGGATAGTTTATCTCTCAGGTTGTGGAGGAGGAAGGAATTTGTGACCAAAGAAGAACTAGAGATCATTATTGATTATAAAATATATAATTTAATTATATCAAATTAAAAAGCCTTTCTACAAACAAAACTAATGTAGACAATATTAGAAGAGAAGCAATAAACTGGAAAAACATTTTTACAGTTAAAGGTTCTGATAAAGGCCTTATTTCTAAAATATATAGAGAATTGACCCTAATTTATAAGAAATCAAGCCATTCTCTAATTGATAAATGGTCAAAGGATATGAACAATTTTCAGGTGATGAAATTGAAATTATTTCTACTCATATGAAAGGGTGTTCCAAATCACTATTGATCAGAGAAATGCAAATTAAGACCATTCTGAGATACCACTACACACCTGTCAGATTGGCTAAGATGACAGGAAAAAATAATGATGAATGTTGGAGGGGATGCGGGAAAACGGGGACACTGATGCATTGTTGGTGGAGTTGTGAACGAATCTAACCATTCTGGAGAGCAATCTGGAATTATGCCCCAAAAGTTATCAAACTGTGCATATCCTTTGATTCAGCAGTGCTACTACTGGGTTTATATCCAAAAGAGATACTAAAGAAGGGAAAGGAACCTGTATGTGCCAAAATGTTTGTGGCAGCCCTGTTTGTAGTGGCTAGAAACTGGAAAATGAATGGATGCCCATCAATTGGAGAATGGCTGGGTAAATTGTGGTATATGAATGTTATGAAATATTATTGTTCTGTAAGAAATGACCAGCAGGATGAATACAGAGAGGCTTGGAAAGACTTACATGAACTGATGCTGAGTGAAATGAGCAGAACCAGGAAATCATTATGTACTTCAACAATGATACTGTATGAGGATGTATTCTGATGGAAGTGGATATTTTTGACAAAGAGAAGATTTAATTCAGTTCCAATTGATCAGCAATGAATAGAATCAGCTACACCCAAAGAAAGAACAGTGGAAAATGAAGGTGGACTACTTGCATTTTTGTTTTTCTTCCCAGCTTATTTTGACCTTCTGAATCCAATTATTCTTGTACAACAAGGGAATTATATGGTTCTGCACACATATATTGTATCTAGGATATACTATAACAGATTTACCATGTATAAGACTGCCTGCCATCTGGGAGAGGGATTGGAGGGAGGGAAGAGAAAAGTCAGAACAGAAGTGAGTGCAAGGGATAATGTTGTAAAAAATTACCCATGCATATGTTCTGTCAATAAAAATTATAATAAAAAAATCATCTTTTTTCAGTGAAACATGAGATCTACTCCAAAACTGACCATATGTTAGAGTATAAAATCCTTACAATCAAATGCAGAAAGGTAGCAATATTAAATGTATCCTTTCCATATCACGATGTAATAAAAATGATTTGTAGTAATGGACTGTGAATACATAGACCAAAATTAATTAGAAACTAAATGATCTAATCCTAAAGAATGACTTGGTCAAATAACAAATCACAGAAACAATAATTTCATCAAAGAGAATGACAATAATCAGACAATATATCAAAACTTATAGGATCAGCATAATAGATTAGGTTTATAAGTCATAACAGTCAATGACAAAACCAAAGCCTCCAAATTCTGAGATAACTCACAATTTGACAAAGCTTGCTGAGAAAACTGGAAAATAGTAGGGCAGAAAATAGGAACTGACCAACATTATGCATCTTACACCGAAATAAAATTGGGATGGGTTCACTATTTAGAAATGAAGTGTGATACTATAAGCAAATTAGGAGAGCAAAGGATTATTTACCTGTCTGGAAGGACTAGAGAATATTATGAAATGCAAAACAAATAATTTTGATTACATTAAATTAAAAAAATAAAGTAATTTTTAAAACTAAATTTAAAAGCCAAGATTAGAAGGGAAGCAGAAATCTGGGAATTTTTCTTTCTTTCTTTTTTTCTTTTTTTTTTTTTTTTTTTACAGCCAGTATTTCTAATAAAAGCCTCATATATAAAGTACATAAAGAATTGACTCAAATTTGTAAGAATAGAAATGATTCCTCAATTGAAAGATTCTTAAAAATATGTACTACCTCACATCTCTCAGCTTGGTTAAGATGATAGGAAAAGTTAATGATAAGTCTTGGGAGGGAATGTGAGAAAACTGGGACACTAATGTATTGCTGGTAGAGTTGGGAACTGATCAGCCATTTTTGAGAGCAAGTTGAAACTATATTCTAAGGGTTGTGACATTGTGCATTTCCTTTGATATAGACATTACTCATATGTTATGCTAGTTTTTTAAGATTACAAAGAGACCATAAAAGGGAAGCCATCTTAGTTGTGCAGAAATGTTTGTAGCAGCCCTTTTTGTTTTGGCAAGGAATTAGAAAGTTTATGGATGCCTATCAGTTAGGGAATAGTTAAATGTTATGGTATAATGAAAGTAATTGAATATCGTTTTTCTATAAGAAATGATGAGCAGATTGATTGTAGAAAATCCTGGAGAGACTTACATGAACTGATACTGAGTGAAATGCACAGAATTTCAGTGACAATAACAATAAGATTATGCAAAGATCAACTGTGAGGGGCTTGGCTATTTTCAACAATGTAGTGATTCAAGGAAATTCCATTAGATTTGAAATGGACATTGCCACCCACACTGAAAGAGAAAACTATGAGAATGAATGGGTATTGAAGTATAAGTATTTTCACCTTTTTCAGTTTTTTTTTTTTTATTCTCGGGATTTTTTTTGTCCTTTTGGTGTGTTTTTTCTTGCATAAAATGGCAAATTGGGAAATATGTTTAAAGGAATTACATATTTAACTATATCAGATTGCTTGCTGTCTTAGGGATGGTGAAGAAGAAAAGGGAGAAATTGAAAAAATTTTAAAACACAAAATTTTACAAAAAACAAATGTTAAAAATTATATTTATATGTATTTGGAGAAAATACGATACTATTAAAAAAAAAAATGAAGATAGTAGACCTACAATGAAATTTGTTGTCTTCTTTCCTTTTTTCTTTCTTTCTTTTTATTCTTTGTTTCTTTATTTCTCTCTAGCTCTTTCTTTTTTTCCTTCCTTTCTTCTTTTCTACCTATCTATCTTCCTTTCTTCCTTCCTTCCTTCCCTCCTTCCTTCTTTCTTTCAGATGGGAAACCATAGCAAAATAACTTCTTCTTGGGGAATTCATTAAAAAATAAAGGCTAAATTGGACAGGCTACAACAAGCAAATTGCATGTTAGATCAAGGCCAAACACTTTAGTTTCATGAATCATTAGCTTGGAAAACTGATTTGTAGGAATTAGGGGGTGAGAGGAGGGAAAGAATGACACAAAATTCCATAGGCAAGACGAAAAAAAGGCAAGAAAAGAAAACCTATCAAAAGCTATACCCAAAGGGTAAAAGTTAATAAGGTCATAGATTAAAAAGGGGGACAGTGGGACAGTGTGTGTGTTTATGTGTGATGTGTGTATGTGACAGAGAGAAAGAGAGAGCCAGAATGAGAGACAGAGACAGAGACAGAGACAGAGAGACAGAGAGAGAGGGAGAATAAAATTTGGCAGTGAGAGATCTCATACTTAACACTTTCTTGCCATAAGAAGAATAAGCTCAACACCTACTTGAAGTGTTAGAAGCTCAAAATTATGACTGGTCTAATTTACCAGAAAAACCATTATATAATTTTCTAGCTCTACAGAAAGAGCAGACAACAATCTTATATTTAAAAATAGGACTGCATCACAAGAAATTTTTTTTCAATTTTGAATATATTTGTGGAATCTTGATTAATTTAAGCTCTAAATAATTCAGCTATAGATTGTCTAATTTACACTGACTACACTATCTAGATTATTTTGCATGAGATACGATATGGTGAGATCAGTGTTTAAAAACTAATGTTTATATAATGCTTTCAAAGGTTCTGATAAAGGCCTCCTTTCAAAAATATATAGAAAATTGACTCAAATTTGTAAGAAATCAAGCCATTCTCCAATTGATAAATGGTCAAAAGATATGAACAGACAATTTTCAGATGAAGAAATTAAAACCATCTCTAGTTATGTGAAAAGATGCTTTAAATCACTATTGTTCAGAGAAATGCAAATTAAGACAACTCTGAGATACCACTACACACCTCTTAGATTGACTAAGGTGAAAGGAAAAGATAATGACAATGATGAATGTTGGAAAGAATGTGGGAAAACTGGGAAACTGATACATTTTTGGTGGAACTAAAATGGATCAAACCATTCTGGAAAGCAGTATGGAACTACACTCAAAAAGTTATCAAACTCTGCATATCCTTTGGCCCAGCAGTGTTATTACTGGGCTTATATCTCAAAGAGATCTAAAAGGAGGGAAAGGGACCCACATGTGCAAAAATGTTTGTAGCAGTCCTTTTTGTAGTGGTTAGAAACTGGAAACTGAATGGGTGCCCATTATTTGGGGAATGGCTAAATAAATTATGGTATATGAATGCTATGGAATATTATTTTTCTGTAAGAAATGACCAACAGGATGATTTCAGAGAGGCTTGGAGAGATTTACATGAACTGATACTGAGTGAAATGAGCAGAATCAGGAGATCATTATATATGGCAACAGCAAGACTATATGATAATCAATTTTGATGGACTTGGATCTCTTCAACAATGAGATAATTCAAACCAATTCCAATTGTAATGAAGATAACCATCTCCATACAAAGAAAGGACTATGGGAACTGAGTGTGGACCACAACATAGTATTTTCACTCCTTTTGTTATTGTTTGCTTGCATTTTTGTTTTCCTTCTCAGTTTTTTCTTTCTTTCTAGATTTGATTTTTCTTGTGCAGCCAGATAACTGTATAAATATGTATACATATATTGGATTTAACATATATTTTAACATATTTAACATGTATTGGACAACTTGTCATATAAGGGAGGGGGTGGAGGGAAGGAGGGGAACATTTGGAACAGAAGGTTTTGCAAGAGTCAGTGTTGAAAAATTCTTATGCATATGTTTTGTAAATAAAAAGCTATCGTTAAAAAAGAGAACTTATGGAACAGGTACATTTGTCTAAAAAGAGAAGTGTTGTGTCATTCTTGAACATTGCCCATCCTTCTTATGTTGTTTTCATTTGAAGAATTTTAATGCATGGGATTTTTACTTTTTCTTCTTTGAATCCTTTAAATTCACTTTTTACAAATTTATGGCACTCATCAGATTATGCTCTTATTTTATTTTCTTCATCATAGAGAGCCATGATATCTCTCTACAAGGTTCCCATTATTTCCAATTTAGAAAACAGTTCTTTTCTTTGAGTAAGAATGACATATTTTCTTTTGGTTATTTCTTTTACCTTTTAATAGGCAAAATGATTACTAAACATAATCAAGGAAGTATTAGCTCCTCTGATTGTTTAGTGTAGGAATTAGAATCGAGAGAGATAGTTATTGAGAAGAAATTTAGAAAATTGAAGCTCAATTTAGAAAATTGAGACTTGTGATCTGTTTTCTAAACACTTCATATTTTTTTCTCTTTCTCTCAAGGTGGTATATAGCAACATTGATCAAATTTTATTTCATGGATACCTGTAGTGAAAGAGAAGGGCTAAGATTCTTTCAGGAGGGTCATGAGCCCAAAATTATTTTATAATATTATGATGCTATTTGGGCATTTAAATACTTCTCTCGTAACTATACATCTCTCTGAAGCTGTTTTTTTTTTTCATATACGTGAAACCAAAAATAAACATTTTAACAGACTACAAAAAGTAGATATGAGAACTCAATTTTTAAGCTTACAGAAACATGTAAAATAATGTCACTATTCTTACTATTTTTGAGGCTGGAAATTGTAATTATTTTTCATTAAATGTTACTTATATTGACAAGGAATGAATTTATGAGTATTTTTAACTAAATGAATAAATATATTTTCCATTAAAAATGTCCCATGGAGATAGACATGTGTTCTAGAATTTTCTTTTAGGACATGTATCTTGACATTTTTATGAGCAATTATTTTTTTAAAAAATATGTTTTTTATGCTGTAAAAGGAAAATCAGATCAAAAAGGAAAAAAAATATGAAAGCAAACAAACAAGCAAACAAAAAAAAAGGGGTGAAAATACTATGCTTTGGTCCACATTCAGTCTGCACAGTTATTGATCAGATCAAAAAGGAAAAAAAAATGAGAAAACCACAACAGCAGATCCTAATTTCTTCTATACTATTTTCCAATTCACCTACAAATTTTTGTCACATTTTTATCCAGAAACTTGAATCTTTGGGTTTACAAACCCTAAATTACTATGCTCACTAACTATTGTGTCTTGTCTATCTAACTTGTTACACTGATCCACTACTCTGTTTCTTAGCCAATACAAAATGCTTTTGATAATTGCTAGGAGCAATTACAAAGCTTGTAATAGAGTTTTAGATCTGGTTCAGTTAGACTACCTTTCTTTCCTTGAGAATCCTTTTATCTTATACTCACTATATATAATGCTAGGTGATGGTTTTAGAAAGATGCTACCTAGAATTTTAAGGAAATTTAAATTCATTACTATGCTTTTTTAAAATTAGGAATGGATTTTTTTTTGTCAAATGCTTTTTTCTGTATCTATTGACATAATTGTATAGTTTCTGTTAGTTTTGCTTATATGGTCAATTATGCTGATAGTTTTCCAGAATATGTTGAGATGTTGAAATAATAGTATATCTTCTTGATTGGGGAGTTGTATCAAAGCTGATTCAAAATTAAAAAACAACAGCAACAACAAACAAACACCTAATTTCTGGGACCTAAAAGAAGCAAAGAATAAATGATCACCCTTTTTTTAAGTTTTGACTTTTTTGGGATGCATTTGTGCTTTCCCTAAGAAAGTATTTCCAATGCATGCAGTAGAAGAGGATGGATTTCTTTCTTATTTCCACCCTCCAAGATATTACCAGAGGGACAATAAAAGTTAAAACACATGGCAGCAGGAATATATAATTTTCTCCTGTACTCTTCAGTCTTCTTATCTAAGAAGAGGTTATTGACCAGTGATTTTGAGAAATGGATATTTCTAGCTCTGATAATAAGTTGTATGAATTAGAGAGGACTAATTTTAAAATATGGAGCCAAGTATTTGACTCTAGTAATTTCCTCAATAACACTATTCATAGGAAGGCCTACTTTCAGGATCACATTGAAAGGATTTTATACTTTAGAAATGTATCTCATTATAATAATGGAAATGACATGAATGAATGACATTCTTAGTGACTTTATTACTGCCCCTCCCATTAAGGATTTTTCCATCTTATTTGTAGCTAAAATCACACATTAATGTTGCTTTACCTGTTATAAAGTGAGCTTTTAAAGAACAGGGGATATCTTACTTTTCTATTATATCTTCAGTGCTAAATTTTTTTCATTCATTTATTTATGAAGAGCTATGCTTTGTTGGCCATTTTTAACTGTTGTGAGTTGCTTTGGAATACAGATCTGAGGTCAATGTGAAATAGTATTTCTAAATTTTTTCAGCAACTCCACAGAAAGTTGGTTTTACAGTTGGGATGATATGATGAGTATTATTGGTAATTATTTTCTGTTTGCTAAAGATATTAATGTGAATTAGTATTTTGATTTTTAATCATTTTCTGTGGAGGAAGAAATAGCTTTTAAAAAAAATCTAATATCTCTATTTTACATTGTATATATTTTCCTGAAAGATCACTTGTAATCATACTTTATGGGATATTTGGGACGTGAGCTAAAGTTAAGTCAAATTAATGAAATTTCTTTATTTCATTATCTATAATTGATTCATTCAAGGTGTTACTTTGGTGTTTTTTATGTAACTTTTTAATTATCTTTTGAAATATTCCTTCTCATTTTGTGGTATTTTGCCTTTTTTACTTCTTTCTACTTTTTCAATTTATATTTATCTTTCCATACAAAACAGTAAATTGTATTGATGCCAAAGTTGTAGACCTATTTGCCTTCATTGAACTACATTCTAGGGAAGAGACTGTTACATGGATTTCACCTTTCCTTTTGTGCAGAACATCGATATTGCAACCAATTTAACGTAGTAAGATATTGGGTCTGGCATTTTAATGTTTCATGTGACATAGCACATTAAAGTTTCCACAGTGCTGATGACAGCAGAAACATTCTTTCAATGATTATTTAATTCCCAACCACAAACTTAATAGTGCTTAATAATAAAGTAGTTCCACATATGGGATCTCAAAATTACTATGAGCAATAGTCATTTTAAAATTGATGATAAAATTTCTGTTCAGTGCCGGTCCTCAGAGTAACTCTCATGTTATATATACATAAAATGTGTGTGTATATATGTATATGTATGTAATACATATACATATATATATTAGGAAAATATTTTAAAGAAATATGACATTAATGAATATTTCCTACATATGTATTCAGTGTAATATATAGAAAAAATCTTGGAAATATATTTAATGCAACATTTATTTTATATGATTTTCTAGAATGATTGTGTTTGTTTTAAAGTAGAAATTGGGGAGTATAATTTTTATCTCCTTTAAAAGACTATGGAACTTTTAAATTATGAAATAAATATGTGATCTTTTATTCATCATACTACAATAAGAAATGAATAATAGTGTAGTAGAAAAAAATATTACTTCTAGAGTGAAAAATCTGGTCTTAAGTCATGACTGAGAAAAATCACTAGTTTTATAACCATGAACATACTTTGTATATAGTAAGGAGCTATTTAAATGAGTTATTACTTTCATAACAACAATTTACTGAGGTAACTAATGAATTATTTCAGATGAGAGTAGATTATCTCCCTATCTTTTCTTGCTTAAAAATAATTTGATGGGTGTCATTTGCTTTTTTGACATTGAAGTTATATTCAAGTGTATAAGTATTTAGAACCTGACAGGAATTTAAATGAAGGAAATATATAATAATATATTGGCTATAAAATTATCCAAATAATGTAAGAAAATATCTTAGAAATACATAGTGTACTTAAATATTGAGACTAACACATTATTGGTGGAATTGTGTACTAATCCATTCATTTTGGAGAGCTGAATAGAATTATATGTAAAAATGCTATTATTGCTTATTCTCTTTGACCCAGAAATATCATTACTATATCTATTTTGAAAGACAATTAGAGACAAATTAAAGGAACCTATATGTTCTAAAATATTCTTGGCAGAATTCTTTGTAGTGGGAAAGAACTGGGAATTACAGCTATGCCTATATATATGTGTGTGTGTGTGTGTGTGTGTGTGTGTGTGTGTGTGTGTATGTGTGTGTATATATATTTTTGTATGAAATAATTAAAAGTGAAATGTTTCGTGTGATATAGCACATTAATAATACTTGTATTTTTCAATTTTTATTGTATTATGTTTTCTTAGTTATCTATAAAAACAAATTTTATCTTTAAAATTTTGAATTCCAAATTCTCTCCTTTCTTCCATCCTCACATCCCCTCACTGAGAAGATAAGAAATTCAATATATGTGTAGTTATGCAAAACATTTTAATAATATTCATGTTGTGAGATAAACCATGCTTTAATCTGTATTCAGATTAGTTCTTTTTCTGGGTATAGACAATATTTTTCACCATAAGTCCTTCAGAGTTGACTTGGATCATTGTATTGCTGAGAATAGCTGTCATTCACAGTTGATCATCTTATAATACAGCTATTACTTTCTATAGAACACGTTTTACTTTCCATCAGTTCATAGAAGTCTTTCTAGGTTTCTTGAGAGCATCCTGTTCGTCATTTCTTATAGCATAATAATATTTCATCAAAGTCACATACCACAATTTGTTAAGTCATTACCCAATTAGTAGTCATCCCCTCAATTTCCAGTTTATTGCTGCCACAAAATGGTTGCTATAAATATTTTTATACAAATGGGTCCTTTTCTTTAAAATAAAAATCTTTTTTGGATACAGACCTAGTAGTATTAACACTAGGTGTAAGAGTAGGCAAGGTTTTATAACCATTTGGGTGCAGTTCCAAATTGCTCTACAGAATTGTTGAATCAGTTTACATCTCCACCAAGAGTGCATTTAACATCTCATTTTTCCCACATCACCACCACCATTTGTCATTTTCCTTTTCTGTCCTATTTTCAAATCTAAGAAGTATGAGGAAATATCTTAAAATAGTTTTAATTTATATTTATCCAAACAATAGTGGGTAAGAGATTTTTTTTAAATGTGGCTATATATAGCTTTAATTACTTAATCTGAAAACTGTTCACATCTTTTAATCATTTGTCAATTAAGTACTAGTTTGTATTTTTATAAATTTGACTCAGTTCTCTATAGTTGAGAAATGAGGATTTTGTCAAAGAAACTTGTCGATTTTTTTTTCACATTTACTATGGCTAACTATATTTTCAAACTTTCACCCCTGTTTAATCTCTTTTCTCTTTCCTTTCTCCTTAAACTTAAAAGTGTTTTGATTCTGATTCTCCCATGCCAATCTGCCCTTCATTCTATCACATAAACCCTTCTCAACTCCTTCCCTTTTTACTTTCCTGTAGAATAAGATCAATTTTTAAATAAATAATTAAGTAGATATATTATCTCTTGTTTGACCCAATTCTGATGAGTGTTAAGTTCCTTTACTCCCTCCCCCTTCCCTCTTCACCCCTCAATTCCCCTTTATTGTAAAAGTTTTTGCTTGCTTATTTTATGTGAAGTAATTTATACCATTTTGCTTCTTTTGGTACATGGAGGTACGCTTGATTTACATAATTCTTTCTCTTTGATCTCTTTAGGGTTCATCATGATGGGAGCATATACAATGATTATAGTAATATAAACTTTCCTACAAGGGAAAATCACAAGGTCATGAGCATGTCTGCTCTTTTTGGAAGGCATACACTTTTGTTGACTATATTATATTTGATTGAGAAATATGCTGGCTTTATGGTGTTCCTCTTTAAGGCAAACAGTCTAAATATATATCCAGCCTTGTCTTTGGTAAGCTGGCTATCGTTTGCCAACCTTTTCTCATTAGTGTTGCTTTTTGGATGTGATACTGCCTGAGTTGTCTTGCAATAAGAGTTTTCTTTTAAGTCTGCTTGATTTTGTGTTGTTGATAAGTATGTGTACAATGTGAGTGGAATAATGTTCTCAGAAGTTTTTAAATAACTTTTGTATGTGTTTTGACTGCATGTTGGGATCTGGTGAAACAGATAATTTTTAAGGGCACTCATTCCAAGAGATAGCAGTGTGGTCATTAAAAATGCTGCTCAGACACCCAGGGGTTTGCCAAATGCCACTGCTAGTTCAGTACAGTGCAAAGATGAATCTATACACTGAGCTGCCTTTGTGCAGAATTGTGATTACAGTTCCCAGCGTAGCCATCTGTTAATTCAAGACTAACATATCACTTCAAGACAGGTAAAATAATAAAATAGTAAATTAGTAAAATAATGAAGTAACAAAATAAAAAATAGTATTTCATGAAGTTGTCTGTCTCACTATTTTTTCTAGACTCATTAGAGTCCAGTGAGGAAAACAGTTAGGATAACTACTGATGACTTGGTATGCAGTGGAGGACCTCAGCATTTTCCATTTCTGACTAAGTATATTTTAAAAAAGGAAAGTCAGTAGTGAGATGAATTTAAATCTTGCTTTAAAATATTTTTGTGATATTAATGAAAATGTTGTAAAGTATGGGCTGTAATAACCAATTACTTTTAAAATTTAATAGTATTTTATTTTTCCAAGTACATGTAAAAATAGTTTTAAAATTCACATTTGTAAGATTTTGAGTTCTAGGTTTTTTTTCCTTCTTCCCTTCCATTTTCCTCCTCAAGAAAACAAGTAACCTGATAGAGGTGATTAATGTATAATCATTTAAAACATTTTCAGATTAATTATATTGTGAGAGAAAATCAAAACAAAAAAAATAAGGAAGACTAAAAAACAAAAGATGAAAATAGGATTCTTCACATTTCATTGTCTTCATAATTTTTTTCTCTGATTATTGATGGTATTTTCCATCCAAAGTCTATTGGAATTGTCTTGGATAACTGTACTGCTGAAAAAAAGCTAAGTCTGTCATAATTGATCTTATAATTTTTTTTTGTTACTGTGTGCAATGTTCTGGTTCTGCTCACTTCACTTAATATCAGGTCATGTAAGTCTTTCCAGACTATTCTGAAATTAGCCTCCTCATTATTTCTTATGGAGCAAAGCTATTCTATCACATTCATCTACCATAACTTATTCAGTCATTCCTCAACTGATAGATATTCACTCAATTTCTTTTTCATTGCCACTATAAAAAGAGCTGTTACAAATATGTTGGCATATGTTGGTCCTTTCTCTTTTTTATGATCTCTTTAGGATATAGACCCAGTCCAACTACTGAATTTTTAAATGTAATAATGAAAATTTGAAATAAAGAGTATAGTAAAAGAAAAAAAAGATATCTAGGAAAAATGAATATATCTTATTCATTGACTTGTCTAACTATACACAGTATGATAAAGCAACTAGTAAATCTAATCCATCTACAATGAGACAAATAACTTCCATGAAGAAAAAAGCAATAATCCCACTGTTCTTTGCCTCTGTTAGAACATATTTAAAATAAAAATCCAGTTCCAATTGACAGAAAGTAGGAGGGGATTGATAAGCAACAGGGTCTTTAAAGGTAACCAGAATAGCAAAGTTTTTAAGTCATATTAATATTAAAAATTTTGAGATTTTTGATTGGAGAAGAGACTAATAGGTAAGGGAAAAGGTAACGTTAATGGCTATATTTAAGTAGTTAAATGACTACCATAAAAAAGAGTGATTACAATTGTTCTATGTGGAGCCAAGTAGAAGCAATAATTTCTTATGAGCAACCTATAGAATTATATTTCAATATAAGGACAAAGATTTAGAGAGAGAGAAAGGAGCCATGTCAGCTGACCTAGTTAAATGTACAAAACAAAATATTGAGCCATGAACTGAACCAAATGAAAGCAAGAAAAATAAGAAGTTGGTGAAAAGCACAGTGTGCATGCTATCAATTAATTAACATGAACTTCTCCCCAAAGGAGGAGTCATCTGCCATTTTTTGAACATATGTTTTATGATGTGGGAGGGGGAATATATCAAAGAGGAACATACAATTTGTGAAATGGGAAGGCTGTTAACTTCATCATCCCCAGTCAATATGGCAACAGGGGAGGGATCTTGTACTTCAGCATAGGAATTCTGGTGTCTTTATGCATGGATCCATATAGGGGAGTGGCCCTTGATTGGATTGCCTGCTTTTTGCAAGAATTGTAAATAAATATACTTACTTCATTAATCCCAAAATAATTTTTTCTCCTTATTGCACATTCCTAACAATTCTCTAATTTTGTACACTTCATGTTTCTTTTGAGCTAATTCAATTCCACTTTGTTCATAAATCACAAGACCTTCTCTGATGAGAGCACACCATGCTGGGTGGTCCTGTGCCAGTGTCTCCTATATCATACAATCAATTTAAAAATTCTTAAGAACAACCTTGAGAGAGTCCTTTTATCACTTTTCCTAATAACTTTGTGAGCACTTTCTCCCTGTGAATTCCCCATAGTTGTTTTTTGTTTGTTTGTTTGTTTTTGGCAAGTGTACATTTGACATTTGAAGAATGTAACCAGCCCAATGATGGTGTGCTCTCTTGCTGAAGAGTTGAGAAGCTTGACAGTTTAGTCAGAGAAAGGACCTCCGGGTTTGGCATTTTATCCTGCTAGATGATCTTCCCAATTTTCCTGAGACAATTCAAATGGAAGCAATTCCCTTTCCAGTAATGCTACTAGTATACTCTCTAGACTTCATGGACATACAACAATGAGGTCAGCACAATGGTGCAGTAGACATTCAGTTTCGTAGTGAATTTAAGCCACACTTTCCTTTGGAGTCTCCCAAACACTGAACTAGCTCTGGCAATGTGTGTGTCAAACTCATTATTTTTATGGCCATTTCCTAGAAAGTACACTGCCAAAATGTCACTGTTTGTTATTTGATGGTGTACACATGGATACTGTGGTGCTGGCTGGTGGAGTACCTGTGTTTTCTTGGTGTAAATTGTTAGGCAAAATTAGTGCAAGGAACAGAAAATTAATCCATACTCTGTTACATCTCTGCTCCAAAAGCTGCATTGAGTACACAATCAACTTTAAACAAAAAAGTCATGTACCAATACTCCCTCAACTTTACTTTTGGCTTATATTCCGAGAAGCTACCCCAAATGTTCATAGGGACTATTTATATCCAACCTGTGGCAGAACATTTGGACTCATATTGGACTGATCAGCCATAGTCTGACACACTATAATTCGACTGTAACATAATGATGTCATGTTGGTGCTCCTCAAGAACAGTGGATAACAAGCAACTAACCAAGTATTAATAATGGACAGAAGTTGAAAACAGGCAAGTATAAACTTGGTATAAGGAAAAAATTCTCAATAATAAGATACATTTTAAAAATAAAATAAGTTGCCTTGTGAAATACTACTTTTGTTTTTGTTTTTGATTTTTTTTAATAACAGGCATTCTTTTCCATTAATAGGTTGTACTAAATAACAACTGCAGTCTCTGTCAGTTTTAAACTTTTATGATCCTATGAAATATGATTTCTAGGTTCCATTTCGTAGTCAATCATTAACATCTAGTCTGACTTACATAACTGAATACTTAAAGAAATTAACTAAGGCTATTCACTGGAAAGTCAAATACTGAAACTGAAGCTTAAGTACTTTGATTGCTTAATGAAAAAGACAAGACTTCTTAGGAAAGATTCAGATTTTGGTAAACTTTGAAGCCAAAGGAAAAATGGATAGCAGAGGATGAGATGGATAGATAGTATTATGGGAACAGTTTGAACTTGGACAGACTTCTAACAATAGTGGTGTATAGAGAGTGTTGGTATGCAATGGTCCATGGGATCAGAAGAAGTCAGACATGATTGAATGATTAAAAAACAAGAATGAAGAAAGAAGAACCCAAAATTCCCTAAAAAAAAAACACCCCTTATCTTTAGGAAATTAAAAAAAAAATCTTACCTTCTAAAGTACTAAGATGAGAATACTTATATCTTTGAGCAAGATATTCAGAAGGTATGGGAAATATTACAGTGATTCTTTCCTGTATATGTTTTTCTATTACCCATTGTACAATGACATAGGGCAGGACCAGGAATTTGGAAGTTAGGTTTTTATGGGATAACAGAGTTTTGTATCTCAAATGCAAAGTTTAGCCATTAAGTAAGTCAACATTAAGTGGAACAAAGGATTATTTATGGTCAGAATTCAAATCCTTGGACTTTGAGGCATACAAGCAATACAGTGTTAGCCTTAGGAAAAGGAGGAAGTAACTGAAGGAGAATAACTATACAATCATAGGCTCTATTTCTGAAAGTAACTTTAGATTTAAACTAAGGATCATAGCTTGTTTTCTTTTTTTTTTATGTTGATAATTTCCACTTTTTTAAATTGACTCTCTTACATCATAGTTGCTGATTTTCATTTAGATCATATTCTATGTTCCAACTTGTCCATAGCATTCCTAAAATGTTGTCCAAGAATGAATATAATGTTACAAGTCATGACTAATCAGAGCAGAATATGGCACTTTGGACACAGAATATCTATTTAATCCTCAAAATAATATATTACAACAAGTGATTAACATATGACTCTGGTAATTCACATCAAAGGATTTATTAAAATCCCCAAATTTCATTCATATATTTCATTAAAATTACAATGGGCAACATAAACTTTTAAACCCTTGTTTGTCTTAATATTTATCTCATCATCACAATTCTAACTTTGTTCACTTTTCTGTAATAGTGAAATCCTTTGTAACCTTATTTAACTAGTGTCATAATTACAAAAGTTTAAAATGGGGCAAAAACAAAAAAGGACACATTTAATGATATTTGGGGAACAAAGGGAAGAGCAAAGAAGGAATATGTGTGTGTGTGTGTGTGTGTGTGTGTGTGTGTGTGTATGTTTTTTGAGGCTAGAATGGAAAAAAGCAAGAAACCCAAATTATTTAACACTTCATACCAGAACAAAGGCCACTAAATGTTATGAAGAAAACTCAAAAATGTAATTTCAAAGAAATGAGCTAAAATTTTCCTGACTCACTTTATGAATAGGAAATTCATTTAATCATCATCTGCCTTGAGCATAAGCTGAAAATGCTCTTATTGTAATAGATAGGTACAATATGCATTTGAGAGGGGAATTCTAACACTTGAAATTCCTTCTGCTGCCAAAAATTAGAGATCGATTTTGGTTTGGTTTTGTAAAAAGGCAAATAGTCTCTTAATTTGAAAGCATAGGACCAAAGTAGTGAACATAGACTTGAAACCCAAGTTAACTAAGGCAATATTGAAATATTTAACTGTCATCAATTCTTCAATTAATAAAAAAGTATAGAGGCAGAAGTAGTTAAGGAGTCTAGTGAATGGAGTGCTTGTAATAGAGACTGGAAAATCTGAATTTAAATTTGGCCTCAAGTATTTATTAATTGTATGAAGTCAAACAAAGTATTTAATGTCTGTCTCTCTCCTTGGACTTTGAGGCATACAAGCAATACAGTGTTAGCCTTAGGAAAAGGAGGAAGTAACTGAAGGAGAATAACTATACAATCATAGGCTCTATTTCTGAAAGTAACTTTAGATTTAAACTAAGGATCATAGCTTGTTTTCTTTTTTTTTTATGTTGATAATTTCCACTTTTTTAAATTGACTCTCTTACATCATAGTTGCTGATTTTCATTTAGATCATATTCTATGTTCCAACTTGTCCATAGCATTCCTAAAATGTTGTCCAAGAATGAATATAATGTTACAAGTCATGACTAATCAGAGCAGAATATGGCACTTTGGACACAGAATATCTATTTAATCCTCAAAATAATATATTACAACAAGTGATTAACATATGACTCTGGTAATTCACATCAAAGGATTTATTAAAATCCCCAAATTTCATTCATATATTTCATTAAAATTACAATGGGCAACATAAACTTTTAAACCCTTGTTTGTCTTAATATTTATCTCATCATCACAATTCTAACTTTGTTCACTTTTCTGTAATAGTGAAATCCTTTGTAACCTTATTTAACTAGTGTCATAATTACAAAAGTTTAAAATGGGGCAAAAACAAAAAAGGACACATTTAATGATATTTGGGGAACAAAGGGAAGAGCAAAGAAGGAATATGTGTGTGTGTGTGTGTGTGTGTGTGTGTGTGTGTGTATGTTTTTTGAGGCTAGAATGGAAAAAAGCAAGAAACCCAAATTATTTAACACTTCATACCAGAACAAAGGCCACTAAATGTTATGAAGAAAACTCAAAAATGTAATTTCAAAGAAATGAGCTAAAATTTTCCTGACTCACTTTATGAATAGGAAATTCATTTAATCATCATCTGCCTTGAGCATAAGCTGAAAATGCTCTTATTGTAATAGATAGGTACAATATGCATTTGAGAGGGGAATTCTAACACTTGAAATTCCTTCTGCTGCCAAAAATTAGAGATCGATTTTGGTTTGGTTTTGTAAAAAGGCAAATAGTCTCTTAATTTGAAAGCACAGGACCAAAGTAGTGAACACAGACTTGAAACCCAAGTTAACTAAGGCAATATTGAAATATTTAACTGTCATCAATTCTTCAATTAATAAAAAAGTATAGAGGCAGAAGTAGTTAAGGAGTCTAGTGAATGGAGTGCTTGTAATAGAGACTGGAAAATCTGAATTTAAATTTGGCCTCAAGTATTTATTAATTGTATGAAGTCAAACAAAGTATTTAATGTCTGTCTCTCTCCTTTTCCTTAATTGTAAAATGTGGATAATAGTGGCCCTTAGCTCCCAGAATTGTTATGAGAATAAAATGACATAATATTTATTGAATATTTAGCAAAGTTCCTGGAATATATAATAAATGCTTGTTTCTTTCCATTATGGATTAATTATCCCATATAATGAAAGAAGGCAGATAGGTGACAGAGAAGATAGTGTCAGGTCTGGAGTCAGGTAGAATCATCTCTTTGAGTTCAAATCAGATTTTTACTAGCTGTGTTTCCCTACGCAGGTCACTTGACCCTGTTTGTCTCTGTTTCTATAACTGTAAAATGAGCTAGAGAAAGAAATGATAAATCTCTTCTCTATCTTTCCCAAGAAACTCAAAAATGTGTCACAAATAATTGGACAAAGAGATGAGAGTACCAGATCTTTTTACTTGTCCTCTAAGGAAACTACACAGGTCAAGAAGAAACAGATCAAAATAAAGAACAATCAATTGGTTTAACATTGGGAAAGAAGTGCAACAAGGCTTTATCCTGTTACTTTATTCATTTAATTATACACAGAGTACATCATGCAGAATGCCAGGCTGGATGAATCAAAAATAGAATTAAGGTTATTGGGAGAAATATTGACTATTTTTTCAGAGATACATGTGCTACCACTCTGATTACAGAAAGTGAAGAATTAAGAAACCTCTTGATGAAAAGAAGAGAATATAAAAGCTGGCTTAACTCTTAATAGAAAAACCCCTCTAAAATCTTGGCAACTGGTCATAGCACTTCCTGACAAATAGAAGAAAGAAAATGTAACAATGGGGGATTTTATATAAATGGGGTCAAAAATCACTGGAATTGTCAAATGTAGTTATGAAATTAAAAGATGCTCATCGGAAAGAAAGCTATGGCAAATCTGTACAACAATCAAAATTAAAACCAAAAAAAAAAATCACAGAGCTATCATCTTGTTAACAAAGATTCCTATATACTGTAGAAAAGTGTGGCTATGTGAGCTAGAATATAAAGAAAGCTGAGCATCATCAAATCATTGATTTCAAATTCTAGTACTAGAGAAGACTTTTGCGAGTTCCTTAGACATTAAGGAGATAAAATCATTCAATACTTAAAGAAATCAATTCAGCATATTATTGATTTGATTAGATGATCAATATACTGAATTGTAAATATTGAATACTGAAGGTCAAATACTTTGGCCACGAAATGTGAAGACAAAATTCATTGGAAAATACCCTGATTTTGGAAAAAAATGAAGGAAAAAGGAAAAACATATGGCAAAGGATGAGATGGATTGAAAATATCATGGGAATAATGAAATTGGGCAAACTTTGAGACACAGTAGAGAATAGAGGGACCTAGCTTGCTCTATTGCATGGGTTCAAGACTAAATGAATGAAAAACAATACACTGAAAGAACTAACAGAGGTATCTTTTTTCCATTATTAGTAACTTTAGAATGATAGTGATGAAAGGAGAAGGGGTTCTCAGATGAGAGGACAGATTTGGTTCCAATTTAAAAAAAAATCAAACAGATGATATGCTTGTTTAGCTAATAGATAATGCAAAACTGAAGGTGATAGTTAATATGCTAAAAAATCATGGATTTCTATAGAGATGATGGATTTCTAAAACAATGGACCCAGTATAATAACATTAAATTTAGTAGTGTTTAGTAAAAAGATATACAATTAAGGTAAAAAAAAATAGAAAGGGACTTTTTCAACTGCAAACTTAATATGAGTGAGCTATCTGGAAATCATATATTTAATATAATCTTTGACAATTGTCCCAGTTCAAAGATCTAAAATAATTGATTTAAAACACTCATATTAGTGATCAACCCACTGAAATACATAATTTTTCAGATGAAGAAGCAGACGACAGAAGTGAAACTATTTGCCTAAGATCAAACATTATACAATGAGTAGTACCTCAGGCATTCAAATGCAAGGCCTCTGACTGCAAATTGAGTCATATTTTCTGAATAGTGTTTTTCAGTGTGCTTCTTTTCAAAATGAGAAAAATCATGAAAACTTGAACATACTAATGTATCTGATTTAATTAATGTTAATCAATATTAATATTATCAGAATCAATAGAAGTTATTTCACTGACAGATAAACTATTTCTTTTCCTTGCTGGACATTTGTTTTAGACAGGTTGGAAAATTGGTTGTTTTGGTTGAACACCCAATGAAGAAAACCTAATATCAGACGCCTCAGGTAAGTGTGCTGTCTGGAATTTTGTAGTCAGTTTCCAAGTGATCATCCAAAGATCATTGATTAAGGATGTTTGGGCTCAGTTAAGCATGTTAGTTTATTGACAGATTATAATGGACTCAGCAGTGTGTGAGAAGCTAACAATTTAGCTGAGACATTTGGACTTTAAAATTGAAGTATGCTTCTGAGAAAAGGATGTCTCCTGTATGTGCTTATGTTGTGGAAAGAACTGATATATGACTGCTCTTTCCAGTCATTTATGCAATGCACACATAGAAGGAAGTAGAATGATGTAATGAAATATGATTATTTTAATCACCACTTCCTGACAGTGCACTCACTAATAATAGATATTTGTCTATTTTCCAAGGGAATTTTACAGAAGGCACATTCTTATCTAGCATCCTAAGCAGAAAAAATAAGTAAAATATTAAAATATTTGGATATAAATATTATATTATTTAGTTAATTAATGAATTATCTAATTTTTCTTTAAGCAGGGGAGATTATGTGATTAGTTCAATCACTTTATAAGATTTAAAATGTAAGTCTTTTTTACAGGAATACTAAGAATTTATTAAATACTATCATAATAAGACAATAAGGACTTGGACTAGGAATTCAATAGAAAGAAACAATCAAGCTGGAGAAAAAAATTGCAAAGAAGAAATGGAGAGGCTCCAAACAGTAATTTAATCTAAAGGATTAAAGAAAGAAATCAAAAATTGTATTATGCAACATGGGTAACATTTATAATGCTACTTAGTAATCCAAGAATTGGATTAAATTTTTTGGTACTAAACTAGACAGATCATTTGCCACCCACTATTAATATATTAAATGTGGATCTTTCTTTGAGGCACTCAATCTGTTGCACAACTCTAAAATTATGATTTTATAAGAAAAAAACAACAAAAAACTTTTAAAATCTAAGGCACAGATTGATTACAAGAGGATCTATATACAATGGTAATCTTCTTATTTCCACCACTAGAAAATATTTCTGGCTGTTATGTCTGTGCTGCTTCAGCATTTCTGAACACTGTCCTGACACCATTTTAATGATACCACTTTGTCATAGTTTAGAGTAGATTTTTTTAAGGATTCAAAAGGTTTCTTAAACTGTCTTACAAGTGTCCTCTGTATTTTATTTTTATTTTATTTTCAGTTTGAACATTTTCTGGTTATATTTACAAATTCATTAATTTTATTTTTCAATATGACTAATTTAATTTTTATTTTTTTTGTTGAGATATTTCAGGACTTTTCTTTGTAAATATATTTATAATAATTTGTTCCCTATGTTATAATGTATTTTCAGCCTCAAAATTTAATTTGTACTTTTAAAATCAATCCTATACACCCAACTATTTCTTAAAACTCTGTATAGAGTTTATGCTTTTTACTCGAAGTTTCTTTTTAAAACATGCAAATAAAATTCAGCGCAATGTTTCCTTATTTTTTTTTAAGAACAAATACAGAGCACTCCAAATATCTTAGTACAGTTTTAATTCTTAGTACAGTATTACACCTTGTAATAAAATTCTCTGTTAAAAGTTTTAAATTTTCTCCCTCCCTGCCCCCACATTGTAGCCTTCTTTTATTTTTCAAGATTTTTTTTTAATTTTTAAATTTTTAGAAATTTGCCAATTATCCTCAAATTCAACATTTTTTTAGCTGTTCCTCTTGTTTGGAATGCCCTGCCTCTTCATTTACTGTCTCTTAGCATCCATATATTCTTTTAGCATTCAATTTAACCATATTTTACAAAAAAGCTGAACTGGACCTTCCTAGTGCTTTTACTTCTTAAAATTACCTTATATTTATTCTGTATTAATCTTGCTTGCCCTTATTCATGGACATAACTACTTATTAGAATGTAAACTCATTGAGATCAAGGATTTTTTGTTTTCCTGAGGCAACTGGGATTAAGCGATTTGACCAGTCACACAGCTAGGATAAGAGGTTAAGTGTCTGACCTTGAACTTGAACTCAGGTTCGCTTGACTCCAGGGCAAGGGCTAGAATTTGCCATCTAATTGCCCCAGGGACTGTCTTTTGATTTTTTCTTTTTTTTTTCCCCTTTGTATCCTCATTCAAAGTGTCTGTACATAGTACTTTTTATTTAATTATTATCATTATTATTCATATATTATTAAATTAATAATGCTTATCTACTTTTACTTCCTAACATATAAGTCCTTAATAGATGCATAATGAATGATCAAATAATAAATAAATAAATTACATACATATATATCACTTTTTCATGCTATCTTCACAATATATCTTGTATTTGGCTCCTTTCCTAACAAGAAATCATTCAGATGCTCATTTTCTCTCACTTAGATATCTACAATAATCTCTTCACTAATATTTCAATTACTACTGTTTTGCCCTTTCAATGCCTTGTCTACAAAGCTTCCAAATTATCTAAAAGTTCAAGTCTTAGTGTGTAACTCTCCTACAGACTTGAATCTGTAGAGGATCCTTACTGTCTCAGGATAAATAGAGAACTTAACTTATCATTAAACTTTTTTTATTAAAAATTTGGTTTCTAAGCACTTAGCTGTGTAGACTGACCTCATTATTTTCCTTCATATATTCTACCTTACAGCCAAATAGATATATTTATTATTCTTTGTAGTTCTTTAAATAGTCTATCACACTCACAGGAAATGAACTGTTAAATCTGTTAAACCTCCTAGATTCATGAATTTATTTTCTGATCTCTCCTTCTGTTAGAACTGATTCCCTCTTTAAATTACACACACACACAATATACATATAAACATATATATGTGTGTGTACATATGCATATTTACATGCACACAGACATAAATAAAAAAAGAGGAGAAAGAGAAAAGAAAACAAGGAAGATGAAAAATATAATAAAATAAGAGAGACAGAGATAGAGAGAAGAAAGAGAAAGAGAAACAGGGGGCAGGAAGAGAGGGAGATACAAGAACTATATATTTAATGGTTTAGGATTATATTCATACCATGAGGAGGCATTAGAATAACATTTATGGTGAAGGAAAAGGCATTCGACATAACTATATGTTGCTATTTTCTTAAAAGCATTTATAGTTAAATAGAGCAAAAAAATATATATATATTAAATATCTTAAATATTTTTTAAGTTGTTTGTATACAAAGGAAAACATGCTGAAAGGATATAAGTAAAAGAGTGGGTTGTGTGGAATCAAGGTCCAGAAGAACATAGTTGTGGAAGTCCATTCTTTGCATATCTGGAATTAAGTGAATTACTTTATATAAGATAATTTGTAGCAGCAGTTTTTAGTATTTTTCATGATTAATCATTTTCTTAGTACTCTTTCATCATTTATATTTTTTTGCTCAATGCAATTTAATTTACCTAACCGATCAAAAACTTATTATATGTCAGGAATAGGGCTAATTGACAATAGTAAAGTAGTATATATCCTCAAATAGCTTAAATGTTATTACAGAAAGCACATAGCCAAGTAATGTAAGTTACTTTTGAGGGACAAGAGAACATTCTTGAATTTTACTTTAATTTCATACAAGTCTACTTATATAGAAAGAATGGAAGTATTATCTTAGTAAGACTTATGTACAATGTGATTTCAGATAGGCATAATTGACAATCATCATTCTATACCCTTCCAGAAAGTCAATTAGTCAATAAGCATTTATGAAGAGCTTAAAATGAACTAGAAATCATGGTAATGACCCCCAAGAAGCATATATTCCATTAACATTTGTGTATGAATGTGTCAGAGACTGTGGAAATAATTGGGTAAGAAAAACAGAACACTCAGGAGATAATAACTAATATTAGAAAGAAAGGCAGCAGGAGCTGGAGTTAATGAGACATATCTACTATAGAATAGAAAGGAGGTAAAAATGTAGACTGGAATTTGCTAAAGCTTGTGTGTACATTTATTTACAATGTATTTGTTAAGTATTTAATAATTTCATTACACTGAAGGACTAATTCTTCAAAATAAATTCTGAGTATAATTTCTGTATGTAGCAATACAATATTAAACAATCTCACTATACCCCATACAAAATCTGGATGCTTTGAAACAATATCAAGATGGTGTGAAGCTTATATTTATGGTATATTGTGAATTAAAACCATAAAGGTAAGGAGGTATTTAAGACATCAGCAATAATATGAGGGTTTGTTTGGCAAAAGTGTGAGATTTTGAAATTGCCCATTATTTTTGGAATCTCTTAGACACCATTTATATTCAATAATCTTATCTATTCTCCCTGTTGTATAAAAACTATAAACAACATGCCATGAACAAAAAAAAAAAAAACAGTCAATTTGTCTCAATTCTGTTTCTACAAATTTCAGTCTTCTAGAAATTACAAATGTCAAGCAAAATAACTCTATTCTATATGACAAGTTTGCCAGATGTCTGCAATAAGAAAGTGACAGCTTTGTGTTCTAGTTTTTTACTTCCTTTGATGAGGCTGTGCTATTTGCTTTTCTGATGCATGCTGCACTCTTTAAAGAATGTGATAATTGCAAATCAATGGCAATAAGTTCTGAAGCTATTAAATCATTCAATTTTTCAATATTCAAATCTAACTTTTAAAAATGGTTAATTTTAACAGCTTTTATAATATGCTATGATTACATGGAGACACTACCATTCAATTTTACAATAGGTGACTGGACTGTAGTACAATTTAAAAAATAACATTTTGGGATGGTATTAAAAATTAGTTATAATTCTTTTTTTTTCTTATTCTGAAGATGACCTTTAATGAGTACTGGGGAATAAAAAGTATATGGAATAATGCTTACATTCACATTATAGACAATAAATGCAGTATTACTAAGAAAAGAATTCTGGTGGTATTACTAATTGGTTCTATTTATACAATATAATTAGTATCTATTAATCATCTATTGCATTTAAAACATTGTACTAGATTCTGTGGAAATCATACAATTGAGATTAAATTCACTTTAGTTCAGCAGTTATTCATTAAACCTCTATTATGTGCAAGATATGGTGAATACAAAACACAACAAAATGAGTAATAGTGTCTGATCTAAAAGGACTTCACATTTTATTCCATGAAAAATGGATTTAAATTCAAAAAAACTTATAATTTATAAGAACACATGGTACAAATACCAAAAAAAGTTATTTTATGATATTACATAATAATAATTTAAATTAATCCATTAAATTTAATTAAATTAATAAACTATTCTATAATGTTACTACTATTTGCTAAACAAAGCAGACAATAAGAAAGATATTAATCAAATCATTGATATTTTCAAAAGATTTTCTTCCACTTATGGAGAAAGAAGAACAAATATAACAGACAGAGATAGATGTCAGACAGACAGACATATAGATATTTGGATGGATAGATAGATGATAGATAGATAACCAGAAATTAAGTAATATTTTATGAAAAAAACTATTCATGTTGGGAAAGCATAATATGGAGAAAGACTTCATATGCTACTTTTTAAGATAAGCTTTGAAGAAAACTCATATTATTAAAATGTAAAAGTGAGGAAAGAGTGAATTCCAATCATAGGAAAATACCTAGAAAAATAAACAAAGATAGATAATAAAATTGTTTAAAAACACCAAAGGAGCCCCTTTGAATATATAAAATTTGAGTAAAAGTAAGTAAAATTTAATAAAGATATAATAAAACAAATTAGAAGTTAGAAGGACAGCAGTTCCCACAATAAACATAGCACTTTAGAATATGAAAGCCTTAGGAGATCATTATATACCTCAACAATGATACTGTTTGAGGATGTATTCTGATGGAAGTGGACCTCTTCGATAAAAAGAACCTTAATTGATCAAAGATGGACAGAAGCAGCTACACCCAGAGAAAGAACACTGGAAATGAATATAAACGGCTTGCATTTATGTTTTTCCTCCCGGGTTATTTATACCTTCTGAATCCAATTCTCCCTGTGCAACAAGAAAACTGTTTGGTTCTGCACACATATATTGTATTTAGGATATACTGCAACCCATTCAACATGTAAAGGACTCTTGCCATCTTGGGGAAGGGGTGGAGGGAGGGAGGGGTAAAATCGGAACAGAAATGAATGCAAGGGATAATGCTGTAAAAATTACCCTGGCATGCGTTCTATCAATAAAAAATTATTTAAAAAAAGAATATGAAAGCCTTCATGCAGAAGGTAGAATGTGAGTTAGACTTAAATAATTCAAAAGGCAGAGGGGAGGATTCTGGGAAGATGGCAAGTAGAACCAAAAATTCCAAGGGACAACCTGAGAAGACCCAATAATTGACCCCAGGACCGGTATTTAACTTGTCTGTAAAAGTAAATTATCTTTAGGCCAACTTCACAGAAATAGCCAGGTTTAAGTCTTGGGGCTAGTTGAATTTAGAGGAAGCCCCAGGCACAACAACAGGAACTTTCACCTCCTGTGGATCAGGGTTGTTGAGAATCTGAATCCTCAAAGACTGAGGGAACCTCTGCTGATAAAGAATGCAGACCCAGCTATGCTGCAGAGATGCAGCCCTGGGAAGCAGGAACTAGTCATACCTTCTGAGTGTAGAAGCAGCAGGACAGGATCAGCAGTCTGTGAACACTTGCAGAAGGGTGAAGCTTTGGGTTTGGAGTTCCAGGTCAGAGGGGAGAGCTGAAGTAAAGCTAGAAGCATAATTCCTCACCCAAGAATTATAGGTATATACACTAACAGTGCTCATTAAAAAATGAATTGGAAAACAAGAAAGACCCCAACCATAGAAAATTATTTTGGGAATAGGGAAGATGAGGTTCTTCTACAGAGGATGAAAGTGAAGCTTTAAAAAAAAAACCTTATTTTTCTACAAAGAGTAATGTTATAGGCAAACTAAAAAAAAGACTTCAAAAATCAAGTGAGAAAGATTGAGGAAAAACCAAGAAAGAAATATTCAAGAAAAACAATAAGTTATCAAAAAAGCTGATCAATTAGAAAGGGAGATCTAGGAGAAAACAATACTTTGAAAATTAGAATTAGTAAGGGGAAGACCATGAACTTATAAGAGACCAAGAAATTATAATTTTTTTAAATGAGAAAAAGAAGAGAATTTGAAAAAAACTTATTTAAAAATACATCTGGAAAACAGATAAGAGAAAACATAAGAATAATTGAATTATTGGAAAACTATAATGCCTCAAAAGTACCTTGACACAATAATATAAACAAAAAAATCAAAGAAAATCGTCCTGCAGTAATAGAACACAAGAGGAAAGTAATAATAATAATAATAATAATAATAATAAAAACTCATCACCACCTTAAAGAGATCCTACATGAAAAACACATGAAAATATTTACGTGAAACTCTGAAACCTCTAGATCAAAGAGAAAGTTCTACCGATAAATAAATAAATAAACTATTCAAATATCCTGGAGCTCCAATTAAAATTGTATGGGATTTATCAGCAGAAAAAAAAGAAAGAAAGAAAAAAAGATTATAAATGCTGGAATAATATATATTAACAATCAAAATGATTAGGTTTGTGGCCAAAAATATCATATCCAGCATAGCTAAACTTAATATTGAATAGGAAAAATGGACAATTTTTAAAGATTTTTTTCTCTACCAAACCTGAATTCAATTGAAAATAGAAGATGAGTCATCACCAAAAATTAATGTCAAGACTCAAAAAGAACGTTTTTTTTTAACATAGAGCTATAGAACATATAATTTAAATTGATGTATTAGTAATTGAATTGTTCAAAAGAAAGTCTGTGGAAGAACTTAGTATGATCTGATTCTAAAACGCAAAACTATCTAGGAAAAGGTAAAAATAGCATTATGCTATACAAATGAGGTACAGAGTAAGAACTGACACAACTATTAGAGAGAAGAGTAGGCCTGGTAGTTCTGGAAAAAAAAAATTATTCATATCTGTAATAGGTAAATAAGGAACAATACATGTAGTTTAGTTATAGTTCAGTTTAAGCACATATAATTAGGCTTAAGCTTAATTTATACCCAGCTTAAGTAGCATAGAGGTGGATGGGATAAAAGGCAGAAAAACGATAGAGTAAAAAGTGCACAGAAGACAACAAATTAATAATATACAAGGAAGCAAAGAAAAGATGGCAGTAATGAATATAATCTCTTCTATTGTTATATATGCTTTCTTTGAATGGAAGTTTATTATTGATATTCTGCTGGACAAATAGCAATGTGTTGTTTTGTTATTTTCCTTTTCAGTCTCTCTTTTTCTATTATGTTTTTTTCCTTTTTTTGTATTTAGTTTTAAATAAATATTTAACAAAATAATAATCAAAAATTCAAAAGGGTAAGAAGGAAGGAAAGCATTTCAACCCAGTTTTTCATATGATGGCAATTATGCTGTACATTCATTTTTTTATTTTTTTAAATAACTTTTTATTGACAGAACCCATGCCAGGGTAATTTTTTACAGCATTATCCCTTACACTCACTTCTGTTCCGATTTTTCCCCTCCCTCCCTCCACCCCCTACCCCAGATGGCAAGCAGTCCTATACATGTTAAATAGGTTACAGTATATCCTAGATACAATATATGTGTGCAGAACCAAACAGTTCTCTTGCTGCACAGGGAAAATTGGATTCAGAAGGTAGAAATAACCTGGGAAGAAAAACAAAAATGCAAGCAGTTTATATTCATTTCCCAGTGTTCTTTCTTTGGGTGTAGCTGATTCTGTCAATCTTTGATCAATTGAAACTGAATTAGATCTCTTTATCTAAGAGATCTACTTCCATCAGAATACATCCTCATACAGTATCGTTGTTGAGATATAATGATCTCCTGGTCCTGCTCATTTCACTCAGCATCAGTTCATGTAAGTCTCATCAGTCCTCTCTGTATTCATCCTGCTGGTCATTTCTTACAGAACAATAATATTCCATAACGTTCATATACCACAATTTGCTCAAACATTCCCCAATTGATGAGCATCCATTCATTTTCCAGCTTCTAGCCACTACAAACAGGGCTGCCACAAACATTTTGGCACATACAGGTCCCTTTCCCTTCTTTCGTATCTCTTTGGAGTATAATATGCTGTACATTCATAATGCACACATACATACATGTGCGTTTGTGTGTATATAGTTTGAGCACTTTATAAATGTATTTATTTTAAGTTTTTTTCCCCATTTTAAACCTTCCCACCAAATTCTCTCCCTCCCTCTCTGTCTCTTTCTCCAATTTCTATCTAATAAGAAGGCAAAATTGATTAAAGAAAAACAGAGAGGCAGAAACAGACAGACTGAAACACAGAACAAAAAGAGATAAATATAAAGAGAAGGATAGATAAAAGGAGAGGAAGAGGTAGAAGGAGAGGGAAAGAAAGAGCGAATTATGTAAAATGATTTTTGACATAAGCTCTGTTTCCAAATAAAGAAAAAAAAGAAAGGGGGAAAAATGCTTCTTCAATATATATTCTGAGTCCATTGTTGCTTTTTTTTGTTTTGTTTTGTTTTGTTTTGTTTAATTTGGAGTTAAATTGCATGTTTCATCATCTCTAGAACTGTGGTGGATCAATCTATTGTTCTGTGATCTCAAGTCTTAAATTGATGATTTTTATTGCTGTTTCGGTGTAGACTATTCTGTTGCTGCTCACTCCACGTTGCATCAGTTTATACTATTTTCCCAAGGATATTTTCTTTTCCAAAATAACCTATTTCATTTCATTCAATATAATACTATTCCATTATATTCATATATCATATCTTGTTGAGCCAGTCCCTAGATGATTGGCATTCTCTCAGTTTCCAATTTTTTGTCATCAGAAAAATGAGGCTATAAATATGTTTGTACTTATAGACATTTTTCTTCATGTTAATCAATCTGATGAGTGTGAGATTGCACTTCAGAATTGTTTTAACCGGCATTTCACCAAATAATAATGGTTTAGAGTATTTTATGTATTAATAGATGTTTCTCCCTCTTAAAACTGTCTATTCATCTTTTAATAATTTATCAATTGGGGATACTTCAGTAGTTTTTAATGGAATTGAAAAGGTTTATCAAATTACATATCATATAATCAATCTTTATGCCACCCACTTCATAACATATTTGTTGTAAGACATAAACCAAATGAGTGAATAATTAAAAAAAAAAAACCCACAAAACAACCAAACTACAGAAAACAGTTCATAAGCTGATTACACAGCAAACTTGAGAATTACAGTATATGTGTGATGCTGGTTAGTCAGTAAAAGAAAACCAGTTTTAATATCCTGTGAATAGTTTAAGTACTATAATAAATAATCAAACTATTCAGTATTTCAGTAATAAAAGTATGCATGATTAGATTCCAGTATAGGTCAAAGCACTATAAATAATTTAAATAGAGATGTAAAACATTTTTGAAATTAAATACTCATGTCTTTTACAAAAATCAGTATGAGTTGTTGCCTATACTTTATTTTCAGTTGGTTTGGAATTCCTATGAACTAAACACCTAATAAGGAAATATGTTCTCTTCCCCTGGCACCTCCCTATATAAGGAAAGCATTAAGTCTGGTCAAATACCAACAGGAGATGATCAAATTATAAAATAAAAACTTAGAAATATCTATATCCTTTTAATATAAAATTACTTGATAATTACATATCAATTAATGAGTATTTATTGAATGCCAAGTATAGGCAAGGACTGCATTAGATACTTTAGAGGGAATCCTAAATAAAATACTCCATGAGGAGAGAAGGCCACACACACACACACACACACACACACACACACAAATTATAATACATATAGGATGTTTGTTTTGTCCCAGAGGAAATAGTATTAGTTCAAAGGGAAGGTCAAAAACAGTTTAATATAGGAGAAATTATTAGGACTTAGCCTGGAAGGAAGCAAAGAGACCAAGATAAGTAAGTATTTAATTTTACCCACAAGATACAATTTATGCAAAGATCTAGATATCAAAAGATAATCATATAATATAATGATATAGATAAAAGACAAAAGAATTTGTGTAACACAATATAGCATAAGAATCAACACACTACAGTGAAGGAAAATCATGAATAGTATTTTTTAGCAGATGACTCACCCAGAAACATGGTTTCAAATTTCTTGAGTATTGTGACAAAAGGAGAGTCTTATAAGTTAAAGTGCTCCCATCTAAAGTCAGTTCCCCATAATCACCTCAAAATTGGGAGAAATTTCTATCAAACTAAAAGACAAAAGGAACAACAAAAAATAAAGCTACTATTTTAAAATCTTAAGTAGATAAGTTCCTTTTGCTTTAAGACTGATGCCTTTCTCCTCCAACTGACTTTTTTCTGAAAATTGATCTAGAACTTTACAACTGTGCTCCTTACCTAAATCTGTCCATCTATTCATCCATCCATGCATCCATGCACCCATCTATTAATATGCAGTGGTAAAGGAAGTTAAGATTACAAGCAAAACTCTAGCAATGGGAAAAGAGAAGGTTAAGTTAGACCTTCTTAAACTCATTATGTCCAAAAGAGAACTCAATATTTTTCCTGAAACATTTCCCATTTCCTACCTCTGTTCTTATAGAGAAAAAAATATCACCTTCCTAATCCCTCAAACTCACAATCTAGGAATCATCCTGAATTTCTCACTCTCTCACATATTAAATCTAAATTGTCTCTAAAATACATCTTTTTCCTCCAACATCTCTCAAATACACTTCTTACTCCTATGATACCACCTTTAATTCAGACCGTTATTACCTTACTTTTAGACTATTATGACAGTCTATATGTTTGTAAATTTGTCTCTCTCAAATGTCTTCCCAATGCAATTCTTTATCCAGTCCTAAAGTGTAGGTCCAATGACATGATTCAGGTCCATTCATTCCAATCAATTGCTTTCAATCTTCCTGGAATTCAAATATCTTCATTATCTAAGCCTCTCTTGCCTTTCCAATCTTCTTACACTTTATTCTTTTATTATTATTCTTTCATCCAGTGCATCTGCCCTTTTTCCCGTACACTGTTCTCCCCAATAGATTGTGATCTCCTTGAGGTCAAGAAACGTCTTTTGACATTTTTTGATATCCTCAGTGCTTAGTACAGTACCTGGCATGTGACAGATGCTTTATAGATGTTTAATGATTAATTGATTTCCTGCAGAAATTGTATTTAAGGACTTTCAAAAGCATGCTTAGTTTACAAATTCATTGCTTATTTTGAAAGATAATTTTCTGCAGATTGAGCGATAATGCCTACGAGGGTCTAAATTGAATAATAAATTTTAATAATCTGGAACTCCATGGGTTTAGAGATTGTTGAGTAATTGTGGTACAGTTTCTAAGAGTAACAATCTGAAAATAGGAGTTTTTCAATATAACTCAATTATAATTGTTTCAATATAACTAATTAGGAAAATGAGTCAAAATGAAACCAGTCTTGGAGAAAGGGCCAAGGATGCAGTGTTACTAGGAAGAACCCAGGTTTCAATGAATACCAAAAAATGGAAAGAATGATAATGAAAAAGTTTTTTTTTTTTTTTATTAATTTTTTTATTTAATAATTACATTATATTTACACTCATTTCTGTTCCGATTTTTTTTTTCCCCTCCCTTCCTCCACCCCCTCCCCTAGATGGCAAGCAGTCCTTTATATGTTGGATATGTTGCAGTATATCCTAGATACAATATATGTTTGCAGAACCGAACAGTTCTCTTGTTGCGTAGGGAGAATTGGATTCAGAAGGTATAAATAATCCGGGAAGAGAAACAAAAATGCAGATAGTTCACATTCGTTTCCCAGTGTTCTTTCTTTGGGTGTAGCTGCTTTTGACCGTCATTTATCAATTGAAACTCAGGTCTCTTTGTCAAAGAAATCCACTTCCATCAAAATATGTCCTCATACAATATCGTTGTGGAAGTGTATAATGATCTCCTGGTTCTGCTCATTTCACTTAGCATCAGTTCATGTAGGTCTCTCCAAGCCTCTCTGTATTCATCCTGCTGGTCATTTCTTACAGAACAATAATATTCCATAACATTCATATACCACAATTTACCCAGCCATTCTCCAATTGATGGGCATCCATTCATTTTCCAGTTTCTAGCCACTACAAACAGGGCTGCTACAAACATTTTGGCACATACAGGTCCCTTTCCCTTCTTTAGTATTTCTTTGGGATATAAGCCCAATAGAAACACTGCTGGATCAAAGGATATGCACATTTTGATAATTTTTTGGGCATAATTCCAGATTGCTCTCCAGAATGGTTGGATTCGTTCACAACTCCACCAACAATGCATTAGTGTCCCAGTTTTCCCGCATCCCCTCCAACATTCATCATTATTTTTTCCTGTCATCTTAGCCAATCTGACAGGTGTGTAGTGGTATCTCAGAGTTGTCTTAATTTGCATTTCTCTGATCAATAATGATTTGGAACACTCTTTCATATGAGTGGTAATAGTTTCAATCTCATCCTCTGAAAATTGTCTGTTCATATCCTTTGACCATTTATCAATTGGAGAATGGCTTGATTTCTTATAAATTTGAGTCAGTTCTCTATATATTTTGGAAATGAGGCCTTTATCAGAACCTTTAACTGTGAAAATGTTTTCCCAGTTTGTTGCTTCCCTTCTAATCTTGTTTGCATTAGTTTTATTTGTACAAAGGCTTTTTAATTTGATGTAATCGAAATTTTCTATTCTGTGATCAGTAATGGTCTCTAGTTCATCTTTGGTCACAAATTTCTTTCTCCTCCACAAGTCTGAGAGATAAACTATTCTATGTTCCTCTAATTTATTTATAGTCTCGTTCTTTATGCCTAGGTCATAGACCCATTTTGATCTTATCTTGGTATATGGTGTTAAGTGTGGGTCCATGCCTAATTTCTGCCATACTAATTTCCAATTATCCCAGCAGTTTTTATCAAATAATGAATTCTTTTCCCAGAAGTTAGGGGCTTTGGGTTTGTCAAACACTAGATTGCTATAGTTGACTATTCTGTCTTGTGAGCCTAGCCTTTTCCACTGATCCACTAATCTATTTCTTAGCCAATACCAAATGGTTTTGGTGACTGCTGCTTTATAATATAATTTTAGATCAGGTACAGCTAGGCCACCTTCATTTGATTTTTTTTTCATTAATTCCCTTGAGATTCTCGACTTTTTATTGTTCCATATGAATTTTGTTGTTATTTTTTCTAGATCAATAAAATATTTTCTTGGAAGTCTGATTGGTATAGCACTAAATAAATAGATTAGTTTAGGGAGTATTGTCATCTTTATTATGTTCGCTCGGCCGATCCAAGAGCACTTAATATTTTTCCAATTATTTAAGTCTGACTTTATTTGTGTGGAGACTTTTTTATAATTTTGCTCATATAATTCCTGACTTTCCTTTGGTAGATAGATTCCCAAATATTTTATGGTATCAACAGTTATTCTGAATGGAATTTCTCTTTGTATCTCTTGCTGTTGGGTTTTGTTGGTGATGTATAAAAATGCTGAGGATTTATGGGGATTTATTTTGTAGCCAGCTACTTTGCTAAAATTATGAATTATTTCCAATAGCTTTTTGGTAGAATCTCTGGGGTTCTCTAGGTATACCATCATATCATCTGCAAAGAGTGATAGTTTGGTTTCCTCATTGCCTACTCTAATTCCTTTTATATCTTTCTCGACTCTTATTGCCGAGGCTAGTGTTTCTAATACGATATTAAATAATAATGGTGATAGTGGGCAACCTTGCTTCACTCCAGATCTTACTGGGAAAGGTTCCAGTTTTTCCCCATTGCATATGATGCTTACTGATGGTTTTAAATATATGCTCCTGACTATTTTAAGGAAAAGTCCATTTATTCCTATGCTCTCAAGTGTTTTTATTAGGAATGGATGTTGGATTTTATCAAATGCTTTTTCTGCATCTATTGAGATGATCATGTGGTTTTTGTTTGTTTGGTTATTGATATAGTCAATTATGTTAATAGTTTTCCTAATATTGAACCAGCCCTGCATTCCTGGTATAAATCCTACTTGGTCATAGTGTATTATCCTGGTGACAATTTTCTGTAATCTTTTTGCTAATATTTTATTTAAGATTTTAGCATCAATATTCATTAGGGAGATTGGTCTATAATTTTCTTTCTCTGTTTTCAGCCTACCTGGTTTAGGTATCAGTACCATATCTGTGTCATAAAAGGAGTTTGGTAGGACTCCTTCAATCCCTATTTTTTCAAATAGTTTATATAACATTGGAGTTAATTGTTCTTTAAATGTTTGGTAGAATTCACATGTAAATCCATCTGGTCCTGGGGATTTTTTCTTAGGGAGTTGATTGATAGTTTGTTCTATTTCTTTTTCTGAGATGGGACTGTTTAGGATATTTACTTCTTCCTCTGTTAGTTTGGGCAAGCTGTATTTTTGGAGGTATTTTTCTATTTCATTTAAGTTGTCGAATTTATTGGCATAAAGTTGGGCAAAGTAACTCCTAATTATTGCTCTAATTTCCTCTTCGTTAGTGGTGAGTTCTCCCTTTTCATTTTTAAGACTAACAATTTGATTTTCCTCTTTCCTTTTTTTAATCAGATTTACTAAGGGTTTGTCTATTTTGTTGGTTTTTTCATAGAACCAACTCTTAGTTTTATTAATCAATTCAATAGTTTTTTTACTTTCAATTTTATTGATCTCACCTTTTACTTTTAGAATTTCAAGTTTAGTGTTTGACTGGGGGTTTTTAATTTGTTCCTTTTCTAGCATTTTTAATTGCAAACCCAATTCATTGACCTTCTCTTTCTCTATTTTATACAAATAGGCCTCTAGAGATATGAAATTTCCCCTTATTACCGCTTTGGCTGCATCCCATACATTTTGGTATGATGTCTCATTATTATCGTTTTCTTGGGTGAAGTTATTAATTATGTCTATGATTTGCTGTTTTACCCAATCATTCTTTAGTATGAGATTATTTAGTTTCCAATTATTTTTTGGTCTACTTCCCCCTGCTTTTTTGTTGAATGTAATTTTCATTGCATCGTGGTCTGAAAAGGATGCATTTACTATTTCTGCCTTACTACATTTGAGTTTGAGGTTTTTATGTCCTAATATATGGTCAATTTTTGTATAGGTTCCATGAACTGCTGAAAAGAAAGTGTATTCCTTTCTGTCTCCATTACATTTTCTCCAGAGATCTATCATATCTAGCTTTTCTAGTATTCTGTTTACCTCTTTGACTTCTTTCTTATTTATTTTCTGGTTTGATTTATCTAATTCTGAGAGTGCAAGGTTAAGATCTCCCACTATTATAGTTTTACTGTCTATTTCTTCTTGCAGCTCTCTTAGTTTCTCTTTTAAGAATTTAGATGCTACCCCACTTGGTGCATATATGTTTAATATAGATAGTGCTTCATTATCCATGCTACCCTTTAGCAAGATATAGTGTCCTTCCTTATCTCTTTTAATTAGGTCAATTTTTGCTTTAGCTTGATCTGAGATCAGGATGGCTACTCCTGCTTTTTTGACTTCACCTGAAGCATAGTAGATTTTGCTCCAACCTTTTACCTTTAACCTGCATGTATCTCCCCGCTTCAGGTGTGTTTCCTGTAAACAACATATTGTAGGATTCTGGCTTTTAATCCATTCTGCTAACCGCTTCCTCTTTATGGGGGAGTTTACCCCGTTCACGTTTATGGTTAGAATGACCAATTCTGTATTACTTGCCATCTTGTTAACCCGGTTTATGCTTTTCTCCCTTCTTTCCCCTTTCCCCCCCTTCCAAGTATTAAGCTTGTGAGCACCCCTTGCTTCTCACAGCCCTCCCTTTTTAGTGTCCCTCCCCCGCCTTAGAGTTCCTCCCCCTATCTTACCCCTTTCCCTCCCAGTTCCTGTATTCCCTTCCGCTTAGCTTATTCCTTCCCTTTCCACTTTTCCCTTCTCACTTTTCAATGAGATGGGAGAAGTTTCACCATAGATTGAATATGTCTTAAGATTTTTCACTTAAAGCCAATTCTGAAGGCAGTAAGATACCCACTATATTCATCCCCCTCCATTCTTTCTCTCAGATATAATAGGTTTCCTATGCCTCTTCATGAGATGTACTACCCCCACTTTACCCTTTTTCTGGTACAATGTCCTTTCCACATCAATTTCTAGAACAAGGTATACATGTATTCTTTATACATCTATATAGTCAAAATATAGTTCCCAAGATTAATCTTTACCTTTTTAGATTTCTCTTGAGTTCTATATTTGTAGATCAAACTTTTTGTTAAGTTCTGGTTTTTTCATCAGAAATAGATGAAATTCGCTTACTTCGTTGAATGTCCATCTTCTTCCCTGGAAAAAGATGCTCATTCTCGCTGGGTAAGTTATTTTTGGTTGCATACCAAGTTCCTTAGCCTTTCGGAATATCATATTCCAGGCCCTTCGATCTTTTAATGTGGATGCTGCCAGATCCTGGGTGATCCTTATTGTGGCTCCTTGATACTTGAATTGGGTTTTTCTAGCCGCTTGCAATATTTTTTCTTTCACCTGAGGGTTCTGGCATTTGGCCACTATATTCCTTGGTGTTTTGATTTTAGGATCCCTTTCAGTGGGTGATCGATGAATCCTTTCAATGTTTATTTTTTCCTCTGTTCCTATGACTTCTGGGCAGTTCTCTTTGATAATTTCCTGGAAGACAGTGTCCAGGCTCTTTTTTTCATCATGTTTTTCTGGGAGTCCAATGATTCTCAGATTGTCTCTCCTGGATCTGTTTTCCAGGTCTGTTGTCTTCCCCAGAAGGTATTTCACATTTTTCTCCATTGTTTGATTTTTTTGGATTTGCTTGACTGATTCTTCTTGTCTCCTCGAGTCATTCAATTCCACTTGTTCAATTCTGATTTTCAGTGAAGTATTCTCTTCACTCACTTTTTTAAAATCTTTCTCTAATTGTCCAATTGAGTTCTTTTGTTCTGTGGAATTTTTTTCCATTTCGCCCATTTTGTTTTTTAGAGAGCTGTTTTCTGTTTCCAGTTCACTAATCCTATTTTTCAAGGATTTTACTTCTTTATCCACTCTCTCTTTAACTTTCTCCAGGCTCTTTTGCCAAGCCTCCCTCTCCTTTTCCCAAGCCTCCCTCTCCTTTTGCCAAGCCTCACTCTGCTTTCCCCAAGCCTCACTCTGCTTTCCCCATTTTTCTTCTAGCTCCCTTGTGAGAGCCTTTTTAATCACTTCTATGAGGTTCATCTGTGCTGAGGAACAGATGATTTCCTCCTTTGGGGAATCACCTGGGGACTGCCTGTTTTTAGTCTCCTCAGGTTTTAGAGTCTGCTCTCTATCTGTATAGAAGCTGTCAAGGGTTAAAGTCCTCTTCAGCTTCTTGCTCATTCTGTCTATTAATCAAAGACAAACTACCAAAGAAAAACAGAAAAAACTGGAGTCTTTCTTTGGGGGGGGGGCTGGGTGTGTTATCGAGCTTCCTCTACAGACTGCAGGTGGCAGCAGTGAGGCACTAGCAGGACTGTGCTGCGCCTGCGCTCTGAGATCCCAAAGCGTGCTGAGTCACTGAGGGGGGGGAAGGGGGGGGGGCCAGGTCCTGAGAGACTCCAGCTGTTTGCGGTTGTATTCTTCAGCCCCGGTGTTTTTAGCTTCTCTGCTGGGCTGTTGACTTGCTGCAGGTTCCAAACCTGTAGCGAAGCTCTCCCCACAGAGACGGCTACGATCACTCCCCACCCCCTCTCAGCTCTGCTCCCGTGCTCTCACTGCCGCTGCCCTCAGCCTGCGCCCGATCTAAAACCGCCCCAGCCCTCCAGTAAAGACAGACCTTTCTTGGCGGATCTCAAGGATGGCTTCTCTTGGTAACTTTTTGTGGGTTTTTTTCAGTCAAGCATTGATTCAGAGGCTTGTAATGAAGTGGATAGTGAGAGAAAGCGCGGAGCTTATGCAACTGTGAGCCTCCTCTCCGCCATCTTAACCGGAAGTCCAATGAAAAAGTTTTAAGTGAAAAAGTGAATGAAGCAGTCTTTCAAAAAAGAAAAGTTAAAATGGGTGTGCAAAGTATGTAGAATATTGAGTGGAATAATAGATTTTAGGTTGTGGAAGTAATTGATTAGATAGTGTGGAAGAACAAGGGATTTTATATAAACACATGAGGATTTGAAATCACTGGAATAAAGAGAATATAGCTGAATGTCTGTTGAATGAGCACTAAGGAATGTGTCTACAAAAAATATCAGAAGTTGAAGAGAAATAACTTGAAAAAGGCAAGTATGTAGCTCTTCAAAATCTTTCTTTAAGATCTAAATTTGTGGCAAGTTGTAATATGTCTCAAAGGGACTAAAAGGCTTGGCTTACAGCATGTAGGAACAGAAAGTATTGTCTAGGGGAATCTAGTTAGGAATCATAAAGTAGTGGAAGAAAGCAAGACTGTTAATTCAGGGCAGTTTTAAAGATCTTGTAATAAAGAGAACCATCTGCACCAAGAGATAGGACTGTGGGAAATGGGTATGGAAGACAACATAGAATTTTTACTCTTTTTGTTGTTTGTTTGCATTTTGTTTTCTTTCTCATTTTCTCCCTTTTTGATTTGATTTTTCTTGTGCAGCATGATAATTGTGGAAATATGAATAGAAGAATAGCACATGTTTAACATATATTGTATTACTTGCCACCTATGGAAGGGAGTGGGGGAAAGAGAGGAAAAAAAATTTAGAATGCAAAATTTTGTAAGGGTAAATGTTGAAAATTATTCATGGATATATATATTTTTAAAAGAAAAACCTTTAATTTAAAAAGCAGTCCTGTACTAGCATGGTCTCTGATGTCCTGGAGAATGTCCTCAGATGATCTGGAACTCAGAGTAAAACACAAGTCAATAGATGAGTGGAAAAGGAAACCAGCTCTGAATCTTTGGTCTGTAATCATTTAGAATAGGTTACTTCTGGAAAAAGTAATTTTCCAAATGGTATGATTTTTTCTCTATCTCCAAATGTGCATTTAATATTGTACTTGTACCTAATTTGTGGCCATTTTATCCCCATTTGCCTTGAAATCTTTCCCACTCAATCTACTCCAAATGCATGCCTTCTCCCATTTTTGATACCAATCACCCCAAAGAGCTTTCCTTTATTTTTTCCTGAGGTTACAACAATGGCCTTTTAAAGAAAACTTGCCTGAAATTTGTTCTGTTGTAAAATTCTATCTGTATTTAAAGATTTCAAATCTCCTATGGGATCATTCATCAGTGTGACATACTCTTGCTTTTGTTTTGTTTTGTTCTGTTTTTCCTTTCTAGAGGCAATCTATTGATTCATTCAATTGATGCATTATATTTTGTGTTCAGAATTCGTGGCAGTTTTCCTGTGTATTTCTTGATTTATTGAGCTCTCTTATGATGTGATGTTTCTTCTGGGGCATTGGTAATCTTTGTTCTATGTTCTAACATCGACATGATTTTTTTTTCCTTGCATGAAAATAGTGCTTACATTAAATATAAGTGCCTTTTACTTCTTTTAGTTCTTTGTATTTTCATTTTTAATATGATATTCTCTCTTCTATTACTTTTAGTGATAGTTGTCAATATGGTTTCAAATTTTACTAGTTTTTTGTTTGATATGTTATGTTGGCCATATATTCTGCATTCATAGTTCTTTTAAACTACTCAGGAATAACCTATAGTAGTTTCATAATCTCTTTAGAATATATAGAATTCTTTGTCTCATTGGATACTGATTACTTTTTCTTTGTTTTACAATTTTTATTTACAAATATCTGGATTCTTTTGCTTGATCTTGAGGCCACTTTCCCTTCATTTTTTCCTTCTATATATCCTATACCTCTTTTATATTTTTCCCTTTTATATTTCTGTTTACTTACTGGAGTTTCTTTTTTTTTTTCCCTTTCTCCAGTCTTTAGTATGTGTATGTGGGTTTGTTTGCATATTCTTGCCAAGAATCTTTGAAATCTTAATTCTAAGGTTGTTTCCCTCAAAAACAGATAATTGTAGATATACAGATGTAGATGTATATCTATACACATATGTATGAAAAAAAATGATAGTGATAGATATTACACATACATATATATGTCTAGAGTTCTCATATATGGATGTGTATATATATATATGTGTGTGTCTGTGTGTCTCTGCATATATATGACTGTAGGTGTTTTGAAATTGTTATCCCCTTCTAAGTGGATATCTTGGTTTTTCCCTGTTGCCATAAACGTTTTTTATTTCAAGATTTTTTTAAACTCTTTTTTTTTGGAAGGGGGGCATTTCCTCATTTTTCAAAATTAGATCTCTTTTCCCAGAAGAAAGGAGTACTTTCACAAGCTTCTTGTGACAGTAGCTTCAGGCCCTGGCTACTTATCTAGTAAGTAGCTCTGATGCTGCCCTGAGTTCCATAGAGTTTCTTTGTGACTGGTGCTGTGCTGAGGGGGTTGACTGTGCTACTGGAGATTATAAGGATCTGACTGCTAATCTTATAGGGGTGGTGAAGGACATGTGTTGAGGTCCAGCAGAGTCTTTCTGCATATCCCCTGGACTTTGCACATGGGAGGCTGACTTCAAAAGGACACTTGCTACTTACACTGTATTGACATACATGGTGTTCCATCCACTGAAGGATGCCAGTTAACTCTGCATTATGACCAAACACACGATGGTTTTCAGAATTGGACTTCTTCTGGCTTCCTTGGACTTGCCAAGATATGTAGAAAGTCCTCTTGTGGTTGTTTACCTACTCCAATACACTGAGTCTCAGAATCCCCTGCTGATTTGCTGAGGTGGGACTTATGTTTGCCTTTCGGGGAAGCTTACTGTCCTAGACTATGCTCCCCCTACCCTAAGTGAAATGGACTCCTCTAGCTCATCCTCCAAGTTTCCTGGGTTAACAGTTTGTTCCAAAACATCTTCTTACTAGTTTCACAGCTCTGGAACCTGTCTTGTGCACTATTTAATGGTTACTTGGAGATGAGCATAGGAGAGATACAGTGATTTATTGCTTACTATGAAATCTTGGCACCCAGAAGAGTTTCCTTTGATTTTCAGAAATTATTTTATTTTTTATTAAAGCTTTTTATTTACAAAGCATATACATGGGTAATTTTTCCAACATTGACGTTTACATAACCTTTTATTGCAAATTGTCATATGAAAAGATGCTCCAAATCATTATCAATCAGAGAAATGCAAATTAAGACAACTCTGAGATACCACTACACACCTGTCAGACTGGCTAGAGTGACAGGGAAAGATAATGTGGAATGTTGGAGGGGATGTGGGAAAACAGGAACGCTGATACATTGTTGGTGGAATTGTGAATACATCCAACCATTCTGGAGAGCAATTTGGAACTATGCTCAAAAACTTATCAAACTATGCATACCCTTTGATCCAGCAGTGGATATAAGCAGTGGGCTTATATCCAAAAGAGATCATAAAGAAGGGGAAAAGATCTGTATGTGCACGAATGTTTGTGGCAGCCCTGTTTGTAGTGGCCAGAAACTGGAAACTGAGTAGATGCCCATCAATTGGAGAATGGCTGAATAAATTGTGGTATAAGAATATTATGGAATATTATTGTTTGGTAAGAAACACCAACAGGATGGTTTCAGAAAGTCCTGGAAAGAATTACACGAACTGATGCTGAGTGAAACGAGCAGGGCCAGGAGATCATTATATACTTCAACAACAATACTATATGATTACCAATTCTGATGGACCTAGCCATCCTCAGCAATTAGATGAACCAAACCAGTTCCAATGGAGCAATAATGGGAACCAGCTATGCCCAGCGAAAAAACTCTGGGAGATGACTAAGGAGCATTTACATTGAATTCCCAATACTTATTTTTGCCTGCCAGCATTTTGGATTTCCTTTGCAAACTAATTGTATAATATTTCAGAGTTCGATTCTTTTTGTACAGCAAAATAATGGTTTGTTCATGTATATAAATTGTGTATCTAATTTATTCTTTAATGTATTTAACATCTACTGGTCATCCTGCCATCTGGCGGGAGTGGGGTGGGGAGGAGGGGAAAAATTGGAACAAAAGGTTTGGCAATTGTCAATGCTATAAAATTACCCATTCATATAACTTGTAAAAAAAAAGGCTATTAAAAAAAAAGATTTGGGATGGAAATTGTTAAATTGTGTTACTATTGCTGTTATGGATGTATAGGAACTTCATATGTGGGATTGGTTATTCGATGCTTTAGCTTTGAAATCCCTTATTCTGTTACAATTGTTCTGGCAGACTATTTTCTGATTGCCTACTTTTAGGAAATCTCCAACATATGATACTTACTTTGGGACTGGCAATCTCCAGCCCTGTAACCCAGTTTCTTAATTGCAATCTCAGCATTTTCAAAGGACATTGCAGTTTTGAAATCAAGCCTCTAAAGTTCAGGGTTTGCCTGCCTTCCTGGTCTAACTATGCATATTCTGCTCAGAAATCCCTTCTGGATCCTAGTAGCAGCTCCTGTTCTATCAGAGGGAACAGGTAGAGTTACTCCAGGTCCCACTCATTCCCTTCTTTGAAATCCCTAATAGACTTAGGGTACCCCTCCTAGCATGGGCAGCATGACTGTCTTGAGCACTGCTACTCCCTATACAAGCAGAAGCTGAATTCAGTGCACAAATGACTGAAGATCACCTAACAATGAACTGGATTCTCAAACTGGATTCTCTGGCTGAGATGAGGGCCTTTGTACTGCTGATAACTCTGGGGTTATCAGGAAGACATTTGTCCTTGCCATAAATCCTTGCATTTTCTAGTTTCATTTTGATTTATTTGCTTCACATTGGGTTGGCCAAAATTATGGTGAGACCTCCCAGGTATCTAGGGGAGGTAATTCAATAATTCAAATATTCAGAAGGAGTTTCCCTAGATTGCCATCTTTGTTAATTTATCTTTGTATTTTTATATCAGCCAAATGCCAATCTGTGCTGTGATAACTGTTTCCAAGACAGTTAGTTGGTGGAAGCAATCTTTATGGTAGGAAATGATTGTAATCAGTGGTATTATACTGTTAGCATTATGTTAAGCTTGTATAGTTACATTAGTGAGCAGAACAGTTCAATGGTCCCTATCAAAAATATCTCATACAGAAGATGCTATTAAAATGATGATTCTCCAGAAAAAAAGGGTGGAATGTATTAGGAGTGGATGATTCTGCTGATGCATTTGATAAACACTGTGTAAGGGTGGAATGTAATAGGCGTGGATGATTCTGCTGATGAGCTTAATAAACAATGTATAAATCTGTTAACTGATTTTGAACAATGTGCAAGTTCTTCCTAGAAATATGATAAAAATCATTTACATAATACAAGGGGTGAGTTGTGTGGAATGGAGAGATAAGGTGAAGATCTTACAGGAATGTTTAAATTCTTTTTTCTGGATTTTATCTTTTACATATATATACTCCTATCTGACATGTTATATTTTGTTGGAATCCTTACTAACTGCTAACTAATTAGAGTTGATCTAATCTTACAAGAAGATGTTTTGGGCAGAACCTGAAACAAGGTACTAAGTAGAACTAAGTTCAATGAGTTCACACCTCCCATAGTGCTCTCTGGCCCAAAGAGCTTTAAGGTGTGGACTTTGAGTAAAGGTGGGAACACAAGCCTTGTCTTGATTAGTTCTACTTAGTACCTTGTTTCAGGTTCTGGCCAAAACAACTTCTTGTAAGATTAGATCAACTCTAATTACTTAGCAGTTAGTAAGGATTCCAACATCTCCCCCTTTCTTTTGTTTTAAAACATGGTGTGAACTCATTGAACTTAGTTCTACTTAGTACCTTGTTTCAGGTTCTGCCCAAAACATCTTCTTGTAAGATTAGATCAACTCTAATTAGTTAGCAGTTAGTAAGGATTCCAACATCTCCCCCTTTCTTTTGTTTTAAAACATAGGGGGTTTCTGAAGGGGTACACATAAATCCATCAATATGGGCCAGAACTTTGTAACAGATATACATGGTATACATAAATCCATCAATATGTTTTGGCCAGAACCTGAAACAAGGTACTAAGTAGAACTAATCAAGACAAGGCTTGTGTTCCCACCTTTACTCAAAGTCCACACCTTAAAGCTCTTTGGGCCAGAGAGCACTATGGGAGGTGTGAACTCATTGAACTTAGTTCTACTTAGTACCTTGTTTCAGGTTCTGCCCAAAACATCTTCTTGTAAGATTAGATCAACTCTAATTAGTTAGCAGTTAGTAAGGATTCCAACAATATTTGATACCTTTCCCCTGTGTCATCTTGATAATAAACTATTTCTAATGATAAATTATTTCCAGGGTTACAGTACCTGTTGGTGATCACCTTTTCCCCATTTTTTAAATTTATTTTTCTTTTAATTTTTCTTTATTTATTTTTATTATTTACTTTTTAATCACTTTTTATTACTTAATTCCCCACTTACCTGAATAGCACACCTGTGTTGAAGTGGGCAACCTTCCACGGAAGCGCTGTTCACTCATGTGAATTTCCACTCATGCAAAGCTCTGTTCCTGTTTCGGGCGCCACTGTTGGAGTCCAGCTCCTGTAGTGAGATGAAAGGTGTGCCTTTCCCAGAGTCACACAGGGAGAGTCTCAGTTATGGGCTCTTCAAAGTTTAGCGATCAGAGAGACAAATATATATACCTCAAATGCTTGTAGTTTGGATACAAAGTAAACTCTTTTAAAATTCCTCTAGCCTAACAAAATCTACTATGATTTACACAATTAAACTCCTTAAGCCCCGGATTTTGCTTACTGAGACAGAGATGTAAATAGCTGAGATCCGCATAAGAGTAAAGTTGATTATACTGTTGTCTCCGGTATCTTATTCCCAAATACCTTTAGTCTCTTTGTGGACCTTCTTTCTTGTCCCAAGTTCAAAGGTTTAGCTTTAATCTCTTCGATCATGTTTGCATTTTGTTTCAGTCACTGGAATTCCAATTTATAGTATTACCAAGTGTAGAGGGCCAAGAGGGAAGACTCCATGGCAGGTTTGGGGACTTACAGTAACTTGGCTCAACAAAACTCCCTTATTGGAATAAGAGACTGCTTTCAATATAAGAAATTAATAATCTAGTGACTGAAGCAAAATGTAAACACTACTCTTTGGATTAAAAGCTAAATCTTGGAATTTAGAACAGGAAAGAATGTTCACAAGGAGCCTAAAGGTATTTGGGAGAAAGATACCGGAGACAAAGGTATAATAAATTTTACTCTGATGTGGATCTCAACTATTTCCATCTCTGTTTAAGTAAGCAAGATCTGGGGCTTAAGCGGTTTAACATTTTATATCATAGAAGATTTTGTTAGGCTGAGGACTTTTAAAAGGGTGTACTCTATCAAAACTATGAGCATTTGATATATATATCTATATATATACATACATATATATGTATATACATATATACGTATATACATATACATATACATATATATCTATGTATCTATGTATGTATGTATCTATCTATCTATTTATATATGTTTGTCTCTCTAATAAATAAACATCCAAGAGTCCATAAACAGGACATCTCTGGCTGGCCCTGGTATATCGTCACATCCTTCATCTCACTACAGGAGCTGGACTCCAACAGCCAAGCATGTCTGTGCTATTAATAAGGAAAAGACATGCTGGTGAGGCTAGTTAGGATAACATTTAAAATCTGGGATGCATTCTCCCTTCCTGGCCCTCTACAGAGGAGAAGGCTGCAAATGCTTCATTTCTTGGAGGAATGTCTCCTTGTCCCACACAGGCACCTTGGAGGCCAGTGCCTTCACGCGAAGAGTGCGATCATCTGTGAGCAGAGCCAGGTCCCCCGGATGGAACTGGATTGGCTGGTCGTCCCAGGAAGGCAAGTTGTTGTCGGTCTGAGCTCTCTGGTAGTTGAGGCAGCAGGCAAGGATGTGGTCATCGTAATTTCCGTGCAGCCAGAGGATGTCCTTCTGGCCACAGTCAATGGTTTTCAGCTCTTGCCCTTGGCTGCTGAGGACCTTGAGCCGAGGGTTAGAGAGTGGAAAGTGCTGTTCCAGGAAGTCAATGGCCCTCTGGGCCCTCTGGGCGCTCTGGGCCCTATGCCGAGATCCAGAGGAAGGGGTCCCGGCCATCAGGTTTCCCTTGGCCAGGCCCCTGAGCTCATGGATTACCACCAGGGGCACCAGCACTGTGAGGCTCCTCTCCTTCAACAGCTGGCTCACGTTGTCTAGCTGCAGAATGAAACTACTGGTGTCCAGGACCAGGCAGCTGGGGCGGCGGTCTTCCCCCAGCCGCATCTCGCGGGTCGGGCCGTGCAGAATCGCCTGGATTCTGTCACGACGCCGCTGCTCTGCTGCTATCTCGTGGGCCAGGAGCAGCTTCTTCACCTTCAGCTCCTCGGGAGCGTGGTCAGGAGCTCCAGGGGCTTCCTCCAAAGTGTCGGCCCTGAACCCTTTCCCGTCTTCCTGACGCAGTCGCCTTCGCCTTTCCTTGCTGGCCGAGTCTGCAGCGGCTGTCGGCCCGTTGCCCCGGCCACCCGGGGATTCCCAGGGGGGCTTCTCGGGGCCGCAAAGCGATTCCAGCAAGTCCTTCAGCACGTTAACTCGCCTGCAGTTCCCTGCCGTGGCCTCGTCCGACTTTGTCCTCGGGTAGTAGCAGGGCTCCCGGGGAGCAGCCAGTAACGGAGCGAAGCCTGAGAAGAGCTGATCCTCCTCCAGGAGGAGGAGGGCCAGCTCGTCGCCAGGCTGCCCGTACAAGGGCACCTCGGAAGTGTCGACCATTTGCAGGCTTTGGCGCAAACGATGGAGACTCCCCCAAACGTCCCGGGAACCGTGTCCTCCGGGCTTCAGGCTGCTGCTGGGCCAGTCCCAGCTGGTTCTCCAGAGCACGATCCATTCGCAACAGATCTTCACACTGGGGAGCAGGGCTCGGAGCGCGGGACCGAAGGAGGAAACCGGGATCGCACCAGGGTGAGCATGATCCTCACCCTCTGCAGGGGGCACGCCGGCTGCGGGACAGCGCTGAAGCCAGTAGGTACAGCAGCTCAGCAGCAGCGCGAACATGGCCAGCGCCAGGCCCGTAGCTTCTCCCTGGACCAAAGGAGCCCAGGGCGCCGAGGGCCTCTCCTTCTCCTGGGAGTGGTGCACAGAGAACACGTTGATGGTCAGGAGCTGGAGGAGCATCTGCTGCTTGGCCAGAGAAGCGGGACTCTTGCGAAGGAGGAGCTGGAACTTCTCCAGCACCTCCTCCGCCGCCGGCGGAAATGTCTCCATCCCCTCCCGGTAAACAGTCGCGCGTGAGCTTGGAGAAAGCTGCGGGTGAAAGCTTGCCCGAGATCGCCAGCACGCGCACTGCTGCCGCGGGTCCCCTGGCCTCTGGCCTCTGCCTGGCGTCCGAGGGCTGCAAAGAGTTTCCTGAGGTTCTTCTCGCTGCAAACGCTCGGTCTCGCGGCAGCTAAGCTTCTCATCCAGTAGCAAGCGGCCTCCAGTGTCCTCTTGGTAGACACTGCCAACAAGGCCAGCTGGTTGTAGGGCTGCGGGTCTGAGGGATCGAGCTGCAGAGCTTGCAGGTACCAGCTTCGTGCTGGGCCAAAGTCTGCGGAGCCCTGGGCTTGCTGCCGGTGCCGGGCAAGATCTCCCAGGCAGAGGAGCAGCTTCTGGCCACAGGCCAAGGCGGACTTCAAGGGTTCCTCCAAGGGCTGGTGGCCAAGGGCCGCTCCACGAGTGGGCTGCTCCCGCAGCTGGAACCGGTATCGCTTCTGTAGCTTTTCCAGCAGACTCTCAAAGAACGGGGTGCCCTCGTCCAGGACGGCCCAGAGCCTGGGGGCGATGTGCTCTGGGGGCAGAGCACTGGCCTGCTGAAGGAGGTGCCCCAGCTTCTCGATCACCTGATGGAAGGCGTGCTTCCAGAGGAGCTGGCTGACGCGGTGCCCCTCCGAGAACACCACGTCGGCCAGGATGACTCTTTGGTAGTGACCCAGCAGCTCGGCCCTTTGCTGAGCTGCCTTGTCCAGGTCGTCCCGACTGACCGCGGGGCCAGACAGCAGGCCGGCCAGCTGCGCTTGTCGCTCGCCGGCCAAAGAAAGAATGTGACGCAGCACCTGCGTCTTGCAGTCGCTTCTACGCCCTTCTCCCTTCTGGGGGGAAGGAGGGCGGTGGCATCCAAGCTCTGGTGCTCCCGCGGGGCTCCAGGAAGCCCAGGGCGTCCATGCCGGGGAAGCTGCCGCGCTGGCGAACAGGGCTTGGCCCTGGCCTCCGTGGCCGCGAATTCCCAGGCCGAGTCCTGCAAACTCCAGCTGAGATGCCATTTTCTCCCTATGCTCGGATGGCGTTGGCTCCATGTCTCCCGCCTCCCTCTCAGCCTTCCCTCGGGCCTTAGGTTCCCGCTCACCCTCCCCAGGGCAAGAAGCAACAAGCTAAGTGAGAGCGCAGGGGCTGCAGTGGCTAATGTGGCGCGGGCCGAGAAGGCTGGAGGCTTCCTGCCTGGGGTGGGCTGAATAGTACTCCCCCAGGATGGGAAGAGCAGGCACACAAAGCTCCCCAAGCGATCTAGCTACCAAGGGCGGAGGGAAGGGGCCCCACTACTCACCCAGAAATTCGCCGAGTTCACTTTCCTGGTACTCCGGGGCTTGAAACGCCAAAATACCGCAATGCCAAGAGAATAAGCCTGAGCAGGTCCGCTCTGGGCGCTGTTTAGCTCGCTCTGGCAGGTAGCCGGCCCGGCAGCCCTCCCCCCTTTTATAGAGAAGCCAGGGACGGGACTGCCCCTGATTGGCTGATGTCAGCCCGCAAGCTCATTCACCCCCCACCCCCCACCCCCGCCCCTCTCCAGGTCCTAGTCACCCTCTCCATGGCCCAGTCTTGTGCCCACTAACGATAAAAAGCCTTGAAAATCCGCAATTTCGTTGAATCTCTATTTCTTCTGGTTCGATATTATAGATAATTTTGCTGTATATGGTTATTTCTGGCTTCAGGCTTGCTTCTTTTGATTGTCAGTAGGTATGATTCCAGCACCTGTGGTCTTTTATTGTGGCTGCTCATTAGGACTGCACCATTCTAATTGTAGCTCTAGCTTATTTCTATTGTTTTTTTTTTTTTTTCTTGTTTCTTCCAAAATTTTCTCTTTGATCTGAGATTTTCAAAATTTGGTAACAATGTTCCTATGCTTTTTCACAAAGGATCTCCTGGAGGTGGTGATGGGTGAATTTTTTTCTATTTCTGCTTTCTCCTCATGTTCTATTACTCCAGGATCATTTTCTTGGATACCCCCCACCCCCATCCCTGCATTATTGTGTCAAAGTCCTTTTTCTGGTCAGAACTTTCAGGCAATTCCATTATTCTTATATTTTCTTTTCTTGATCTGTTCTCCAGATCTACCCTTTTTCTTATAAGATGTTTCACAGTGTGTGGGTCAGAAAACATTAATTAAAAAACAAAAACAAAAAAAAAAACAAAAAAACTGGATAGATCTCTAGAAAGCAAAGTTTATTATACCTTCTCGGGAGAATCGAGAATCTGGCATCCCACCCTTAGAGCAGACAATGGAAGGGAGGAAGCACTGTAAGGGACAGGGTGATGCTTTTAGTCCCTAAAGCAAATTCTCCTCCCACCACTGACCCTCATCCTTATTGGCTGAGGATCTTACATTCTAAATGCAGGAACTATCCAAGAAATTGAACTTGACCAATAAGTACATAGGTGCCCATATTTGGCTGAAATAGGGAGGATAACAAGAAGGGGACTTAAGTATGCTCTTAAGGGGATAACAGGGAGGGGTTAGCAGGAAGGAGACTTTAAGTATGCCCATAAGAAAATAGCAGGGAGTAGACATAAGTATGCCCTTGACTTAATATTTAAAGTCCTTCAGGCCTACTCAAACTTTGAAATAGATGAAACCTTACTCAATTTTCACAACTGTCTTGAAAGATCTCACTTTATCTTGTTCAATGGGGCGGAGCCAAGATGGTGGAGCAGACACACACGACTTTCTAAGCTCCTCTCATTCCCCTCATAACCAACTATTTAATTCAGCCTCAAAAATAGCTTTTCACTGCTTAAATTCATGAAGATTAGAAGCAATACAACTCACCAGCCCAAGTCACTCTGGAAGATCACTAGGAAAGTTTTGTCCTGAGGGGCCAGGAAAAAACTAGCACAGGCAGCTTGAGAGACTAGCATTCTGAGCAGACCAGGAGCGGGGGTGATCATACCTAATTTTTCTAATATTCTATTTACCTCTTTAATTTCTTTCTTATTTGTTTTGTGATTTGATTTATCTAAATCTGTGAGTGCAAGATTGAGATCTCCCACTATTATGGGATGCAGTCAAAGCGGTAATAAGGGGAAATTTTATATTCTTATTGGCTTACTTGAATAAAATAGAAAAAGAGAAGATCAATGAATTGGGCCTGAAACTTAAAAAGCTAGAAAAAGACCAAATTAAAACCCCCCAATCAATTACTAAACTTGAAATTCTAAAATTAAAAGGAGAAATTAATAATATAGAAATTTTAAAAAAAGTATTGAACTAATTAATAAAACTAAGAGTTGGTTTTATGAAAAAACCAATAAAATTGATAAACATTGGTAAATCTGATTAGAAAAAGGAGAGAGAGAAATCAAATTAGTAGTCTTAAAAATGAAAAGGGAGAACTTTCCACTGATGAAGAGGAAATTAAAGAAATAATAAGGGTTACTTTGCCCAATTTTATGCCAATAAATTTGATAACCTAAGCGAAATGGATGACTACCTCCAAAAATATAGGCTTCCCAGATTATCAGAGATGGAAATAAATTGCTTAAAAAATTCCATTTCAGAAAAAAAAATAGAACAAGCTATTAATCAAATCCCTAAAAAAAATCCTCAGGATTCAGATGGATTTACATGTGAATTCTACCAAACATTCAAAGAACAATTAGCTCCAATGCTTTATAAACTATTTGAAAAAATAGGAAATGAAGGAGTGCTACCAAATTCCTTTTATGACACAGACATGGTACTTATACCTAAACCTGGTAGATTGAAAACAGAGAAAGTAAATTATAGACCAATCTCCCTAATGAATATTGATGCTAAAATCTTAAATAAGATATTAGCAAAAAGACTACAGAAAATCATCCCCAGAATAATACACCACGATCAAATAGGATTTATACCAGGAATGCAGGACTGGTTCAATATTAGGAAAACTATCAGTATAATTGGCCATATTAATACTGAAATTAACAAAAACCATATGATCATCTCAATAGATTCAGAAAAAGCATTTGATAAAATCCAACATCCATTCCTATTAAAAACTCTTGAGAGTATAGGAAAAAATGGACTTTTCCTTAAAATAATCAGTAGCATCTATTTAAAACCAACAGTAAGCATCATATGTAACGGGGACAAACTGCAACCATTCCCAATAAGATCAGGAGTGAAACAAGGTTGCCCACTATCACCGTTACTATTTAATATTGTATTAGAAATGCTAGCTTTGGCAATTAAAATTGAGAAAGAGATTAAAGGAATAAGAATAAGCAATGAGGACACCAAATTATCACTCTTTGCTGATGATATGATGGTATACTTAGAGAACCCCAGAGACTCTACTAAAAAGTTATTAGAAACAATCCACACCTTCAGCAAAGTTGCAGGATATGAAATAAACCCACATAAGTCATCAGCATTCTTATATATTATTAACAAAACCCAACAGTTAGAGTTACAAAAAGAAATTCCATTTAAAGTAACTACTGATTGTATAAAATATTTAGGAATCTATCTGCCAAGGGAAAATCAGAAACTTTATGAGCAAAACTACTAAACACTTTCCACCCAAATTAAGTCTGATCTAACCAACTGGAAAAATATTAAATGCTTTTGGATTGGGCAAGCAAATATAATAAAGATGACAATACTACCTAGAAAAAATAACAACAAAGTTCATATGGAAAAACAAAAGGTTAAGAATTTCAAGGGAATTAATGAAAAAAAAAATCAAATGAAGATGGCCTAGCTGTACCAGATCTAAAATTACATTATAAAGCAGCAGTCACCAAAACCATCTGATATTGACTAAGAAATAGGCTAGTTGATCAATGCAATAGGTTAGGTTCAAAGGACAAAACAGCCAATAACTTGAATAATATAGTGTTTGACAAATCCAAAGACCCCAGTTTTGGGGATAAGAATGCTTTATTTGACAAAAATTGCTAGGAAAATTGGAAATTAGGATGGCAGAAACTAGGCATTGATCCACACTTAACACCATACACCAAGATAAGGTCAAAATGGGTTCATGACCTAGGCATAAAGTATAATATTGTAAATAAATTGGAAGAGCATAGGATAGTTTACCTCTCAGATCTGTGGAAAAAGGAGGAATTTATTACCAAAGAAGAACTAGAGATCACTATTGGCCACAAAATAGAAAATTTTGATTATATCAAATTGAAAAGTTTTTGTACAAACAAAACAAATGCAGACAAGATTAGAAGGGAAACAATAAACTGGGAAAACATTTTTACAATCAAAGGTTCTCATAAAGGCCCCATTTCCAAAATATATAATTGATTCTAATTTATAAGAAATCAAACCATTCTCCAATTGATAAATGGTCAAAAGATATGAACAAACAATTCTCAGATGAAGAAATTGAAACTATTTATAGACATATGAAAATATGCTCCAAATCATTATTAATCAGAGAAATGAAAATTAAGACAACTCTGAGATACCACTACACACCTGTCAGATTGGCTAGAGTGATAGGGAAAGATAATGTGGAATGTTGGAGGGGATGTGGGAAAACAGGGATACTGATATATTGTTGGTGGAATTGTGATCACATCCAGCCATTTGGGAGAGCAATTTGGAACTATGCTCAAAAAGTTATCAAACTTTGCATGCCCTTTGATCCAGCAGTGTTTCTACTGGGCTTATACCCCAAAGAGATACTAAAGAAGGGAAAGGGACCTGTGTATGCCAAAATGTTTGTGGCAGCCCTGTTTGTAGTGGCTAGAAGCTGGAAAACGAATGGATGCCCTTCAATTGGAGAATGGTTGAGTAAATTGAGGTATAAGAATGTTATAGAATATTTTTGTTCTGTAAGGAATGACCAGCAGGATGAATACAGGGAGGACTGGCGAGACTTACATGAACTGATGCTAATTGAAATGAGCAGAACCAGGAGATCATTATATACCTCAACAACAATACTGTTTGAGGATGTATTCTGATGGAAGTGGATCTCTTCGATAAAGAGAGCTAATTCAGTTTCAATTGATCAAGGATGGACAGAAGCAGCTACACCCAAAGAAAGTACACTGGGAAATGAGTATAAACTGTTTGCATTTTTCTTTTTCTTCCCGGGTTATTTATACCTTCTGAATCTAATTCTCCTTGTGTAACAAGAAAACTGTTCGGTTCTACACCCATATATTGTATCTAGGATATGCTGTAACTTATTCAACATGTAAAGGACTGCTTGCCATCTTGGGAAGGGGTGGAGGGAGGGAGGGGAAAAATCGGAATAGAAATGAATGCAAGGGATAATGCTGTAAAAAATTACCCTGGCATGGGTTCTATCAATAAAAAGTTATTTAAAAAAAAAAAAGAAATTTTTGGCCTTTTGTTCTTCCAAATGAGCTTTGTTATTATTTTTTCTAGACCTGTAAAATAATTTCTTGGAAGTTTGATTGGTATGGCATTAAATAAGTAAATTAATTTAGGTAGTATTATCATTTTTATTACATTCGATTGGCCTACCCATGAGCACTTGATAGTTTTCTAACTGATTAGATCTGACTTTATTTGTGTAGAAAGTGTTTTGCAGTTGTGTTTATATATTTCCTAACTTTCCCTTGACCGATAGATTCCCAAATACTTTATACTATCAATAGATATTTTGAATGGAATTTCTCTTTGTATTTCTTGCTGCTGGACTTTGTTGGGAATATATAAAAATGCTGATAATTTATGTGGATTTATTTTATATCTTGTAACTTTGCTAAAGTTGTTCATTGTTTCTATTAATTTTTTAGTTGGATCTCTAGAGTTCTCCAAGTATACCATCATATCACCTACAAAGAGTGATAATTTGGTTTTCTCCTTACCTACTCTAATTCCTTTAATCTCTTTTTCCTTTTCTTACTGCCAAAGCTGACATTGCTAATACTATCCTGAATAGTAATGGTGATACTGGATAACCTTGTTTCACTTCTGATCTTATTAGTAATGATTCTGATTTTTCCCCATTATGTAGAATGCTTGCTAATGGTTTTAAATAGATGCTACTACTCATTTTAACTAAATATCCATTTATTCCTATATTCTCTAGTGTTTTTAATAGGAATGGGTGTTGGATTTTTATCAAATGCCTTTTATGCATCTATTGAAATAATCATATGATTTTTGTTTAGTTGGCTATTGATATAGTCAATTATGTTAATAATTTTCCTAATATTGAACCAGCGTGCATTCCTGGTCATAATGTATTATCCTGGGAATGACTTTCTGTAATCTCATTGCTAATATTTTATTTAAGATTTTTTAAAATCAGTATTCATTAGGTAAATTGGTCTATAATTTTCTTTTTCTGTTTTTTCCCCTACCTGATTTAGATATCAGTACCATGCCTGTGTAATAAAAGTAATTTGGCAGGAATCCTTCTTTCCCTATATTTTCAAATAGTTTATATAGTATTGGACTTAATTGTTCTTTAAATGTTTGGTAGAATTCACATGTAAATCCATCTGGCACTGGAGATTTTTTCTTAGGGAGTTGATTAATAGCTTGTTCTAGTTCTTTTTTCTAAAATGGGACTACTTAAGTAACTTATTTCCTCTTCTGTTAAACTGTTGAACATATTTTATAGATATTGCTCCATTTCACGTAGATTATCAAATTTATTGATATATAGTTGGGTAAAATAACTCCTAATTTCCTCTTAATTGGTGGAAAGTTTTCCCTTTTCATTTTTGAGACTAACAATTTGATTTTCTTCTTTCCTTTTTCTAATCAAATTAACTAAAGGTTTTTCCATTTTGTTGAATAAATAAATAAAATAAACTTCATTTTATTAAATTTAAGACTATATTTCAATAAGCCTTTCCCATTTGCTTATTTTTACTTATATTTTAATTACTATCCTAGTTTTTTTTTTTTTTAATATCATAAGGAGTACTCTGAATAGCACTTGTTGTAACTCAGCAGGAAGAAAATTAGTATATTCTGTCAGTCCAGTGTTCATGCCTCCCAGTCATGCAGACCCATCCAATATCAGAAGGTACAATGTAGTATGTATTAGGTTCTTTGTTCTTCATGGATTTCAGAGCAAATAATTGGCAATTATTCCTTAATTCTGTTTCTTTTTGAAATATATATATTTCTGTGATATCAGTTGAGATTTTTCATCTTACTTTGGAAAATGATTCTACTTCATTATATCCCTGGGACTTTATAAAAAAATATTAAAAATAATGACATAATTCTAAGTATATGCATAAATTGGAGATGGAAAAAGAGAGAGTGATAAATCAATGGACAAATAAATAGATAAAACATTTAGTAAATATTTAATATATAACAGCTAATATAATAAACACCAGAGTTTTGTGTTGTTTTATTATTTGGTATATCATATCATATGCCATATTAATGAATGTTTTCTTTCTTTACTTTTCTACCTCTTTTTAATTCCTGTTCATCTCCACTCCATTAGATGAAAATCCTTTGAAAGTAGAGATCATTTATTTCTCCTCTCCAAACTAAATTTGAGCTCAGGAAGAGGAATCTTTCTGACACTAATACACTCTGCCACCTATCTGATTCATCATCTAGCTAGCTAGCTAAATAAGAAAATCATTGCCCACAAGTTACTTGTCTTCTAATATGGGAAATCATCATATTTACACAGTGTAAGAAATAAATCAAGACAAGTTTACATTAATGTAATCAGAATGTGTGTTCCTTTAACATCAACCACATTCATCAATCTTTGAGTTACAATTGGACAAATTTGAAGAAGAAACCTATCAGGGATGTTTAACTTGGAACTGTTCTTCATGCTTAACCCTTGCTGATAGATTAATGTGCAGTTTTTTGGGTTTTTTTGTATAATCAAAAACTCATGGTATTCCTCTGGTATCTCCCCAAAGTGTATTTTGAGTACTGGACAATCATAACAGAAGCTACATAACTGAATGGATTCAAGCAATTAGAGCATAACTTGTGGACCTCCTTGTCTCAGGTACAGTAGTTCTCAGGAATTTTTTTCCAAGAGGATAGCAACAGTATACTTATTATTGTTCTATCATGATCCTTGGAGGGAGAAGAGAAAACAGTTTCTATTTGGAGATTATCATTTGCATAATTCCTTTTTCCATATGTCAACTCATTCTTTTCTAATGCCCATTCTTTGGCATTTATAGCATAGTTCCCAAAATCCCATATCCACTCCAAATATCATGGGCATAAAAAAGCATCTGGGTAAAGGGAAAAGGGGATTAGTTATTGAGTCTTGTTATTTCTACCTCTACAACATCCATCTCCTCTCTACTCATGTGACTACCCCATTTCAAATCTTAACTCTCATATGCATTCTACTTACCTTCTATTCAATCTCCTGACTTCAACAGTCTTTTTATTTTTCCATCTGATCCTTCAAACAACTGATGTAGTAATCCTGAAAAATATTTAAGCAAAAATCTGACAGTATCAAAACATGATTCAATACATTTCAATAATTACTTCTTTGCCTCTAAGAATTGATCCAAAGCCATTATTTCACAATGAGAATTTGGCATAACCTCATTCCAATCTACCTTTTTGGGCTTTATAACAAACCATTTTTGTTATGTACCATATAGGACAATACAATTACATATTTGCTTCTTAAAACATGACTATTCATTTCTTATCTTTGTGTCTTATGTACAAGTTGTCCCCATGTCCCAAATGTACTTTCTTATACTTCTTCACATATGGCAATTTATCTCTTATTTTTCATCTTTTGTATCTATCATTATAGGTGGTAGCCTGTAATGCCTGCAATTGATTACCTTTTCAAACCAATAATCCCATATTTCTTTCAGAACCCAGTTCATTTTTAACTCACTACATGAAGTCTTGCCTAACATCTTTTCTATTTTGTTAACGATGTATCATTTCCAATTTTTTTGATGCAAACAATCTACTCAAATATGTTTTGCATTAATTTGCCTAAAATAAGCCTAGATGACATAATCATTATTGGGCTTTTTCACTACTTAGATAATTCTTTTTATTCATGAATTTTTCCATTGCATTTAAAACAAATTTTCATTTGTTTTTAAATTTTTGAGTTCCAGAGTTTTTCCTCACCCTCACCCACAATTAAGAAACCACATGTGAAGTTATGCAAAACATTTCCATAAAAGTCAAATTGTGGAAAAAATATAGATCTCTCACCCTAATGAAAATAAAAGCCATCAAAACTATTGTTTGCTTCAGATGAATTTGTATTTTTTTATTATAGGACCTCCTGTATGTTTTGTTTTAAAAAAAATATTTATTTAAATTACATTCAAAACAATTTTTTTACATTTATTTAAAATTTTTGAGTTCTAATTTCTCTCCCTTATCCCCACCCACAATTAAAAAAACATATGTGAACTTATGTATGTAAAAATAAAACAAAATAAGTTTTAAAAAGGGAGATAGAGAAAAAGAGAATGCTTCAATCTGTATTCATCAATTTCTTCTATGGGTATGGGTAGGATTTTTCAAAATAAATTCTCCAGAGCAGTCGTGGATCATTACACTGGTAAAAAGAGCAGTCATTTAGAAGTGGTCAACCAAAAACATTGCTATTACTTTTTATATAGTACATTTAAATTTGCTTGAGTTCAAGGAGGGCTTTTTTCTGAGGCCATCTTGCTCATCATTATCATAGAACAATAAAATTCCATCAAAAACACATACCACACTTTTTTGAACCATTCCCAGAACTGATGGGTATCCCCTCAATTTCCAATTATTCTGCCCTGATAAGAGAGCTACTATGAATATTATTATACATATAGACCATTTTCAATTTTCTTGAATTTACATATTTTATGAGTAATTGATATTTACTGAATGAAGAGAATATTCATAATATATATCTTCTCTGGCATAAAATAAGATTCTTGTAAGCAGAATCTATGTTTTTGTTTTTTCATTCCCTCACATAATAGGTATATAAAATATGTGCTAGTTAGTTAATTGTTCAGGTGGGGATTTTATTAGAATTATAGTCATAGGATTAATGTTTTAGAGTTGAAAGGAATCTTCTATCTCATCTAATGATATTAGTAACATTAATGAATGGATGCAAATAATAGTAAAGTGATATGTATAATGTAGAAGTACACTAATTTCTCACAACATTTTTTAGCTACTGTTTCGTGTTATGCCTTTCCAATTCTATCTGAATGGGTTGAAATAATTAGATAGCTTTTATTCCCTAAATGATTCACTTTTGCTATGAATGTAGAAGCTATTAGCTTTTTTTCCCAAGCAAGTATAGAACATTCTCTCCTGAGACACAACTGATTATTAATGAAAATGGTTGAGAAAATTGAACATTACTTTCAGCCAAGACAGTAAAAATACAGTGTTAAGTGACAAGTGACATCAAGAACTCTTGAGAGTAGATCCCTGTCAGAGACAGAGTACTCTTGTAAAAGTGGAGGAAATTAAAATTATCCCAATGAAAAACTTCATATTTTTGTTTTCTTAAAATGTTAATGAAATCTTAGGAACTGCTCCTAAACAAAAGTCCAGAAATGAAAAATATTGTTAAATCTTCTGATTTTTTTTCTCTTTTACTCTAAACTCTAGTTATAATATCATTTTATTCTATCCAGATCAATGTAAAATTTTTTCCAATCTTAAATTATGACCTACTAAAAAATCAGACAATAAAATTCTAAAGATTATTGAATTATTTTAATGTGATGTTACAGACATGACCATCTTATACAGGGCATTTGGCTTTGTGTGAAATATGAGAAAAAGTGATAGATTTAGAAAAAGAAAAAACCTTGGTTCTAACTCCACTTTGGCTATCTAACTCAAGTTACTTAAATTTGCTGAGTCAGAGTGTGCTAATATGTAACATGGAAACCATCTCTATCTCAAAGGATTATTGTGGCAATTGTATAAAATAATAAATTATACATTGTTTTACATAACTTAGGCACTCCATGAAATGGAGTTATTATTATTATCATTATTATTATTACAATGACAATAGCATGTTAGGAAAGAGTAGGGAAAAATAAAGGTGCTATGTCAATGAAAAATACTATTGAAATATTTTATGATTAAGAAAAAAATGCTCAGTTCCTTTAATTGAATTAAGGATATCCAGTACAAGCTATCTGGTATGTTTTTCATTATAAACCCAGTGAAGACATTAAGGAAGGGAATGAAAGGATTTTCATTTCTTTTTTATGTTAGTCAATCACTAAGAGATGGGCCAGGCAAATGATTTTTCTCTTTCTTTTTCATATAATGCTAGAAAGGCAAAGCTTCAGATAAAACTACCTTCTCTTTTCCCTCTAATTAAATAGATATGTGATTTGAATTAAAAGTCCAATTCAAATACATCCAATTTAATGTAATGATACAAGAAAAGTAATTATTAAGCATATTTTGTAAAGAAAATGAACAAAGTGACCCAGAGGATTGGAAATAAGAAAGAGATCTAGAGATATTCATTTCATTTCATCTAGGCTATTGGCTTAAGCATAGTACTCATAAACTGTCTTTGTATTTTGTAGTTGGCTATTCAGTGATCTGATAGAAATGAACTAAAGGCATAAGCATACATCTTATTGAGAAGAAAACGTCATTAGCGCTAATAGACTTCTTTTAGGAGACTGATTGGATTGAATTAAAAAGGATATTTTACCCTCTCAAGCCCTCAAAAAATTCTGCAAGTTAGAAGAAAAGATATTAGAGTGTCAAAGGAGACAATATTAATACCCTCAAATTAGGTTTACCTTTGAAAATTCCTTTTGAGATCATTTCTTCTTCCAATCTTGAATGTTTTACTTAAAAATGCTTCCTAAATTTGTGATTTTACAAAATTTATTTTAAATCATACTCTGGTTAATAAGATAGTATAAGGAAGTGTTATAGAAAATATTTTAATTAGCAAATCAAATATTTGAAAAGATTTTCACATTTCTTTATCCATCTTCTGACTACATCTGCCTATCTTGTTTCAAATCTCTCAAAAGTTAAACAAAATAAATACTGCCCCTACCTTTCATATAGGAACTTATTTATATATTGTCTTGTATTGCAATACAATTGCATAAAAATTTTAAAAATTTAATTTGTAGTAAACATTACAATTCTTCCAACTCTGCTGTACCAATTCATACCTTTCAGATTGGCTAAAATGACAGGAAAAGTTAATAATAAATGTTGAAGGGTATGTGGGAAAACTGGGACACAAATGCTTTATTGGTGGAGTTGTGAAATAATGTAGCCATAAAGACAAGATCTAACTCAATTTCAATTGATCAATGAGGGACAGAAGTAGTTACACCCAAAGAAAGAACACTGTGAAATGAATGTAAACTATTTGCATTTTTGTTTTTCTTCCCGGGTTATTTCTACCTTCTGAATCCAATTCTCCCTGTGCAACAAGAGAACTGTTCAGTTCTGCACACATATATTGTATCTAGGATATAAGGCGACATATTTAACATATATGGGACTACTTGCCATCTGGGGGAGGGGATGGAGGGAGGGAGGGGAAAAATAGGAACAGAAGTGAGTGCAAGGGATAATGTTGTAAAAAATTACCCTGGCATGGGTTCTGTCAATAAAAAGTTATTATAATAAAAAGAAAAAAAAGAAATGATATAGCCATTCTAGAGAACAATTTGGGACTATGCCCAAAGGGTTATACAACTACATAACTTACATATAGAAGTGTTACTTCTGGGTCTGTGTCCTAAAGAAATCATACAAGATGAAAAAGTATCCACATGTGCAAAGATGTTTGTAGAAACTCTTTTTGTACTGGTAGGGAATAGGGAATTGGGAAGTGAGTGGATTCTGATCAGCTGATGAATAGCTTAATAAGTTATGATATAAGAATGTAATGGAATATTTCTGTTCTATAAGAAATGATTAATAGGCTGACTTCAGGAATGCCTATAAAGACTTATATAAACTGCTGCTGAATGAAGTGTGCAAATCAGGAGAACACTGTACACAGTAATATCAAGATTATGTGATAATTAAGTGTGATGGACTTGGCTCTTTTTAGCAATGGGATGATTTAAGAACATTCAATAGACTTGGGATGAAAGATGCCATTTATATCCAGAGTGAAACAACTATGGAGACTAAATATGGATAAAGGTATAGTACTTTCACCTTTGTTTGTTTCTTTCTTCTTTCTCGTGATTTTTTACCACTTTTATTTTGTTTTTTCTTGCACAACATGAGAAATATGGAAATATGTTTAAAATCGGTGTACAGGTTTAACCTAAAATAACAAAGTCCAAAATTATTATAGATCATCCAGTCCACACCTCTCATTTTGCATATGAGAAAACTAAACCTTGGTAGGAAAGATATTTCCCCAGCATCACACAAATTATGAGTAATAGAGACTAGATTCATATACAGGTTCTTTTATTGTAAATTCAGTGCTCCATCTAATACAACTCTCTCTCTCTCTCTCTCTCTCTCTCTCTCTCTCTCTCTCTCTCTCTCTCTTTCTCTCTCTCTTTCTTTCCATATATATATATATATATATATATATTTCTCATTTCACTAGAAAAAATGATAAACTCCCTAAAATCAGGAACTGTTCTCTTTGCTTCTGTTTCCTTTATCACACTTAATTTGAATTTATGCACCTAGTTTGATTTGAGTAAATATTTACTAAAATTAATTGAAAAATATTCTAAATTCATATTTCACAAGTTATGCAGTGTTGTAAGTGAAATATAAACATGAAAAGGTAAATTCAGATTTTCCCATGACAGAACTGAAAGTGTTTGGTCCACTGAGGCCTTTTATATTATGTTGCATTCTTTGTTTTCATAGGTATGTTTTTTAACTTATCCTTTACTCCTCTTTCTGATTTCCTCATATTCCTTCCCTTCTTTGCCCTTTTATGTCTATGAGTTTGGAATTTGTTAGCAGTATTTTATATAGAAAGGACATCCTCAAGGTACAACCTTTATACACCCTAAATGTATAAAGACTCATTTTCATTACTTCCTACAACATTAAATCATGGTTTAAAACCTCAGGCAAATCATAAACCTAACATCTCTGTATTTCAACTACTTTACCTCAAATGAGGGTACAATAATGATACAGGGAATCATTATAAGGATGTACTAATAATATTAAAAGCACTAAAACTATTCTTTAAAACACATATAAAGAAAAATTTAAAAGAAAACTCAATTTCAGGCAAATGACACAATGACAATCCATGCAGTGGGCTAATCAAGTTTAATAAGTAGAACCAGATTGAAAAAAAAAATTGCTTGTTTTATCCTATAGTAAATCATAGAGGAAAATAAAACATTTTGTTCATAGTGCCAAATTCTCATTGGTATTAAGCAAGGCATGACACTGAGAAATACATGTTCACTAAAAACAAGTGAGATATAATAGAAATCTACAGAATCAAACTAATAATAAATAAATTATTTATTCAAAAAAGACTAGTAACTCTCAAAGAGAAGAAACTTTTTAACCTTTATCTCTCTGTCTCTCTGTTTCTCTATCTCTGTTTCTGCCTCCATCTTGCTGTGTCTCTCTGTCTCTCTGTCTCTCTCTTTCTCTTTTTGTCTCTCTCTCCCTCTGTCTCTCTCTCGCTCTCTGTCTCTCGCTGTCTCTCTCTCTGTATATCTCTCTGTCTCTCTGTCTCTCTCTGTCTCTGTCTCTGTCTCTCTCTCTCTCTCTCTCTCTCTCTCTCTGCGTGTGTGTGTGAGTCTCTCTGATTCTTTCTCTCTCTGGACAGTGAATGGCATGTATTAGGTACATGCTAAATGTTTGCTGTCTTGGTTTAAAATAACTTACCCTATAACGTGTATGAATTTATTTGTTGGTTTGGTCAGACCTGTGATTTTATCCAGTTAGAGACTTGGGGTGTGAATTCCTTTAACTCTGAAGGTTAGAAATTCATATGATACAACTTTTAAAGTTTGCCTGGTATTCACCAGGTGGAAAGATGGACCATTTGGAAAGATGCCCCAGTCATAGATTTAGATGATGAGCTATACCTAGAATGAGGGGAGCAAAGGGGGGAAATAGGCTGAATTATGTTCAGGCAATTTGTAAAAATACTTTTACTTCCACTAATCAGTTTTTCTCAACATTAGACAGAACTTGAAACAACGTCTTTCTGACCCAATCTGACTCTTAAATTTATCTCTATAGTCTCTATTTTATATTGCTTCATCTCTTGGTATATATTTATGAATATTTATCATGTCTGAGATCTTTATGCCTCTGGCCTTTTGTCGAAATGCTTTGGTGTGTAACAAAGGCACTATAGGTAAGTTTATACTGTTTTTTCTCTGCAGTATATTATGTAAATATTGATACTTCCCTTTTGCATATTTTCTGAAATAGATTAGTGAAAAGTAAAGACAGACATGTAGGTCTTCTATAGCTAACTATGATCTGATGAGAATCAACATTAATTATTTCTTGATATTTAGAGCCAAGCATCTTCACTTATGTAAGGGTTTACCAATTTTAATAAAGCAAAGCACAGATTTAGACTCTGCAGAAAATAATGAAAACATAGCTCACAGTTTTCAGCTATTGCTGTCTATTAAGTGAAAATCCATTAAAATGAATGTATTTGGTTCACAACTACAAATCATATTAAGGACCACGGAAATTGCTTAAACAAGAATATACAATGCCCAGAATGTTCCAGCCTTTATTATAATTTGAGTGCAGTCAGCAGCCACCTAAATAAATGGCCTTCTATTCCTTATTCTTTTCTTGAAATGGAAATGTTACTACATTTTACCTTTCTGAAAAAAAATCTATTGAGTTTTGAAAACAAGATGGCATTACTAGTCATTAAGAGTATTTTTTTTAACCAATCCTCATTTTAGAAAGTTAGAAGTGGTGCTATTAATTTTCAGTGAAGTGAGATGTGAATAAATACATTTTAGATTTAGGAAAAGGACACCATGGGTATTAAAAAGAGATGATGCCTGAACTAGTTGGTGACCTTTTTAGTTGTACTGTTATTTGTGTCACTATTATTAGTGGGAAGATTTCTGGTCATAACCTATCAATCGAAATGCTCTCAACAAATGCTTGTTTTTTACAGAAAAGAAAACCAGAGAAGATAAATTAGAAACAAATTTAAACCAATGATGCCTATAGCATTTGGATCAATAGCTAGCACTCTCAGGATAGAGAAATCAACTTTATAAAGTAGTCTTTCTAGCAAGATTGTGTGCTGCTTCTGAAAATGTATAGTCTCTGATTCATAAGGGATGTAATTAATAATGGCTGAGGGTTTCATATTTTGGAAAATCTTTGCAGAATAATAAGAGACTGTGATAACTCATGTTTAAATAGAGAGAAGTATATTTGGAGAAGGCAGTAAATTTGTTGAGTACTAAAATAGTACTTCTAGATATTATGGCAGTAGTGGGATACCATTGCTAACAATGTTATTATTCATGCTTGGATACACACCAAAAAGCTCAGGAGTACCTAACGGTCCCATGACTGGCTATAACAATCATAAAGTTACCTTTTCTTTATTTGGTGCTTTCATTTAAGCCACTGACCTCCACCCTCATACAATTTACTTCAAACCTAAAAAAAATATTTTTACTTTTATTGAAAAGTCTCTCAGGAGAGAAGATGATGTTCATTCATTCGTATCATAGCATGAATTTAAAATAAGACATTCTCTAGTGAGCATTTAAAGACATCTAGGAGATCAAGTGACAGGCTTGGATGCAGGAGGACTCATCTCTCCAACTTCAAGTCAGACTCCAACTAGCTGTGTGCTCCTGGACACTTAAATCTGCTTGCCTCAATTTCCTCACCTGTAAAATAAACTAGAGAAGGAAATGTCAAACCAGTCTAGTGACTTTGCCAAGAAAACCTCAAATGAGATTGCAAAGTATTGTATACCACTGAAAGACTGAACAAGAAGAAATGAGTATTCACATTTTAGATCTTATTTCTCCTGACTTTTTCCTGTTTTAAATAATTTTCTGTCATCAACAAGTAGAGGAAAATTTTGAAAAGAAATAAATTTTGCTAGTGTCTATGAATTCCATACCATGCTAAAATGTAGGGCATATCGCATACATCTGAAGAAAGACCATTGAGCTGTTTAAACTCATTTTTTTACTTTAGACTTGTTCCTTGTTCTGATATATTACCTCACCTATTTAAAGTGATTAATTAGATTACTATTTATTTAAAAGTAAATGGATTATAAAATGTCTATTTGTTTTCTGAAGGCTATATCCTTACTAAGTCAGTGAACTATTGCTCCTAGACATTCCAGAGTGTAGAGAATCATAGACATTTCTTCCTCAAATACTCATTCACCGACTCACCCACCCACCCAGCACTCCACAGAATGTATACTGGATTGGAGGAAAAAGCAAAAAGTAGCTCTATATCCTAGAAAGAAATTACCTAATAATGTGTTGCCAAGGGCATGGATGAAGGGTTTGGTACTGATCATGTTAAAGTGATAAAGCAAACATCTAGATAGAAAGGGAAATAAGAATTGAAGTTTGAAATGGTAGATAATTTTTTTGTTTATTTTTGTTGTGGTGGTGGTGATTTACAGTAACATGCAAGATAAAGAATTTTTTATTATTGTGATGATTTACAATATTATGTACAAAGTAAATATACAATGATTTATAAAATCATGTACATGTATCCCATAAAACTCACAATTACTCTCTTCCATTGAACTAGACAAACTACAAATGAGAATGTAAAGTGTTGGATGTGAATGCCATGTTTGGCTAATTTGTAAGTACATATGTACAATTGTCCATTTCTACTTTTGTGCTTTAGCACAGATTGTCCTCGATGGTTAAAATTATTTTCTCTCCTAAGCTATGTTTCTTAGATCCCTTCAAAATTCCAAGACTCATTTATTACCTCTAGCAAGAGATATTTCCTCATTTCTCCAGTCATTAGTAATCCCTCTGCTTCATCCTCAGGGATTTGGAATTATTTCTATATCTGTCCCTTTTGTTTCAATTCTCTTGCTGCTGAACAGAACTGGAAGAAATCATGAAAACATTCTGATTGAGTCCTCTATCAACTTCTGGTACAGAATTACAATAGGGCTTTTAGTGTAGCAAAACAATCATTCTATTCTTCACTACCAAAAGCTTTATCTCACTCTACTTAGAAGCTATTTTAAATTTACACATATTTTCTCAAGTTTCTTGCATTTCCACCTCTCCCCATAAGCTGTCATATTATGGTATATTTCTCTTCTCCTAATTTCATATTATTAATACATTTCCTCTTGACCTACTAATTTCTCCTTTGTTATTCTTTTGGCAGAATAGGTGTTTCTTCTTGCCAACTGTTCTGCAAATGCTCTTAATGCTCTACCTTTTCATTTTGCATCAGATTATCATTCTACTACCATTTAACCTCTCTTAAATAGGATGTTCCCCAAATTCAAGAAGTTTCAAAACATCTAATAATTAAATCATGCTAAGATTTTCAGACAGTTTGTATACAATTGTCATTAATTCCACTAGCATTTTCTCTGTCTATTTTATCATCAATCTCTCCATATGCATGGTTTTGACTGAAAAATCCTTGTATTAATTTTTTTTACAGAAGTCTCTCTTGATCTGACTATCCTTCCTATCTACTACCCTATCTATTTCATTTCTTCCATGACTAAATTCCATGAGAAATCTATATAAAATTGGTATCTTAGTTTCCTCTTTTATTATTTCTTCTAAATTCTCTGCAACCAGGTTTCTGATAATACCATTCAGATTAATAAATGATCTCTTATTTGCCAAATCTAATATAATTTCCTCAGTTTTCATTTTAGGCAGCATTTAACTCTACTAGTAACCTGTTTTTACCTGATTATTCTCTTATTTATGCATTTTTATGATACTGTAGACTTTTAATTATCCTCATGTCAGATCTCTGTGTCAGTTGATGATTCTTCATGTATGTGAGGTTCAATTACTATAGAATCTCCCAATGTTTTTATTGTACCTTCTTTTATCTTCCCTATCTGATATGTCCATTTTGGGGAAATTATAATTTAATTAATTCCAACAGATTGATATATTATCATTATGTAGATGTCTCCCACATTAGTATATCTATCCAGTAATAGTGTCTTTCTTCAACTCCATTTGTCCATCCTCAAATGTGTTTTGGATATTTTGAATAAGATGTTGCATAAGAATCTTAAAATCAAGTCCAAAACAGACCTCCTTATTACCTGTCTCCATGAGTGTATATGTTGTGTATATATGTCCATAGATCTATATGGAGAAGAACTACCTCGAATCCATCTATGTGAATCTACTAGATCTTATAATTCCAACAAATCTTCTCTCTCCAAAGTTACAAGTGATGTTTTATTTACCAATCCAATGATCTTTCACCAATACTCATTCTCCTCATTATCTCTAACATTTTTTGTTTATTTCTTTGTTTTTGTTTTTGTTTTTTGAGAAACAATTGGGGTTAAATTACTTGCTCAATGTCACATCCTAGAAAGTGTTAAGTGTGTGAGGCTGGATTTGAATTTAGGGCCACTTGACTCCAGGGATGGTGCTCTATCAATTGTGCCATCTGATTTCCTCTTTAACATCTTTTACACTAGTGATAATCCTCTCCTCTTTAATAATTTCATCTGTTTGTGCTTTTGGAGCACCATTATCTCGAAATTTTTCTACTTAGTAGACTATTCCTTCTCTGTTTCTTCTGCTGGATCTTCATCCAGATCAATTATCCTAACCATAGATGACCCACAAGGTTCTTATTCTCTTCTTTTTTATATTATTCCCCTTGGGAAACTCATTAGCTCCCATGGATTTAATTATCTTTATATGCTAATGATTCTCAAATATATTTATTCTGCCTCAACCTCTCTGATGATATCCAGTCACACAACATTTGCTCACTTTCAGACATTTAAAATTCACTAGACACCTTAAATTCAAAATCACCAAAATCAAATTCATGATTTTCTCTGGAATCTCCATTTCATCCATGCCTTTTTTTATTCTGTAAAAGGTACCATTGTCCTTCATTGCCATCACCATAGACATCACCCTTAATTCCTCAATCTTTCTTACTCCTCATTCATAATATATTGCCAAGATCTCTAGATTTCATCTTTATAACATATCTTAGTATGTCATCTTTTCTCTGACACTGCCAATGATAATGGGTTAGTTGGCCTCACGTATTTCCACATTCTCAATTCTTCAGATTCCAGTGATTTTGCTAAAGTAACACTTTGATCTTGTCACACACTACTCAATAAATTCCAGTGTTTATCCATCACTTCTAGGACATTATACAGTAAATGCTGTTTGACATGCAAAGCACTTCAATACCTAGCCCCTTACTACTTTTCCAAACTTTTTACAACTTGCTATCCAACTGTACTCTTGATTCAACAATGCTGTTCTCTTTGAAGTTTCATTGACAAAACATTCTACTCCAGTGATCCAGCATTTTCTTTGCCTCTTCTTCATACATAGATGTTCTAATTCCTCATCTCATTCATCCCAAATAATTATTTTCAAAAAATATGAATGAGAGTGGAAAACTAATGATGTAACTGGAAAACATTTCTAAGTGAAAAAAATTAGTTCTACACAAAATACTGTAGATAAAGTATGTGTAGGAAGAAATGGGATTAGCTTTTGATATAATGACTGATGTCATAAAATTAAACAGGAAAAACTATCAATTTTGTTCATTTTCTAACTCATTTTCTGGCTAACTATTCTATAATATTTTTTGCATCTTCTTAAGGAAGAACATAGCACTGAACAAAGATATACCGATTGATCATCTGACTTTTTGAGATTCTAAGTGGAGAAAAATATATCATTATTTTTTCTTTTTTATTAAAGATTTTTATTTTATATATATATATGTATATATATATATATATATATATATATATATATATATATATATATATATATATGTAAGTTTTCAACATTGACGCTTGCAAAACTTTGTGTTCCAAATTTTACCCTCCTTTCTCCTCACCCTATCCCCTAGATGGCTTGTAATGCAATCATGTTGAACATATTAAAATGTATGTTAAATCCAATATATGTATACATATTTATACAATTATCTTGCTGCACAAGAAAAATGAGATCAAGAAGGAATAAAAAATTGAGAAAGACAACAAAATGCAAGCAAATAACCACAGAAAGAGTGAGAATGCTATGTTGTGGTCAACCCTCAGTTCCCACAGTACTCTCTCTGGGTATAGATGGCTCTCAACATCATTGAACAACTGGAATTGGTTTGAATCATCTCGTTGTTGAACAGATCCATGTCCATCAGAATTGATAATCATATAACTTTCTTGTTGCCATGTACAATGATATTCTGGTTCTGCTCATTTCACTTAGCATTAGTTCATATAAGTCTCTCCAGGCTTCTCTAAAATCATACTGCTGATTGTTTCTTATAGAACAATAATATTCCATAATATCCACATTCCATAACTTATTCAGTAATTCTCCAATTAATGGGCATCCATTCAATTTCTGGTTTCTTGCCGCTATAAAGAGTGCTGCATCAAACATTTTTATTCATGTGAGTCCCTTTCCCTCCTTTAAGATTTCTTTGGGATATATAAATCCAGTAGAAACAATGCTGGATCAAAGAGTATGCACAGTTTGATAACTTTTTGAGTGTAGTTCCAACTTGCTCTCCAAAATGCCTCTATCTGTTCATAATTTTAACAATGTATTAGTGTCCCAGTTTTCCCACAATCCTTGCAACTTTCATCATTATCTTTTCCTGTCATCTTAACCAATCTGAGATGAGTGTAGTGGTATCTCAGAGTCATCTTAATTTGCATTTCTCTGATCAATAGTGATTTAAAGCATCTTTTCATATAAATAGAGATGGTTTTAATTTCTTCATTTGAAAATTTTATATTCATATCTTTTAACCATTTATCAATTAGCGAATGACTTGAAGTCTTAAAAATTTGACTCAATTCTCTATATATTATAGAAAAGAGGGTCTTAGAACACTTAAATATAAAAATGTTTTCCCAATTTATTGTCTTGTCTGCATTAGTTTTGTTGGCACTAAAACATTTCAACTTAATATAATCAAAATTATCTATTTGGTGTTCAATAATGAGTTCCAGTTCTTCTTTGGTCACAAATTCCTTCCTTCTCCACAGATCTGAGAGGTAAACTATCTTATGTTCTTCTAATTTGTTTATAATTTCATTCTTTATGTCTTGATCAAGAATCCCATTTTTACCTTATCTTGGTATATGGTGTTATGCCTAGTCAATGCCTAGTTTCTGCCATACTCATTTCCAATTTTCCTACTTTTTTTTTTTTGTCAAATAATGAGTTCTTATCGCAACAGCTGGTGTCTTTGAGTTTGTCAAACACTAGACTGCTACAGTCATTGACTATTATGTCTCACGTACCTAATCTATTTCATTGATCAACTACTCTATTTCTTAGTACCAAATGGTTTTGATGACTGCTGTTTTATGATATAGTCTTAGATCTGGCACAGCTAGGCCATCTTCCTTTGCATTTTGTTTCATTAAATCCCTTGAAATTCTTGATCTTTTGTTCTTCCAAATGAGCTTTGCTATTTTTTTCTAGATGTGTAAAATAACTTCGTGGGACTTTACTTCATATGGCACTAAATAAGTAGATTAATTTAGGTATTATTGTCAATTTTATTATATTAGCTTGGGCTACCCATGAGCATTTGATAGTTTTCCAGTTGTTAAATCTGACTTTATTTGTGTAGAAAGTGTTTTGTCATTGTATTAATATAGTTCCTGACATCCCCTTGGCAGATAGACTCCCAAATATTTTGTATTATCAATAGTTATTTTAAATAGAATTTCTCTTAGTATCTCTTGCTTTGTTGGTAACGTATAAAAATGCTGATGAGTTCTGTGGATTTATTTTTTACCCTGCAATATTATTAAAGTTGTGGATTATTTCTAATAGTTTCTTAGTTGATTCTCTAGGGTTCTCTAAGTATACTATCAGATCATCTGCAAAAAGTGATAATTTGGTTTCCTCCCTACCTACTCTAATTCCTTTCATCTCTTTTTACTCTCTTATTACCAAAGATAACCATTCTAATACAATATTGAATAGCAACTTTGATAGAACCTTCTTTAACCTTTGATCTTATTGGTAATGGTTCTAGTTGTAAGTCAATTTTGTTTTTAAAAACGGTGTCTTAAGACACATCTTGATATGTCTGAATTGTTTTACAGATGGAAAAGACCTTTGAGGTCATACAGTTCAGATGAAGAATCTGGGCTTAGAGATGTTAAGTAATTTATTCAAGGTCAAACATGCCATAATTTAGGATTTGAATCATGGTCATGAATTCAAATATAGCATTCTTTCAATTACATTTCATATATTATTTTCTATATCCCCAAGAAGAAACTTAAATATCACAATGATGAAAAAATATAATTTAAAATTAAAATTGTATTTCTTAACTTAGATTATATCACAAGATAGGAAGTATTCTCTCTCGCTTTTGCTTCCCCCCCCCCCCAAAGGAAGGTAAAATGACTTGCCCCGGATCACACATTTAGTAATTGTCTTTGAGGCTGAATTTGAAGTCATGTCCTGTGACTTCAGGGTCAGTACTCTCTCCTACTCTAGCTTCCCAGAGTCTTCCTTCTTAAAAGATATGTAAAAGACACTCTAAAAAATGTGATTGCTAATGTATTTGGCACCATATTTCTGAGCTCATCATGAATTTCTGGGTTCTTTAATTTGGTATTCTAACTGAAATTGTTGATATAGATTAGGATAGATTATATAGATATAGACAAAAGTATAGATATAGCTATAATGTGTATAGTTCACTAGTCTGAACAACAAAAAAAATTAGTTTTCTATTATAATTGCAGTCTTCACAAGTATCTGTGAAGATATTTCACAGGAATTTTCACAAGCAAATTTTTCTTCCCTTAATAGTACCTAGCATAGTGTCAGATGAAATGAGATGAATAATAAATGGATACAAATAAATGCATGAGAAACAAGGAGATTTTAAAACTTCAAATACATTTAATTTTTTTTTTTTTCTGTTTAAACAACAATGCTGCCTACATCTTAATTTATCTTCATGACATCCGAGTGCATTATCTTATTTCATGAACTCACAATGGCATAAGAAAGTGATTTTTGCCTTAATGAATCATTTAAAACTTGGATGTTATACTAAACACAAGATTTTCACTGATTGTTTTTGAAGGCTTAAAGAATTTCTATTACAAACGTTCAGCTGAAGGGGTCAGAGCCAAGAAACACATGTTTCTTTCTGACCTTCTCTACAACCCTCATACTAATTATGAAATCTACTCTCTGAGTTAGCTCTGGATCAGCAGAATCCATGAATATTGGGAGTGCAACAAATTATCAGCACAAGATAATTTCGAAGATCACCAGTAAAAGTCTGTTTCAATTGGAAACTGAGTACAAATGGCAGTGCAGATAGCTCAGAGTCGTAGGATGGTGCAGACTCTGTGGGTGGTGCAGACTTCAGATGTCATGGAATCTATGGGGATGAATCTATAGGCATCTACAGCAGCAGTTTGGGCTACTCTGCCCTGGCTGTCAGCCAGTAGATCACTAGAGAAGTTAGAAAACATACAACACAAACTCAAAACATAAAGAGTGAACTTGAAATGCCACAACCTCATAGGACCTGGTCACACACACACAGCACCAGGAAAGACTCAGCACTGACCCAGCACAACTGAGGCTGCTTATAAAGGAAACCACTGCTTGTAGAGGAAGCTTGGAAAACCTCCCCCACCCTAAAAGCAGATGTTGTATTAAAAAAAAATGAGGAAAAATGTAAAAAGAACTTTGACCATAGACAGCTTTTATGGTGAAAGAGAAGAACAGATTTCAAACCCTGAGGGGTCTAAAGCAGATTATCTCCAGATGAAGCTCCAAAAGGTGATATAACCTGATCCCCATCACATTAAAGTTCTCCTAGAAGAAATTACAAAGGATTTTAAAAGAGAGCTAGGAAAAAAATGGGGAAAGAAATGAAAACATTGCAAGAGGGTTTGGAAAAGGCATATAACTCATTAAAAATAGATTTGATAAAATGGAAAATTGCCAGAAAAACAGAATTTGTAAAACATAAAAAGAAGATAAATCCTTAAAAAATTTCAGAATATATGAAATTGAAAAAGAAAATAATTCCTTAAAAAACAGAATTTGTGAAATGGGAAGAAAATTCAATAGAATAAAACAACTCATTTAAAATTCATTTGGACAAATACAAAAAGAAGTAAAAAAAAGTAAGTTACTTAAATTCAGAACTGAACAAGTGGAAATGAATGATTCAATGAGACAACAAGAATCAATCAAGCAAAACCAACAAAATGAAAAAAATAGAAAAAAAATGTAAAATACCTAATTGGGAAAACAACCAACCTGGAAAATAGATCTAGGAGAAACAATCTATAGATTATTGGACTCCCTGGATTACATGATGAAAAAAAAAAAAAGCCTAGACACTATTTTTCAGAAAATCCTCATAGAGACGTGCTCGGATGCCATGGATTCAAAAGGTAAAATTACAATGGAAAGAATTCACCAAAAAACTCCTGAAAGACACTGCAAAAGGAATATCATGGCTAAATTTCAGGACTATTGGACCAAGGGAAAATATTACAAACAGTCAGAAAGAAACTATTCAAATACCAAGGAGTCATAATAACAATTACTCAGGACCTAGCAGCTTCCACATTAAAGGGTCATAGGGCCTGGAATCTGATTTCCAAAAGGCAAAGAAACTTGGAATGCAGCCAAAATTAAATTATCCTGCTAAACTTAGCATTTCTTTCAGAGATGAAGATGGACAGTCAATAAAACTGGTGAATTTCACTTATTCTTAATGAAAAGATCAGAGCTAAACAAAAAAATTGAACTCCAAATACATATCTCAAGAGAAGCATAAAAAGACAAAAACAAAACAAAACAAAACAAAGAAAACAACAACAACAACAACAAAAACTCTTGAGAACTATTTCTGTATGGGTATATGGAGAGAATACATGTATAATCTGATTTTACTATTATAATATAAAAAAGAGACTAGAGGTGGAAAGGGGATTGTAACAGGAAAAAAAATGGGGGAGGGGAGAAGGAGAGATAAAATGAAGGAAATTTCATCTCAGGAAAAGTCAAAGAAAACCTATTATAATTGAGGGGAAAAAGTGAGGGTATTGTATGAATCTTACTCTCATCAGATTTTGGTCAAAGAAAGAATATTAGATATATTTGCTTTGATCAAGAACTTTTCTCACTTTATAGAAAAGTGGGGGGCGGTAAAGGGAAAAAGGGAAGGGATAGGATAAATAGAAGGGAAAACATAACTATTAATGGAAAGGTATAAGAAAGGGGGAGTGTCTCTAAAAGGGGAGGGCTGCTTGAGGAAAGTAGTGTTCATAAGTAAAATACTGAAGAGGAAGAAAGGGGAAAAGAAAAGAGAAAACTATAAATTGAGATTAATAATATGGCAGGAAACACAGAATTAGGAGTTTTAACTGTAAATGTAAATGGGATGAACTGTCCCATAAAGTGTAAGTGGATAGCAAACTGGATTAAAAGTCAGAATCCTACAATATATTGTTTACAAGAAACACATTTAAAGCAGAGTGATCCATACAGAGTAAAGATCAAAAGGTTGGAACAGAATCTATTATGCTTCATGTGAAGTAAAAAAAAAAAAAAAAAAAAAAAAAGCAGGAGTACCTATCCTGATCTCCGAACAAGCAAAAGCAAACATTGATCTAAATAAAAGAGATAAGGAAGGAAAGTATATCTTGTTAAAGGGTTCCATAGATAATGAAGCAATGTCAATATTTAACACATATGCAGCAAGTGGAGCAGCATCTAAATTCCTAAAGGGGAAGTTAAGAGAGTTGCAAAAAGAAATAGAGAGCAAAACTATAATAATGAGAGATCTCAAGCTTCCTCTCTCAGAACTAGATAAATCAAATCAGAAAATAAATAAGAGAGAAGTTAAAGAGGTAAATAGAATACTAGAAAAGCTAGATATGATAGATCTTTGGGGGAAAATTGAATTGAGACAGGAAGGAGCACACTTTCTACTCAGTAGTTCATGGAACCTATACAAAAATGGACCATATATTAGGACATAAAGATCTCAATATCAAATGCAGAAAAGCAGAAATAGTAAATGCAGTTTTTCAGCTCAAAATGCTATAAAAATTATATTCAGTAAAAGTCCAGGGAGAAAGAGAAGAAAAAGAAATTGGAAAGTAAATAATCTCATCCTAAAGAATTAATGGGTGCAACAGCAAATCATAGACACAATCAATAATTTCATCCAAGAGAATGACAATAAGGAGACAGCATGCCAAAATTTGTGGGATGAAATCAAACCAGTGATAAGGGGAAATTTTATATCTCTAGATGGTTACTTGCATAAAATAGAGAAAGAGAGGATAAATAAATTGGGCTTGCAACTAAAAAAACTAGAAAAGGAAAAAAATTAAAAACTCCCAATCAAATACCAAACTTAAAATTCTAAAAATAAAAGGAGAAAGCAATAAAATTGAAATTAAAAAAAAAACTTTTGAAATAATAAATAAAAATAAGAGTTTGTTTTATGAAAATTCCAATAAAATAGATAAACCTTTAGTTTATTTGATTAGAAAAAGGAAAGAGGAAAATCAAATTGTAAATCTCAAAAACGAAAAGGGAGATGTATCCACCAATGAAGAGGAAATTAGAGCAACCATTAGGAGTTACTTTGCCCAACTTTATGCCAATAAATTTAACAAACTAAGTAAAATGGAGAAATACCTACAAAAATATAAATATCCCAGATTAACAGAAGAGAAATGAGATTACTTCCATAGTCCTATTTTAGAAAAAGAAATAGAACAACTTTTAATCAACTCCCTAAAAAAACTCCCTAGGATCTGATGGATTTACATGTGAATTCTAACAAACATTTAAAAAACAATGAATTCCAGTGTTATAAAAAAAAAAAAAAAACTATTTGAAAAAATAGGTAACAAAGGACTCCTACAAAATTCCTTTTATGACACAGACATTGTACTGATTCTTAAATGAGGTCAGACAAAAACAGAGAAATAAAATTATCGAGTAATCTCCCTGATGAATATTGATGAAAAAAACCTTAAATACTCTATTAGTAAATATTTTTTTTTTAATCCCCAAGATAATACACCACAACCAAGTAGGATTTATACCAGGAAAGCAGGACTGGTACAATATTAGGGAAACTATGAGCATAATTTGCTATATTAATAACTAATTAACTAAAACCTAATAACTATCTCATTAAGTACAGGAAAAAAATTGATAAAAGCAAACAATCATTCCTAATAAAAACACTAGAGACTATAGGAATAAATAGACTTTTCCTTAAAACAGTCAGTAGTATGTATTTAAAACCATCAGCAAGCATCATATATAATGGGGATAAACTGGAACCATTCCCAATAAGATAAGGAGTGAAACAAGGTTGCCTACTATCACCATTACTATACAATATTGTATTAGAAATGTTTTCTTTGCCATTAAGAGAAGAAAAAGAGATTAAAGGAATTAGAGTAGGTAATGAGTATGACTCTTTGCAGATGATGTGATGGTATACTAAAAAAACCCCAGAGAATCAACTAAAATACTATTAGAAACAATCCACAACTTCAGCAAATCTGCAAGGTATGAAATAAATCCACATAAATTATTAGTATTCTTATACATCACTAACAAAACCCAACAGCAAGAGATACAAAGAGAAATTCCATTTAAAATAACTGCCAATAGTATAAATATTTGGGATTATATCTGGCAAGGGAAAGTCAGGAACTATATAAGCAAAACCACCAAACAGTTTTTCCACACATAAAGTCAGATCTAAGCAAATGGAAAAATATCAACTGTTTTTGGATAGGTTGAGTAAATATAATAAAGATAACAATGCTCTCTAAACTTTTTATTTAGTATTATACCAATTAAACACTCAAGAAACTACTTTACTGATCTAGATAAAATAACATCAAAATTCATGTGGAAGAACAAAAGATCAAAAATTTCAAAGGAATTTATAATGGGCTGAAACTGAGCAGATGCACTTTGACAGCCAAGTATTTAAGGTTAATTACTGATTGGACAATACTCTCTTAGCATATACTTGGAAAATGGCCTGCCCCATTATTCTGTGCTGGTTTGATCTGTTGGTGTATAGAGAGATGTGGGGGAGGGATTAGAGGGTGGAGAAAGACAAGCAAGTGTGACTCCTGGCCAAGCGAAGGAGAGGAGATTCCCATGTCCATCCCTCTCATTTTGACCAAGAGTAAAGATGAAGGATTTTTGCTTATCTTGACTCCAACTGATTCTAAGGTATCCAGGGTGCTAAAGCGGTCATCACAGGAATTAATCAAGAGAAAAGCAAATGAAGATGGCCTAGATATATCAGATCTAAAACTATATTATAAAGCAATGGTCTTCAAAACTATTTGGTATTTGCTAAGTAATAGAGTTGTTCAGTGGAATAGGTTAGGTTCACAGAACAAAATAGTCAATTACTATAGTAATCTAGTATTTGACAAACCCAAAGGCCCCAGCTTTTTGGATAAGAATTCACTATTTGACAAAAACTGCTAGGAAAATTGGAAACTAGTATGGCAGAAAGTAGGCATAGCCCCACACATAACACCATATACCAAGATAAGGTCAAAATGGGTTCATGTTCTGACCTAAAGAATGATATTATAAACAATTTAGCAGAACATAGGATAGTTTACCTCTCATATTTGTGTAGGTGGAAGAAATTTGTGAGCAAAGAAGAATTAGAGATTATTATTGATCACAAAAAATTAATTTTGATTATATTAAGTTAAAAAGATTTTGTATAAACAAAACAAATACAGACAAGATTAAAAGGGAAACAATAAACTGGGAAAATGTTTTTACTCCCAAAAGATCTGATAAAGGCCTCATTTCTAAATTATATAGAGAAATGACTCAAATTTATAATAGTTCAAGCCATTCTCCAATTGATAAATGGTCAAAGGATATGAACAGAAAATTTTCAGATGAAGATATTGAAACTATTTGTAGTGACATGAAAAGGTACCCCAAATCACTATTGATCAGAGAAATGCAAATTAAAATCATTCTGAGATACCACTATACACCTGTCAGATTGGCTAAGATGACAAGAAATGATAATGATCAATTTTTGAGGGGAAAACTGTGATGACCGCATATTTAAAATCAGCCAATTCATCATCAATCAGGAATACAGGTTAAGGGAAAAATCTTCAATCTTTATTGAAGTGAAGAGATGAAGAAGGATTGTGATAGCAATATGGGCAGACAGGAATCCAGCTAGCAGAGGGGGAGTGGAGGTGAAGGGCGGTCGCAATAGCAATGCAAGCAGCTGTGACAAGACACCAGCCAACAGTCTCTCTTTCTGCTTCCCTTTCCACCCTTCTGCCTTTACCTACCAAAATCGTCATTTCCTATACAACACATCAGGACTTGCACAAAGAATGGGTGGGAGCCATTCTTTCTCCAAGCATATTTATTAATAGAGTATGATCCAATTGCTATTTAGCCTCACATGCTTGGGACCTCAGTGCATCAACTCGAGTCTCAGCCCATTACAGAAAACTGATACATTGTTGGTGGAATTGTGAATGGATCTACCTATTCTGGAGAGCAAGTTGGAACTATGCTCAAAAAGTTTTCAAACTTTGCATACCCTTTGATCCAGCCGTGTTTCTACTGGGTTTATATCCCAAAGAGATATTAAAAGAGGGAAAGGGACCCACACATGCAATGTTAGTGGTAGCCCTTTTTGTTATGGCAAGAAACTGGAAAATGAATGGATGCTCATCAGTTGGAGAATGGGTGAATAAATTATGGTATATGAATGTTATGGAATACTATTGTTCTATAAGAAATGATCAGGAGGATGATTTCAGAGAAGCCTTGTGAGACTTACATGAACTGATGCTAAGTGAAATGAGCAGAACCAGGAGATCTTTATACATGGCAAAAAGAAGACTCTACGATGATCAATTTTGATGAACATGCTCCCTTCAACACTGAAATGATTCAAACAAGTTCTACTTCTTCAGTGATGAAGAGAGCCATCTATACCCAGAGAGAGAACCATGGGAACAGAGTCTGGAACACAACATAGCATTCCCACTCTCTCTGTTGCCATTTGCTTGCATTTTGTTTTCTTTCTCATTTTTTCTTTTTCTTCCTTCTTGATCTGATTTTTCTCGCACAGCAAGATAACTATATAAATATGTATAAATATATTGGATTTAACATGTATTTAAACATATTTAACATCTATTGGATGACCTGCCAGCAAGGGTAGGGGTTGGGGAGAAGAAAGAGAAAATTTGGAACAAAAGGTTGCAAGAGACAATGCTAGAAAAACTACTCTTACATATGCTTTGTAAATAAAAATTTCTATCGCTAAATTTCATCAACACATGCATTTTTCTTTCTGTTTTTATCAAGTCTCTAGTATAATCCTAAATTTAAAAACTTACTTATATATCCTTTTTTAAAAAGAAGAAATCTAGCTAAGTATTGGAAGGTTCTTTTGTAATATGATCACAAGAAAATGAATATAATACTCATAGCAAATCTCAAAATTCATTTACTAAATGGTAGAGTAAATGAGATCTGAACTGGTGCAGGTAATAGCAATATAAGTGAAAACACAAAAATTTTTGTGAAAGTATTTTTATTTCCCTTCCTTCAACATATATATGCAATACAATTTTGTTTTTTAAAATTGATCTCCAGTAATAAATCATCATTTAAAATTCAACTGTATCTTTAGGAACTCACAAATAATCACTTCTCCTAAGTTTTGTTTGGCTTCAATTTAAAACACCTATTAAAATGTGTTTTAGTTTTTTACTGAAAAGTCTCACTCTGGCTATTAAGTCCATCTTCACATAATTAGTTTATTACTTATGGAAAATTAACAAAGGAAATAACAGATAGAATCTACAGTACCCCATGCTATTGATAAGTTAATAACAGGCTATTGATGGCCACTTCGTTGCCTTTAAGAATGGTTATGTATTACTTTTTTTTCAATCAAGTTAAAGACTTGACAAAGAGGTTATGGTTTCAATTATTTATCTGAAGAATCAAACAATATGTTTTACTACTTTTGAAAAAAAGACTATTAATAATTTTTACTATGAAATATGTTGTCCAAGTGATTTTTGAATGTTATGTCTGCTATCAGCACAGAAATTCACATTTGTGTAAAAATGAATTACAATTTTTATATTGTTCATCATTTTTTTCCTGACTTTAATTGAAGTATTTTTGACATTAGTGAAGGTCATTAGTTAAACTTGTATGGAATGCTATAACACATTCCTTTTATTATAACCTCAGGCATTGTCAAATTGCATGCCAATATGATAGATGACAAATTAGTAGTAAAAAAGTTATGTTATTATCTTCTCACTTCTTGTACAAAATTTTGTACGTTACTGTCCATACATTATCTTTGTTAATATAAGTAAAGGAACACCAGTAGCAGTGGTACCATATTATGTCTCCTTTCTTGCAGTAACTGTATAACATACTCCAATATTATAGGATCTTAATTTATAAAGGTCATAAATTTCTTCTATAGGAAATCCTAATTTCAGTAGGAAAAGCTGCAAGATCAATAATCCTAAATTGTATGAAATTCAACCTTTAGTAGCATGCAATATCAGCATTCTAGACTCATTTTTCAGGTTTATGCAGACTCCTCCTTATGAGAAAAGTCTGTAGTACTTTATAATAGATGGATGTAAAGAAGAATAATGACACACATATATTAGATTTGTTAGCTAGTTCTGGTAATTACTGCAGTAAAAGGTTCACGTACCTATCAAGTGCATGTCAAAGTTATTTGAATGAACTTCCTAAATGTTACTTTGAATTTATAACATTATGTTTAAGATTCATTAAGAAGAGACCTAATAAATGATCATTTTGCTATAATATAACATAATTATAGTTGGACAGGGGATCTATAAATGGGAATTAACATCAGTTCAGTTTGGAATATCTTCTTGATTCACTCTTTTGGGAAAGGACATAAGATTCTAAACATGGTTCTCTACAAAAACATACAAATATTTTGACAATGATTAAATCATTTGTAGTTTTCTTAAAAATGATCTCTACACATTTTGCTACTCATTTTTGTTTTTACAACTCTTCTTAAATGCTTCTTTCAGAATGTTCAAAAGCCTTTGCTTAGACATGTGATGCAACATTCCTTAATTTCTTCCCTTGCTATTTAGAAAACAAAAGCTGAGGAACAAACAAGACAAAGGAAACTTAATTTGTGATAGATGGGTGGGTGGGAACCATAGAAACCCTTGATAAATAGGCTTTGTGTAGGCCTCATTCCTGAAATTCTTACTCTTCTTTTTTAAGCTTTTTATTTATAAAGTATATGCATGGGTAATTTTTCCAACACTGCCTTGAGAAACCTTTTGATACAAATTTTCCTTTCCTTTCCCTCTTCCCCTCCCTTACCTGTAAGGTAGTCAACTACTTGTGAAATATATTAAAATATATGTTAAAACCAATATATGTGTGTGTGTGTGTGTGTGTGTGTGTGTGTGTATGTGTGTGTATACATATATATATATACACAGTTATCTTGCTGTATAAAAAAAATCAGATTAAGGAGGAATAAAAAGAAAAACTGAGAAAGAAAAGAAAATGCAAGCAAAAAACAACAGAAAGAGTGAGAATGCTATGCTGTATTCCACACTTTGTTCCCATGGTGTGGAGATGGCACTCTTCATTACTGAACATATGGAATTGTATTGAATTATCTCATTGGTGAAGAGAGCCACGTCCATTAGAACTGATCATCGTATAGTCTTGTTACCGTGTATAATGATATCCTGGTTCTGTTTATTTCACTTAGCATCAGTTCACATAAATCTCTCCAGGCCTCTCTGAAATCAACCTATTGGTCATTTCTTACAGAACAATAGTATTCCCTAGCATTCATACTGTAGTGTTCTTCTTCTTTAATATAATGGTTCTCTGTGGGAGCAGATTTCTTGGGGAGGTTTTCTGGAGGCAGCCTTAGTTTCATTTTCAAGTAATAATAACTCCAAAATGCAGCCAGCTGATAAAATGCAAATGTTTATTTTCTCCTTCCAAAATAGCTCGGTTAGTTTTTTTTAGAGGCCTATGTTTCTGCTAGATTCTAAGAGCTCTTGCAGTTATCTTTTGCCTCTGTTTTCTTCAGCCTCCAGCCAGCACCAAGGTGAAAGTTGGAATGAATCTGATTCCACCTCCGAGAGTGGGCTTGTGGGCTTCCTTCCAGAGTGCTCCTCTGCGACTCCTGGCAATGTTCTGAAATGACTCTGACTGGCTCACTGAAGCTCTATTTATGCTGGGTGTAAAAGGTTGACTCCTCCTCTGAGGGAGGTATTAAGGGAGGTGTGAATTCACAAAATTACAGAGTTAACTTTGTGAATCTCCCATACTTGTGAACTTCAATGAGTACTTAAATACTTCTTGCTTATAAGAGCTCTCTAACGGTGTAAACACAAGCATTGTATCAATTCCATTGAGTTAATACTGGGATTCTAACATCTTCCTTGAGTTATCACCTTGTATCAAGTTGAGTAAATACTAGGATTCTAACACATACACCATAATTTGTTCAGCCATTCTCCAACTGATGGGCATCCACTCAGTTTCCAGTTTCTACTTACTACAAAGAGGGCTTCCACAAACATTTTTGCATATGTGGGTTCCTTTTCCTCGTTTATTATCTTTTGGGGATATAAACACAGTAGAAACACTGCTGGATCAAAGGGTTAAGTACAGGTGGATAACTTTTTGAACATACTTCCAAATTGCTCTCCAGAATGGTTGGACCCATTCACATTTCCATTGACAATGTATCAGTCCCAGTTTTCCCACATCCCCTCCAACATTGATCATTATCATTTCCTGTCATCTTAGCCAATCTTACAGGTGTGTAGTGATATCTCAGAATGGTTTTAATTTGCATTTCTCTGATCAATAGTGATTTGGAGCATCTTTTAATGTGGCTATAAATAGTTTCAATTTCTTCATCTGAAAATTGTCTGTTCATATCCTTTGACCATTTATCAATTGGAGAATGGCTTGAACTATTATAAATATAAGTCATTTCTCTGTATAATTTAGAAATGAGGTCTTTATCAGATCTTTTGGAAGTAAAAATGTTTTCCCAGTTTATTGCTTCCCTTCTAATCTTGTCTGCAAGTTTGGTATGTACAAAATTATTTTAAGTTAATATAATAAAAATTATCTATTTTGTGATTAGTAATGATCTCTAGTTTTTCTTTGGTCACAAATTCTTTCCTCCTACACAAATCTGAAAGTTAAACTATGCTATGTTCTGCTAAATTGTTTATAATATCATTCTTTAGGTCTAGGTCATGAATCCATTTTGACCTTATCTTGCTATATGGTGTTAGGTATGGGTCTATCCCTACTTTCTGCCATATTAGTTTCCAATTTTCCTAGCAGATTTGTCAAAAGTGAATTCTTATCCCCAAAGCTGGGGCTTTTGGGTTTGTCAAATACTAGATCACTATAGTCATTGACTATTTTGTTCTGTGAACCTAACCTATTCCACTGATTAACTCTATTTCTTAGCCAGTACCAAATGGTTTTGATGACCACTGCTTTATAATATAGTTTTAGATCTGGTAGAGCAAGGGCAATATCATTTCTTTTCGTCTTCATTAATTCCTTTGAAATCCTTGACTTTTTTTTTCTTCCAGATAATTTTGTTGTTATTTTTTCTAGTTCAGTAAAATAATTTCTTAGGAGTTTGGTTGGTATAGCACTAAATAAATAGATTAGGGAATATTGTCATTTTTATTATATTCGTGCTACCTATCCACAAGCACTTGATATTTTTCTAATTGCTTATATCTGACTTTATTTCTATGGGAAATGATTTATACTTTTGCTTATATAGTTTCTGACTTTCCCTTGGCAGATAGAATCCCAAATATTTTATACTATCAGCAGTTATTTTAAATGGAATTTCTCTTTGTATCTCTTGCTGTTGGATTTTGTTATAGATATGTATAGGAATGCTGCTTATTTATGTGGATTTATTTTGTAACCTATGACTTTGCTAAAATTGCAGATTGCTTCTAATAGTTTTTTAGTTGATTCTCTGGGGTTTTTCTTAATATACCATCATATCATCTGCAAAGAGTCATAATTTGGTTTCCTCATTACCCACTCTAATTCTTTTAATCTCTTTTTCTTCTTTTATTGTCAAAGCTAGCATTTCTAATACAATATTGAAAAGTAATGGTGATAGTGGGCAATCTTGTTTCACTCCTGATCTTATTGGGAATGACTCCAGTTTATATGATGCTTGCTGATGATTGAAATAGATATTGCTAACTATTTTAAGGAAGAGTCCATTTATTCCTATACTCTCAAGTGTTTTTTAATTAGAATAGTTATGGAATTTATCACATGCTTTTTCTGAATTTATTGAAATAATCATATGTTTTTTGTTAATTTGATTATTGATGTAGTCAATTATTATAATAGTTTTCCTAATATTGAACCAGTCCTTCATTCATTTTATACATCCTACTTGTTTGTGATTTATTATCCTGGGGATGATTTTCTGTAATTTCTTTGCTAATATTTAAGATTTTTGCATCAATATTCCTTAGGAGAGATTGTTCTTTAATTTTCTTTCTCTATTTTTGTCCTACCTGATTTAGGTATCAGTACCATGTCTGTGTCATAAAGGAATTTGGTAGGAGTCCTTCATTCCCTATTTTTAAAAAATACTTTATATAGTATTGGAGTTAATTGTTCTTTAAATGTTTGGTAGAATTAACAGGTAATTCCATCTGGTCCTGGGGATTTTTTCTTAGGAAGTTGATTAATAGCTTGTTCTATTTCTTTTTTTCTACAAATGGGACTATTCAAGCAATTTATTTCTTCTTCTGTTAATCTGGGCAATCTATATTTTTGTCAAATTTATTGGCATAAAATTGGGAAAACTAACTCCTAATAATTGCTCTAATTTCTTCTTTATTGGTGGATAGTTCTCTTTTTTCATTTTTGAGACTAACAATTTGATTTTCTTCTTTCCTTTTTCTTATCAAATTAACTAAAGGTTTATCTATTTTGTTGTTGTTGTTGTTTTTCATAAAAACAACTGTTAGTTTTATTGATTAATCCAATAATTGTCTTTTTGGGGGGTGTTTTTTTTTTTTTTTTTGCTTTCAATTTTATTGCTCTCTCTTTTTATTTTTAGAATCTCAAGTTTGCTATCTGATTGGGGCATTTCAATTTGTCCTTTTTCTAGCTTTTTTAGTAGCAAGCCCAATTCATTGATTTTCCCTTTCTCTATTTCATGCAAGTAGACATCTAGAGATATAAAATTTCCCAGTATTACCACTTTAGCTGCATTCCACAAACTTTGGTATGTTGTCTCATTATTGTCATTCTCTTGGATGAAATTATTGATTGTGTTTATCTATGATTTTGTATTTCACCCATTCATTCTTTAGAATGATTATTTAGTTTCCAATTCCTTTTGGTCTGTTTTCTCTTGGCCTTATATTGCAATGTTATTTTTATTGCATCATGACCTGAAAAAAAAATGCATTTACTATTTCTGCCTTTCTGCATTTGATTTTGAGGTTTTTATGTCCTTATATATTGTCAATTTTTGTATAAATTCCATGAATCACTGAGAAAAAAGCAAACTCCTTTCTGTCTCCATTTAATTTTCTCCAAAGATGTATCATGTCTAAGTTTTCTAACATTTTGGTTCCCTCCTTAACTTCTTTCTTATTTATTTTGTGATTCATTTTATCTAGTTCTGAGAGAGCAAGATTGAGATCCCACACTAGTATAGTTTTGCTATTTCTTCTCGCATTTCTCTTAAGATCTCCTCTAGGAATTTCCATGCTATACTACTTGATGCATATATATTTACTATTGATATTGCTTCATTATCTGTGGTATCCTTTAGTAAGATAGTTTCCTTCACTGTCTTTTTTAATTGCATGTATCCTTACTTTTACTTGATCTGAGATCAGGATTGCTTCTCTTGAGATAGGATTGCTCTGCTTCTTCACTTGAAGAATAATATATTCTGCACCAGCTCTTTAATTTCACTCTGTATATTTCACTATTCTTTAAATATGTTTCTTATAGAGAACATATTGTAGGATTCTGGTTCTTAATCCAGTCTGTTAACTGCTTCCATTTTATAGAGGAGTTCATCCTATTCACATTCACAGTTAAAATAACTCTTTCTGGCTTTCCTGTTGGTGCAAGATGGCAGTCAGATCTCCAAGAAGAAGAAGTTTGGAGCTGATGGCATCCTCAAGGCTGAGCTGAATGAGTTCCTCACCAGGGAACTGGCTGAGGATGGCTATTCTGGTGTGGAAGTTCGAGTTACCCCAACCAGAACAGAAATCATCATTTTGGCCACCAGGACTCAGAATGTCCTTGGGGAGAAGGGTTGCTCGATTCGTGAACTGACAGCTGTCATTCAGAAGAGATTTGGCTTCCCTGAAGGCAGTGTAGAGCTGTATGCTGAGAAAGTGGCCACCAGATGTCTTTGTGCTAGTGTTCAGGCTGAGTTCCTGTGTTACAAACTCCTAGGAGATCTTGCCATGCATAGGGCCTACTATGGTGTCTTCCACTTCGTTATGGAGAGTGGAACAAAGAGAAGCGAGGTGGTGGTGTCCAGTAAGCTCCGAGGCCAGAGGGCCAAGTCCATGAAATTTGTGGACAGCCTGATGATCCACATGGGAGACCCTGTCAGCTACTACTTCAACACAGCTGTGCACCAAGTCCTTCTCAGACAAGGTGTATTGGGAATTAAAGTCAAAATCATGTTGCCCTGGGACCCAAGTGGCAAGATTGGCCCTAAGAAGCCCCTGTCTGACCATGTGAGTATCATAGAGCCCAAGAATGAGATTCTTCCTACTACTCCCATCTCAGAGCAAAAGACTGGGAAGACAGAGCAACCAGCTATGCCCTAGCCCGTGGCCACTGCGTAACAGGACTCTGTGAATGGTGTGCCCAAAGCTCTTCTGTAAAGATCTTTAAATAAAATATTTTTAAAACAAACACAAACAAACAAAAAACAAACAAACAACTCTCCATATTTACCCAAGGTTATCCTTTTCTCCTCTCCAGTTCCCTCCTCTCCAGTATTTTGCTTCCCTCAAGCAGTCCACTTTTTAGAGCCTCTCCCCCTTTTTTACACTTTTCCCTTAATTATTCTCTTTTCCCTTTCTATTTGTCTTTCCCTTTCTTTCCCCCTTTTCCCTTCTACTTCCCTATAAGGTGAGACAAGTTTTATTATTATTGTTATTATTATTATTATTATTATTATTATTATTATACCAAATATGTCTGATATTCTCTCTTAGAGTCAAATCTGATGAAAGAGTCACACAATGCTCATTCCCCTCCCTTTTTTTCTCTCAATTATAATAGGTTTTCTTGTCCTCTTAAAGAGATGTAATTTCTCTTATTTCATCTCCTTTTTCCTCTTCTAGTATGATCCCATTTCTACCTCTTAGTTTCTTTTTCATATTATTATGATAAAATTGATTAAAATAAGGGAAAAAATCAAAGTACCTGACAAAAAAAAAGAATTAACTTACCAATAATGAAGAAGAAATTAAAGCAATAATTAGGAGCCCTACTATATGTCAACAAATCTGACAATCTAATTGAAATATATGGATATTTACAAAAATATAAATTTTCTCATTAACAGAAAAGAAAATGATTTATTGAAATGATCGACTTTTGGGGGAAAAAATGAACAAGTTATCAGTAAACTCTCTAAAAAGAAATCTCCAGTGACAAGTGGATTTAAAAGGCAATTCTGTCAAATATTTAAAGAACAATTAATTCCAATATTATGTAATCTCTTTGGGAAAATAAGCACAAAAAGAATCCTGCCAAATCAATTATACAACACAATTATGGTGCTGATACCTAATCCAGGAAGAGCCAAAACAGAGAAAGAAAATTATCCACCAATTTTCTTTATGTATATTGTTGCAAAATTTTTCAATATTCTAATCAAATTAACCAAAGGTTTATCTATTTTTTTTTGCATTTTTATTGGTTCAATAGTTTTCTTTCTTTAAATTTTATTAATCTCTCCTTTGATTTTCAGGATTTTAAATTTTATATTCAGTTGTGGATTTTCAATTTGTACTTTTCCTAGATTTTTAAATTGCATAACCAATTCATTCTTCTTTCTCTAATTTATTCATGTAACTAGAGATATAAAACTTCCCCTAACAATGTCTTTGAGGGCATCTAGATTGCATGGTGGATAGAAAGTTGGTTTTAGAGCTCAAATTTGGCCTCAGACACCTAACATTTAGTAGTTATGTGTCCCTGGGCAAATCAATTAATCCCAAGAGCTTTCCTCTTTTCTTACTGCAATCCTTTCCCCACTACTAAATGACTTTTTCTTTAATATCATCACATCAGTAAATTTATACTTACATCCTCTGTCTACATATGTCACCTGGAACTGCCTAAATAAGAGATGAAGCTCATGAGGGACAAGTATCATTTTCTCATTTAAGGATGCAAGAAGGTTACCCTTTATATAATGCTTTTTTTGTTTACCTTTCTATGCTTCTCTCATGTCCTCATTTGAAGATAAAATTTTCTGTTGAATTCTGTTTTTTTCATTGATTTTTTAAAAATTGTTAACTTATTTAAAGTCTCCTACTTCGTTGATCTATGTCTTTTCTTGAGAGATGATGCTAAATTTCACAGGATAGTTGTAATACCAGGCCTTTTGTCCTCTAGAACATGATATTTCAGGCCTTCCAATTCTTTATTATAGAAGCTACCAAATCCTAGGTAATGCTGACTGACTCCTCAATAATTGAATTGCACTTTTTTCTGGCAGTATTTTTTTTTCTTCAGATTATAATTCTAGACTTTTGTAACAATGTTGCTTGGGGTTTTCCTTGTTTGATTGCTTTTCCAGAGTGATTGATGGATTATTTTAGTCATTATTTTATCTACTGGTTCTACTATATCAGAACAGTTTTCATAGACAGTCTTTTGAAGAATAATAATCAAGCTCTATTTTTTTTTTTTTAAATTTTCCTCATGGTTTTCAGGTAGACCAGTGTTTTTTTTTTTTTTTTTTTTTTTTTTTTTTTTTTTTTTTAATTTTCTTGCCTGGATCTGTTTTCCAGGTCAGCTGTTTTTCCAATGTATTTTACATTTTCTTCCATTTTTTTTTCTTTTTCTTTTTTTTTTTCTTTTTTTTTTTTGCAATTTGACTGATTCTTGAAGGATGATAAATACTACCATTTACCCAATTCTAGTCCCAAGTTTCTTGTGCATCTTTGCACTTGTATTTGAACACAGGGATCCCTTGTCTTTATTGTCTTCCTCAAAGAAGGTGGCAGTCCAAAATAATTCTGCCTGTTGCCACTTCATTTCCTGGACTGGTGATTTGCATTCTTTGCTGGGATTGGAGTCTTTCCCATTGGTCTTCTCTGTCAAAACTAAGACTCTCAGTTTCTTCTGTGCTGCAATGAAGACCATCTTACTGGCTTTCTCAGACTCCCTGTGAGTTGTGCTGAACACCCCTTTCACCATAGTGAGACTGACCCTTCTTGATGTTTTTCCAATCAATTTTGAGCTGTAGAATCATTTCATTCCATCTCCTTATATGCTCTGTCATTCTAACTCTGTTCAGAGGCTTGTTTTCATGTGATTTTTGAGGAAAGCTGGAAAGCTCAAGCAATTTCCTAGTTTGATCTTGCCCCCAGAAGTCAATAAACTAGTTTCAAATCTTAGCATTGATACTTAGCTTTGTAATCTTGGTCAATTCTCTCAGCATCTCTGGATCTCAGTTTCTTTATCTACAAAATAATGAGATTGAAATAGGGTCTTTTTTGATCTAGGTACCTATAGTTCCAGAAATATATGGTCCTCTTGACTAGTTTAGTTAGAAACACAAACTGTATTTTTGAATATGCTACATAGGAATAAAAATCAATATGCACACTTTTAAAGAAGACAGTCCAATAGAATCTATATCTTGGACAAAAATACAGACACAAATGGACAAATGAGTTTTTTCCAAAGGTGAAAGGAAGGAGGTGAGCAAGATGAATTCATTTTGGGAAGGTACAAATAAGTTTACTGATGCCAAACTTTTCATAATTGCAGAGGTCAAATTTTGAAATACAACTATTCTACTGTTGGTGATTTTCTGGTAATGAAAATTGAAACAGAGGATATTTATAGTCATAGGGTTATTAAATAAGGATGTGTTGCATAATAGAAAGAATGTTAAATTATCTCAATATGTAGTTAGGACACCTTATTATAAAAGAACCAATAAAGGGCTATTGTATTTTACTAAGTCAAATAATAGATAACAGCTTTTCTTTATAAGGTATATAAAAGGATTGGAAAATGATCTACAAATGTTATAATATCTTATCTTCAAAGCCACCTTGTCAGGTGGAGGTATTATTATTACTCCATTGTACAGATGAAGAAACTAGAGTAGAAGGTAACTGATTTGCTTAGATCACAATGCTAGAGATTGAGTCCTCGATTATATCTCAAGTTTTAGTAACTTTGGATATAGTACTTTATTTATTTTGCCAACTATTAAAATATCTTTTCAAAAATCAACAAAAAAACCTGAGTAAATTGATAAATTGTTTGCTTGTTTGTACACAGATATTTGACTCAGGTATAACTCTCAAATTCATAATATGTCTTTCACAGGGAAGATTCTGAGAATATAACAAAGTAGACTAGAAAATTCTAAGCTGTCCAGATTTTTTCAACACACAAAGCAATATTTCACTTTAGGGTATAGATTTTTGAAAACCAAATAAGACTTGGGGCAGAACAGGAATCTTCCTGAGATGACCTGAAAAAGCCCACTGAAAAAACCCTAGAATTGAGGATTAATCCGTCAAGTGTAAACACCGCTAGACAAGCTCCACTGAAACTGCAAATGGGAACAGTTGGGGGTTAGGTGGATTCAGAGATAGCCTCAGCTCATACCATAGAATAGTTCACCTTTTAGACAGGTGGAGAGTCAGATTTCTGAGTCTCCTCAATCTGGAAGATTGAGGGAAATTCTGCTGATATGGGACACCAGGCCAAATTCTGCTACTGAGATATTATTACCCTGGGCAAGAAGGAAGCAGCACAATCAGTGATGCAGAAGCAATGGGGCAGTGTAGATCCTGGCAGCAGGCACTTACAAGAGGGTAGAGTTCTTGATTTGGCGTTCCAGGCCAGAGGGAAGAACTGAAATCAGAGTACCATCTCCTCCACCGTAGGACTATTCCACTAAGTTCTTTAAAACTGAGCAGGCAAAGGAGAAATTACCTAACTATGAGAAGTTATTATTAGAATAGGGAAGACTAGGGGTCATTTTCAGAAATGCATATTAAAGTTTTAAAAAATCCTTTTTTTACTCCAAAGACTAATGCTAAATCATTTCCTGCCCCAAAAAGAATTTATAAAATAATTCAAAAAAGACTAAAACTCAAATGAGAGAAATTAAGAAAAAAACTAAAAAAAAATAGGAAATTAGCTTTTTTTCCCTTTCTATAGTAATGTATTCTCATAATTGATAACAGTAGAATTATTTCATTTTGATTTAGACACATGAGCTGTGTGTGAAGAAGTGGAAATGACACTTATGAAGATGAGATTTTTTAAAAGTGATTTTGAAACAAACATACAAAAATTAAATTCATACAGAATTAATTCACTGGAGCTGAACTTCCAGAGAATATGACTGCTATCCCAATGAAATTAATAATTCAGCTTTTTCATTTCACCTACTTGTGTTACTTAACCTTTGATTAATTTAATTTCCAATTTTATAAAATTTACATAAGTTCCTGACTCCTAAGGTTGTTCTGGGGATAAAATTCAATAATGTTTTAAATTGTTTTATAAATCTTAAAGCACTGAATCAATGCTTATCATTATTAATAAATATCATAATCATCATCATGGCATTGAGACCTACTGTGAGCAAGTATCTTGCTGCTTGTCCTGCATTCTAGGGAACAAAAAATTAAAATATTTCTACCCTTATTTGTGGAAAACATGTATCAATATATAGTCCTGACTCTATTCATAATTTGTATGACTTTTTAGACTAAAATGTCCTTCTCTAGCATCTATTCTCCTATATGTGTTTTATCAGAGTATTGAAATATGAGCTCCTTGAAGATATCTAAATTTGTATTTTTATTTTCTATAGTATCAGAAACACGTAAGGTACAATATTATTTTTCTTCTTTAATTAACAGAAAAATACCATATAAATCCTACTTCCCCCATGCAAAAGCAGAATCATTGTTTAGTTTTTTATTTACTTAAACTTCTTGAGAAACATAATCATATATCAGGGAAAGAAGAAAATAAGCATTTTTAGTGATTAAAAAATATTCTCTTGCTTACTAACAGGATTTCTGATATAGTAAATTCACAAACTAATGGGGGGGAAATCACAACTCATTATATAAATCCTATGAAAATCTTCCCCCCCCTTAAAATAGTAATATGATGAACAAATTTCTCTGATTTGATATAATACAAATCTGCAAAATATATTTGTCATGAATATCTTATATAATAAAATGTCTTTTATTACAAAAGCACAGCAACTATCTAGAGCTATTCATGAATTCATATATTAGAAATTACAAATTATAGATATGTCTTGAGAGATACTGATAATCCAATAATTTTAGCTAGCATTCATATAAAACTTTAAAGTTTTCCAAGTGCATTACATGTATTATTTAATTTGATCCTCAAAAGAATCATAGAAAGTTGATGTTAATATATTCTCCATTTACAGATGAAACTGAGACTTTGAGAGTTTTAATGGATTACACAATGGGGCAGCCTCAAGCTTACTGTTAAATGTTTAATTTCTTTCTTTTTTTAAAAAATTTAATTAATTTTTTAAAATAACTTTTTATTGATAGAATCCATGCCAGGGTAATTTTTTTTTACAGCATTATCCCTTGCATTCACTTCTGTTCCGATTTTTCCCCTCCCTCCTTCCACCCCCTCCCCTAGATGGCAAGCAGTCCTTTACATGTTGAATAGGTTACAGTATATCCTAGATACAATATATGTGTGCAGAACTGAACAGTTTTCTTATTGCACAGGGAGAATTGAATTCAGAAGGTAGAAATAACCCGGGAAGAAAAACAGAAATGCAAGCAGTTTATATTTATTTCCCAGTGTTCTTTCTTTGGGTGTAGCTGCTTCTGTCCATCTTTGATTTGAATTAACCCTCTTTATCGAATAGATCCACTTCCATTAGAATATATCCTCAAACAGTATCGTTGTTGAGGTATATAATGAACTCCTGGTTCTGCTCGTTTCACTTAGCATCAGTTCATGTAAGTCTCGCCAGTCCTCTTTGTATTCATCCTGCTGGTCATTCCTTACAGAACAATAATATTCCATAACATTCATATACCACAATTTACTCAACCATTCTCCAACTGATGGACATCCTTTCATTTTCTAGCTTCTAGCCACTACAAACAGGGCTGCCACAAACATTTTGGCACATACAGGTCCCTTTCCTTTCTTTAGTATCTCTTTGGGGTATAAGCCCAGTAGAAACACTGCTGGATCAAAGGGTACGCACAGTTTGATAACTTTTTGAGCATAGTTTTAAATTGCTCTCCCAAATGGCTGGATGTGTTCACAATTCCACCCACAATGTATCAGTGTCCCTGTTTTCCCACATCCCCTCCATAAATGTTTAATTTCTCTAGGAAAAAAGTGAGCATAGCACATTTTAAATTCAATTGATATTATTTATAATTTCTCCATCACTGTGATAAGCCCTGACAATCAACAAAATAAGAAATCAAAATCTGGTACATAATAGTGATAATTTTCAAAATATAAATGCTCACAATGAAAATTTAACAATCAAATGGCAAGAACAGTTCAAGCTACCTTCTATGCAGAAATGACACACACCCAATGTCTGACAGAATATGTTTGACAGAATATTTTAACCCAATCTGTCCTGATTCCAATTCTAGCATTTCTACTTTTGACTATTTCAAATGCCCTTTTTAGGATTCCATTTATAGTACACACGGAGAGAACAAGGGATAACTGAGAAATCCAATAAACATGTTCCAATCTACAAAAAAATTAAAAGTTGACTTCCATCATAGTGGTTGAATATCTGTGACAAACTTATAAGTGAGAATGGACAAGTTTATGAAAGACAATGATGATAAAATTATTATCTATAATTAATGGAGTGATTGCCCATATCTACAAGCTCACAAACTTACTTGAATATTGGAATTTTGAAAGTATTCTGATAGGTGAACCAAATCATATAAATTTGTTAAAATTTATTGCTTTCCCACATCAAAAATTAGCAGTTCCTCATCTAACCAACACATTTCCTTAAAACAAAACAAAACAAAATCTCTTTTCCCCTCTGTGTACAAGGAATATGTATTACCCATTATATAGGGACAAATTAAAGCAATTATAAGTTGTACTTTTATGAATATCACTGCCTATGAATATTTTCTTTGGTCAAATCATTTCAGAGACTTCATCTTGAAAATTTTAACCATCCCTATAGATACTAAAACTTGAATACAGATTATTTATAATAAAAAAGCTTATTATTTCCTGAAGCTATTGCTTCCAAAGAGCTGGGATCTTTTGAAAACACATTGAATTAGTAAGCAATGTGCATCATATCTCATCTAATTAATTTATTTCAGCATGGATAAACATGTAAAAAGTCAGACAGTGTAAAGAATATCTTTGAAAATTACTATTATTCCCAAAGCACTTTCAAATGCCTGATTAAAATCAAAAGAATGCATATTGGTACTTTCTATAATCACAGTATTATATGTCAAATCCCCTGGAAATATAAACCTTCTTTGGAAGTCTTTTAAAATAGGCACAGTGATGTTAAATTAGAGAAATATGTCTTAAGAAACATATTTTTTATTGAATGAAGAAATATTTAGACAGATTAAGACCAGAATTAGGTTATATGTAAGGATGAGAGTTTTAGATATGGTCATCATTTTGAGAGTAGTTGTAATCATATCATATGATGGATTTAGATTTAGGTTTGTAATAAATTTCATTTTCCATGCCTTTTTGTTGTTCAATAGGTTTGTTGCTCACAAATTAAAGTACCTATTTTTCATGACTTTGTTTTTGGGGGTTAATAATATTAAACTATTCATCTTCCTATTTTGAAAAAAAGATCTCATTTAAAAATATGTACAATTTTCTATTGCAATTCAATAGTTCCATGACTATCTATCCATCTATATCTATCTATCTATCTATCTATCTATTCATCCATCCATCTATCCATCACTCCATGTATCCATGCATCTAGGTAGCTAGCTAGCTATATTTATGTATGTACTTTCTTCCCACTACATATAGTATGGCTCAACTGATAAAGGAAAGGACTGTTTACTTCAAGTGTAGGAAGACCTTGGTTTAAGGCCTGTTATTTCACATGTGGGCTATGTTGCTCTGGACAATTCAGTTGACCTCTCCCTGCTCTAGGCCACTAGTCAAAATAACGCAGAAATCTCTTAAATAAATATCACTGTGGGCTACATATAGATTTAGTTTCAAAATGCCATAGTATCTATGATTAATTGTATTTTGATTAATTCAGTTTTTTGCAATTATTTTTTTAAAAGTGCTTCTGCATTTTTTCCAGAGTATTGTTGCTAAGTATTTGATGACTCTGCTCCAGACTACTTTCTAAGATTTTAAATTAAATAGAAGTATTGGTGGAAGGAGTTTCTTCTACCAAGAATTCCCTTAGCCTAAGAAATCATAGACCCATTTCTTATCCTTTTTGATGGTGAACTGACTTCTTTGAGTTCTAGATATTTTTAGTCATGGATGCATCTTTCTTTAACAACTTTTTAACATTTGGGCACTAAGGCTTAGCATTAAATAAAATTAAAATCAGAAGATTTCCTGATGTTAAGGTCTTAACACTTATCTGTTTGAATCTAGTATTCAGAAAAAAAGCCATGAACTGTGTTCTTAATAGGAAAAAACAAAAACAAAACTTCTCTCACTTCTCTATCATTTAATATTCCATTGGCATCATGCCATTATATCAAGGGTTAAAGATAAAAATGGATGGGAGAGAACTTGCTAAGCAGTCATCTTGATAAAACATCTTAAAATGATAGAGCTATATATCTAGATATATCTATATATACACTTAAATTTTAATCTGTATAGATTATGTTATATTTTATAATTATACATATATACAAATATAAATGATTACATATATATATATATACATATATAGGTAGATTATAAATATTGATGTATATATTTATCTCCTCAATTATGATGTACTTTTGCCAATTCATCACATACTTGAACTATAGTATACAAGATTCTTTGGTTTTAGGGTAAAAATGGATGTCTCCTAGATGTGTGTGTCTGTGTGTGTCTTTGTGTAAGTATGTGTGCATAGGTATGTGTGAATTTCTTTCAATATTTCTTGAACTGAATCGATAAACTCAAACACAAAAGTTGCTTTAAATCACCTAAATGGTTGCATACAAATTAATTTAAGTTGAAATTTTTTTTAAAAAGCTCTTTTCATTATGCCTGATCATAAGACATTAAGCTATCAATACCAGTTACAGATGACTATATTCTTGAAAGTCCTTTATTGATGATGTACTGATGTTGGAAAACAATAACAAATGTATGAAGTATCTGCTAATCAGTATTTAGCTGATTGTTTTAAGCTAGAAAAGTTTCAAGGGCTGGCAAAATCATGGATTAGTTAACTGTGATATGCAAACTGGTCCAAATTTCCAGGGACTCATCACTGAAATCTTACCTACTAAATGATCATATATTTACATATTCATATATCTGTGGTCCTATGTTTTATGTGATTATTCCTAGAAATGCATGAAAGTGATCAAATATTTAGAGAAGGAAGGAATTTTGAGATGATTCACTCCCATTTCTTATCAAGAAAATGAATCTCAAAAAAAGTAAATGACCTTTTCCAGAACTATATAAGTAATGGCAGAGAAAAGATGAGCCATCTCCCTTGCCTAGAATTCTAGAATTGTACTCAATGAGTAATACTTCTTCCTTAGAGATAAGACATATAAAACATTGGTATGGCTATGATCTGTATGAAATTGTTGCAACATTTGAGAAAGTAACTTTCATAACATATGTAAGCATTGAGGTTTTCAACTCTACTTCAAACAATATAATTAAAAAAGGTATAGATGTCTTAATTGAATTAATCATTTAAGGAAAGTAGATATTAAATAATTTTATAATCTTATCACAATGTGTGAAAAAGACTTAACTAATTTGAAAGTACCATATGACGTTTGATTTCTTCATCAAAGGTAAGTGGTACCAGCTGGATAACACAGGTTAATGTGATCATACATTTGAATGTAGTGATCAGAGGGATTACTTGACACTGATCCCATGGTCAGAGTAGTTTTTAATCAATTAAAGTAGGTCTTGTGATTTCTCTGGAAATTCCCAGTTGCTATGCCTTCTCAATGGACTTTCAGTTTTTTTTTCAAAACAATTTATATAGCAGCTTTGCAATGGTATACCTTCCTTGAGATTTCATCACTGTTGAAGTGTATTTAAACATGGACCATTCTCACCCTCCTAATCACTCTTGTGCTTTGCTGCTGAATGGTATCCTAAAGTGAAATTCTCTTACCTACATTAAAAGCTCTTGTTATTTGTTTGTTTGTTTGTTTGTTTTTACTTTGGTAGTCCTCTTTATTTCAGATTGATAATATATTTAGATTAAAAAGGGAATTCAAAGATCATTGAGTATGAGCTTTTCATTTTACAAACAGGGATTCAAAGCCAGATCTTCCTGATTCTGAATCCAACAGTGTTTCTATAACTCCAGCCTGACTTGATTGAAGTCAATTCACACATCTTCATCTATAAAATTAATCATTTCAAAAGACAATAAGACAGTGAAGAACTTTAAACTTAATAATGTCTTAATTATTCAGACCCTTTTTCTTATACCAAAAAAATATATAAAACAAGTTCAGTGGAATGAACCTAGAAGAAGAATACTGTCTCTCCACCCCCATTGTCCATAACCCTAGAGAGAAGAGAGCAGAAAGATATACTGAAAGGAAAGCAAAAGTCAGGTATCTAAAGAAATATTTCCTTCAGAACATAGAAACATATTGAGTACAAGCACAGAAAGATATTGACATAAAATGTTATCTTTGATTTATTGTTATTTACATAAAAATAGAAAGACAACCACTTGAAGAAAGTGGTTACCTGCTTAGTGGTCCAAGTAATCAGTTTCAAGGTATAAAACCTTTTGTTTTAAAAAAATTCTTTCATTTTAAATATGGTCTTAATGGAGGAAGTTCTAAAATTAGGAATTGTGAGCTTGAATGTTTGCATAGAGTACAACATGTATTCTATAAGTATGTCTCACTGCAATCTAAGTTTGAGGTCATATCAAATGAATTGTTATTTTTGAAAGTTATTGTCAGATCTCTGAAAAAAATGTTTTGTACCACCTATTATGAAGATTACTTACTAAATGCCTTTTTAAAAATAACATTAAATATATTAAAATAATAAAAAGAAAATAAAACCTGACTGTCATTTATTTATCATTGAAAAAAAAAACATCTGTATGGCTTTTGAGCAATAGCTGATCAAAATGGCACTGGGATTGTGAGGAGCAAGTGGAAGCTGTGAATTAGCTTGAGAAGAGTGGTACACAAGAACTCATTTGAGTAATTGTTTATGTTGCCTCCATAAATAGTTATCTTTTAATACCACTGTTCTCCTGTAATATTGTTTGGTAGTAAAATATAAATATTACAATATAAAATGACTCAAAGCTGAGGATCATCCAAAGGGTATTAGAGACTTTTATTGTAGCTGAGCATTTTAAAATATATTTTAAACAAGAAATTTTATATGGGAAAAGTAGTGCAAAGGATAGCTTTGAAGAAAGGCATTACTAAAAAAATGTTCTCAGCTAGGTGAATCTTCCAAATAGAGATTCTTACAGGAATTCAAATAGTCAGAGGAAAAACCCCAGAGTTAAAAAAAAATAATAGAAACACTAGCTCCCACTTTCTATTATAATTATTTGTCCAAATAACCTTCATGGTATTTACAAATTTGAAAATAAGGGAAATAATACAGCCATTCCCTTTTCTGACAGCTAAAAGGTTTGAATAGCTACACCAGGTTTGATGCATCAACAAAGAGATTGCTCAAATATTTGCAGTGGGATACTATTGTGTTGGAGCAAATTACAGTTCCAGACATTAAAATGTGGGGGCGGAGTTTTCTCAAATTATTTCATGTTTCTTTAGATCAGATGAAAATTCAATGTGTGTAAAACTCTTCCTGAATTCTAAAGAGTTATATCAATGATGGGAAAGAAGAAAAAAGAAAAAGAGGAAGAAAAAAGGTGATGATGATGATGATAATGATGATGATGATTTCCCATCACTTTCTCCAAAAGGGAAAAAAAAAGCAGCAATTAAGAAAATGCTGTAGTAAAGAATTTGATGTTCATTACAGAGTTTCTACATTCTGTCAGACAGTTACTACTGATTCTCAGGACCTACTACTACATTAAAAAAATGCATTTGAGTGTCATCAAATAGCTTTTTTCCTGAATGACTCCAATTTCGTTATTTATTATTTTTACAAAAATTTCTCTAAAAGCAATGATTCTAATGATGTATTACTTCCGATTAAATCTTCAGAACACCTCTAACCACCTTTGGCTTTTTTGGAAGTTTTCTGTTACATCTTTTCTTGGTAGGGCTGGACTTCCGTCTCAAATGTAACTCTGAGAACAATAAAAATTATGTAGTTCTATTCCACAGATGTAATGATTTTATTTTAGTAGAAGAATATAAAGAAATCTAAATGTGCTGTCACTAAAAGCAATCTGAAAACATTAACCATGTCAATAGTCTCCAAATTCATTTTTCTCACTAAAAGGAAGTTTATTATATTATGAAATTTGTTCATTTTAATTTTTCTGAAAAGATACTATTTTGCCTAAAATCAATCAAAACAGGGATTACTTTCTTAACTAGTGGTTTAAGATGCCATTTAAATAACTTTCAATTTATTCTCCTTCATAGTTTTATTGTGAGTTGGCTAAACTATTACTTATCAAACTTCCTTCTATGAAATAAGACACATCTGACAGTGGAATAATCTATATGAATAATGGAGAAATAATCACAATCAGAGCTGGAATCAGACTCAATAATCTGAGCAATGCTAATAATATCAAGGAATGTGTCTGAAAATCACAATAATGAGAAGGAACTACCAGCAAAGCCAAGACTTTCATTACTGAGCGTTATTTATTTATTTATTTTTAAATTAAGGCTTTATTTAATTGGTCTGTTCATATTTTTTTAAATTTGGGCTCCAGTACTTAAAATACGGAAATATTTTAACTTCACCAGAACTTTATGGTTTTAGCACTCAAAAGCTAAAACCATTCAAAAAAGATTGCTAAGCAAAATACCAAAGTAATAATATCATTTTACTTTTCAGCGATATTTTAATAATAGCTTTTTATTTTCAAAGTACATGCAAAGATAGTTTTCAACACTGAGCTTTGCAGAGCTTTGTGTTTCAAGTTTTTATTCCTCCCTTCTTCCCCTAGACAGCAAGGAATACAATATATGTTAAACATATGCCATTCTTCTATACATATTTGAACAAGTATCATGTTGCACATTATGAACAATTTGGAGAAATGGGGAAAGAAGGAGTCCTATCAAATTCATATTATGACACAAATAGGGTGCTAATATCTAAACCCAAAAGAGCCAAAACTGAGAAGGAACATTTCTCAAATGTATATTGATGCAAAAATCTTAAATACAAATATCAGCAAAGAAATTACTGCAACTTATCAGCAGTATGATACAGTTTGGACTTATGTCTGGAATTCAGAGTTCATTCGATAGTTGGAAAGCTATTGATATAATTGACCATATTAATAATAAAACTAACAGAAATCGCATGGTATTCTCACTAGATGCAGAAATTTTTTTTTAACAAAACACAGTATGCATTCCTATTCAAAATGCTAGAGAACAAAGGAATAAATGGAGTTTTCTGCAAAATGATAACCATCATTTTCTAAAGCCAGAAGCATGCAGATATAATGAGGAGAAGCTAGATGTATTATCAGTAACATCACAGGTGAAACAAGGATCCCCATTATTATCACTTTTATTCAATATCATACTAGAAATGTTGGTCTTAAATTCCTTTACTCCAATTCCACAATCTGCACCCTTAATTCTAAACAGTAATCTGGAAAATTCAAGGTACTTAGAATGTTGGGAACTATAAAAAGGGAACATGGGAGGGACAGGAGCACATACAATTATATCTATCGAAAAAGAAAGCTAAAATCTGGTGAAAGGTGAGTTAGTCTAATTATCTTAAATTGAGATTAGAACATTATTACAGATAAAATATCTATTTGAAAGTAATTCTTTACTCTTTCTACTTATTTTTTCTTGGACATTAAATAGCACAAAAATAATTATAGATTTAAAAATTAAATAATGACTAAATAATAACTAGAAACACATAATTTTAATTAAACAAAGTTTCATAGAACAAAGTACCAGACATTTCTGAAGTTTCTGAACCCAACCTCTTTTTAAGCCTTGATTTTCACAATATTTTTCTAAAGAAACCCAAGAGGATTATTAAAATTTTCCTGACAGCTCTTTTATTTGTTTCAATATAGTTTTATAATTTGATCACTTTCACAGTTGTTCACTTGTGTATGGCTATTTCTAACACCATTTGGGGTTTTCTTGGCAAAGATACTGCAGAGGATTGCGATTTCCTTCTCCAGCATATTTTAAAGGGGTTGAGACTCACTGAGGATTGTACAGCTAGTAAGTGTTTGTGGCCATTTTGAACTCAGAAGCAAGAGTCTTCCCCACAACAAGACAACAATTCTATCTGTCACCTAACTGTCCTTATTAAAAGTGTTTAGCGACTAATATTAAGTTGTTTTTTGTTGTTTGTTTGTTTTGTTTCTACCATTTCATCTCCCAGATATAGGGCTGATTGTGTTAGCATATTGTAAATTCTCTGTGATTCAGTAGCAGCAATCATTAATAGAAAAAAAAAAAGTAATTTTGACTGCATTAGGATAGTAAGAGTTTCCAGAAAGAGGGAAATGACAGTTTATAGCTTTTGTGTTATTAAAATAATAAATCTCATGTATTAATAATTTTATTTTAATTTCTATCATCATTTTTGTAATGTTTAAAGTATTCTCTTGGACCCACACTTAACACTGTATACCAAGGTAAGGTCAAAATGGGTTCATGATCTAGACAAAAAAAAATGATATTATAAACAATTTAGAAGAACATAGGATAGTTTACCTCTCAGATCTGTGAAGGAGGAAGGAATTTGTGACCAAAGAAAAACTAGAGATCATTATTGAACACAAAATAGATAATTTTGATTATATTAAGTTAAAAAGATTTTTTTTTGTACAATCAAAACTGATGCAGACAATATTAGAAGGGAAGGAATAAACTGGGAAAACATTTTTATACCCAAAGGTTCTGATAAAGGCCTCATTTCTAAAATATATAGAAAATTGACTCAAATTTGTAAAAATTCAAGCCATTCTTCAATAGATAAATGGGAAAAGGATATGAAAAGACAGTTTTCAGATGAAGAAATTGAAACTATTTCTAGTCATATGAAAAGATGCTCCAAATTACTATTGCTCAAATTAAGACAACTCTGAGATACCACTAGATACCTGTCAGATTGGCTAAGATGGTAGGAAAAGAAAATGAATAATGTTGGAGGGGATGTGGGAAAACTGGAACATAGATACATTGTTGGTAGAACTGTGAATGAATCCAACCATTCTGGAGAGCAATTTGGAACTATGTTCAAAAAATTATCAAACTATCCATACATACCCTTTGATGCAGCAATGTTTTTACTGGGCTTATATCCCAAAGAAATTTTAAAGGAGGGAAAGGGACCCAAATGTGCAAAAATGTTTGGGGCAGCCCTCTTTGTAGCAGCAAGAAACTGGAAACTGAATGAATGCCGATCAGTGGGAGAATGGCTGAATAAATTATGATATGTGGAATATTATGGAATATTATTATTCTGTAAGAAACAATCAACAGGATGATTTCAGAGAGCCCTGGAGAAACTTACATGAACTAATGCTGAGTGAAATGAGCAGAACTAGAAGATCATTATACATAGCAACAAGAAGACTATACAATTATCAATTCTGATGGACATGGCTCTCTTCAACAATAAGATGATTCAAACCTGTCCTAATTGTTCAGTGATGAAAAGAGACATATACTCTCAGAGAGAGGTCTGTGGGAACTGAGTGTGGAGCACAACATAGTATCTTCCCTTTTTGCATTGATGTTTGCTTATGTTTTCGTTCTTTGTTGTTTTCCTTCTCAGTATTTTTTTCCTTCTTTACCCCATTTTTCTTCTGTAGCAAGATAAATGTATAAATATGTATATCTAGATACTGGATTTAACATGTATTTTAACATATTTAACATGTATTATTAGACTACCTGCCATCTAGGAGAGGGGATGAGGGGAAGGAAGGAAAAGTTTGGAACAGAAAGTTTTGCAAGGGTCAATGCTGAAAAATTACCCATGCATATGTTTTGTCAATACAAGTTTTAATAAAATTTAAGAAGTAAATAAATAAAATATTCTCTTGAACTACAGCCAGTGGTATCATCTCTAATGCACTAGATTACACTGGACAATTATGGGTTTAAAATGTGGTAAACTTTCAAAATAATGCATCTAGCCCTAAGCTTTGAATGATAGAATTTGCTTTTAGAGATAAAAATCACTCTGGGACTGTAACTGATATTCTTTTGCTTTCTGAATTTAATTGCCTGATCATTAAGTCAGTAGCACACTCTTTGAGGAGAAAAGGATCATTTTTTAACCTGCCCTAATTATGAAAGCTTTGGGGAAATTACCCAAGTTGCTGAGAAGAATCCTGCCATCTTTCAGGGGCACCTTATAGAAACTGTTAAAAAATACTAATCTGGACCCCATTTCTTAAGAGGGGACCACTGTCCTCAGTATATGTTTTATTAATAAGGTTATCCTACATATTCCAACAAAGCTACAGAAGTTAGCCTTGGGACCTCAAACTTCCCAAACTCAAGTGTTAGAAATAGCTTTTGGAGTCTAATAATAGGGATCAACAGTTACAGAGAAGCAAACCACAGGGCCAGAGTAAGAAACAAACAAACAAACAAACAAAAACAGGCTCAATTTTTAGCTGCTGCCATATCCAGGAGCCATAGGGGTTCATGTTTTAGATGTCACAATCAGGACTACTGTGCTTACAACAGTTCTTGGAGGAAACTCCCAGACCTTTGCTCCAAGTGCAATCAGGAGGGGCATTGGAAGACAGACTGCCCACAGGGGTCAAGCTAGCCTCCCAATGCCCAGATCTCTGATTTGGTCAGGCTCCCCTTTACTCCATCAAGAAGGTTGAATCCAAGGTGACTTTGGATGTGGCAGGTAAGGATCATTGTATTCCTTTTTGATACATCACTCTGGTCTAACTTCCTCCCCTTATCCCCTTAAGAGTTTGATTGATTGAAGGAAAACTTAAGAACTATTTTAAGACCTCCCCTCTGCCCTGAAAAACAGACTTTGTGGTCTGTTATTTAAATACAATTTTCTTATGATTTCCTCCTGTCCTACTCCCTTGTTAGGGCTTGATTAAATATGAAGTTGAAGACCCAATTTTCCCTTCTCCGACCTCCAGGTGAACATTTTGTGGTTCTCTCAAAGTCTTCCCATGTTTCCTCTGAAATCTGGGAGTGAGTAGATTCCTCTGTCTGGGACCAAGGAATCCCTATTAGGGCCACTCATGTCATCCCAGCTTTAGTAGTCTAACTCATTGTCCTAACTAGAGCTTTGGGACTGGGGAAGGGAATGAGAGTGAACATCTATACAGACTCCAAATATGCTTTTTATATTTTGCATGCTTATAGGGCTATATGGAATGAAAGGGGACTTTTGACAGCAAAAAGTTCTCCTGTTAAATATACAAGGGAAATAGGCTTGCATATCCAGCTGCCCATGCTGTTGCCCATTTACTCCTGACCATGATACCTTTATTTCCCCAGCTGGGAAGAAAAGGGACATACCCTTTCTCCTTCTGGATGGTTTCAAACACCCTCAGGCCAGCTTCTAATCTCAGTCCAGCTCTTTACAGAGTGAATAAAATCACTCCTCAAATAACTCAATAACTGGTTGGAGGTATTTAAGATTAGCTGGCTTTTGCATTTTTGATTTCCTTCACAGGCAAATTGTACACTATTTCAAAGTCCTATTCTTTTTGTACAGCAAAATAACTGGACATGTATACATATATTGTATTTAACTTATACTTCAATATATTTAACATGTATTGTTTAACCTGCCATCTGGGGAAAGGGGTGGAGGGAAGGAGGGGAAAAGTTGGAACAAAAGGTTTTGCAATTGTCAATGCTGAAAAAATACCCATGCATATATCTTGTAAATAAAAAGCTGTAATATTTAAAAACAAAACAAAACAAAACAAAACAAAACAAAAACAAAAACAAAAACAAAAAAACGATTAGCTGGCTTTCTTTCTTGTGGTTTATGAGAACTTTTGTTCTTAGTATTCTCTCCAACTCTGTGTCATTCCCTCCCTAATGGGGAGATAGCACCTTAGTTTTTAGGCAGGCTAGGGAACTCTGTGGATAGTGGGAGCATTCAGGATTTTTGAATGGGTCCTCAGCATCCTCAAGGCAGCTCCATATGCGATCTGATGCATTGTTTGCAAAGACCCCTTTTCCAAATGTCACCATCCCCACTGTGGATATCACTTCATTTGTAGTTAGAATTCCCAAGTGAAGTAACTTTAAGCTAACAATCTTTTAGCTTCTTGCTAGAAATATACATAATTGCAGGATATCCATTCTAAAATTCTGGAAAACTCGCTCACAATGCTTCTTCCACATCATCTTTCTTGAAGCTTCTTCATACTCATTGAAAAAAATGTTCTCCAGTCCTTGTGAAACATATTTTCACTGGTCACAAGCTAGGAGAAACAAATGGATCTGTCAAATAAGCCCAGTTTGTGAAAAGGCTAAACCCCCCATCCTGAAGTCCATCTGGAGGAGGGGTACATACTTAGGGAAGGACTAGAAGATGGATTTTTCACATATGCACCCTCTCAGGGGCTGCAAACTCCTTTTTGGCTTTTGTTGCCATCTTTACTAATTGGGTAAAAGCCTTCCTTGAAGATTCAGGTTTATGTAAAGGAGATCAACCCATTTAAGATTAGTTATTATCTCCACTCTACCATGTCATCCTTTCCACCTAATTCTTAACACCTTTTTAAATAATATGGTTCTTGTACATTAGGTCATCTGAGTGCTCTTTTCACTGTGTATACAGCCACTGCTTCAAACAGTGTCCCTCCAACTCTTCAAGGAGAAAAAAGCGGGGATTTTGGGGAAAACATTTTTTGGTATTTATCCTACGAAAAGCTATCTGGATGAGAGGCACTTGTGATGTCATGTCTCCCCGCTTCCCAGCCTTCCTCTCAGTGGGGTTCCTAGCTATTGTTTCTATTAACTCCACTTTTAGTTTTTTTCTTTTGCTCATATTTGGTTCTTGTATTTTTAATATACTTGTGAGAGTTGTTTCTTCCAGAATCCAAGTCATGAAATTCCAACAACTTGGTCAACCTTGTGTGAGATGGGTGCTAGACCCCCTTTCCCAAATTAACTAATCAGAGACATTTTCAGGTAGAAAGAGAAAGCATTTATTTAGTCACTGCAGGGAGAAGTCCAGACACACCTGGGAGCCATCCCAACTCCCACCCCCTGCTCCTGGAAACTGACAAGTATCTGGTTTGTCTGGATTTAAACAGCAAAAGACCCAAGCCTTTTCATTGGATATACTGAAAGGAAGTAACCATACTTGACCAGTGGTCACCAATGTTGTCTACTTCCTGTGAGTCACACCACTTCCTGTAATTTCCTGTAATTTAGGGTCTGACCATTTAGAGATCATGTGACTTCTCAGAGTCCCTCTTCTTGCACCCAGAATCCACGGCTTGATCTCCTGGTTTTGGGAACATGGGTCATGTGACTTAGACTTAGTCTCATAAACTGATGAAACTTCATCAAATCAGTCTCATTCAACCTGAAATCAGGTCTCCAGAAGATGAGAACTTAATCCCTTTGAACCAAATGAAATTGGGGACAACTGCTTGAGAGAGTAATTACGTAATGTCATTTTGGAGCCCTCTGACCTTGGGGCTTCTATTCTAATGAGTGCTTCGTCCTCTGGCTTTAGAATCTGCCTCAGTAAACTGAGCACACCTACTCTATCTGAAGACCATCTTTAATTCATCTAGAGATTACTTCCTAGCCTTTTCTTGGGGTCATGGAATTAACATATGTATTGAGAGCTATATAAGTGTATTTCCTTACTTCAGTCTCTTTGCTGGATTCTTAGAATTTAGTCCACTCAGTAATGATGTCAAATTGCTTTTAATGAACTTTGTCTCTTGACTAGGAGATGGGTCCAAATCTGAAAATTCTTTTGCGATACCTCATGACACTGGTCTGGGATTTTTGGGGCACTCCCATTTCAACCTCAACACTTTGGCTCATTAAACCATATAATTATAGAACTGGGAAAAACCTTAAATATAACTGAGACCATTACTTCATTTTATAGGTGAGAAAATTGAGTGACTCAAGTGAATTGCTTCACCCAAGCTAACCCAAATATTCAATGAAATAGGACTAGAATCTAGATCTTATTTCCTAGGATAGTTAAGATAGGAAGGAAGAAATTATATGCTAAATTTCAAATTTTGCTGGCTTATTTAAAATATAAAAATTGTAATATATTCTAAAAATATAGCTCTTATTAATGCAAACTTCTTCCCATCTTCTATATTTTATATTATTTAATATTGTTTAGCAATGGGTACCAGGCAATGCTTAATAGGATTTAAATGATAAGTATGCAGTTACTATTGTTTTGATAAAGGCAGGGAAGAACTTAGATATTGTTTGCCAGAGAAGTAGTTGATCAAATCCATATTATAATGAGTCTTGTAAGGTAAGATTTCTTTTTCTTTATGTTGCACCTAAAAGAAGAAGAGAAATTGTGAAATTGGAAGAATGAATGGAATCTTTCTGCTGAGATATTGCCAATAGTTAGCCAAATATAGTGGAGAATTCAATTATAAACCAGTAAACAATAATCAGATCAGAGTAAAGATTAAATCAAGATACAATCATGGGGCATATTAGCCATCAATAAAAAATAAATAAGCAGGGCAGAGATTGAAGGATAAAGACTATTGAACCGTCAGTCCTGGCTCATCAGAGGAGCAGATCAGTGAGGCAGCCTCCAGTCCCAGCTCAAAAAACAAACTCTGGAAAAACTAGGTTGTTTAGAGAAAGGAAAAGAAAAAAGCAGGCAAAGCTGTCCTCTGTAAACTCAAGAGGCCTCTGTACTCAAAACACAGCTCAGAGCTACACAGGAAACTTGGGACAGTGCTCACTTTACCCCAGGAGCAGAGCTCAACCATAAAGAGCAAATAAATAAATAAATAAATAAATAGTTAGAGAAATAAATAAATAAAAGGTAATAACAAAAAGAAAGAAAATGAGAAACAGAAAGGAACTTTGACCATAAAAAGCTACTATGGTGACAAGTAAGACCAAAATACCAACTCAGATGAGGACAAAATGTCCATTGAGGAAATCTCAAAGAGTAATATTAATTGGCCTCAAGAACAAAGACGCTTTTTGAAAATGCTTATAAAAGACTTTAAAAGGCAAATAAGAGAGATAGAAGAAGACAAAAAGGAAAAAACAAAGGAAATGAAAGGTATGCAAGACAGATTCAACAACTTGGAAAAGGAAGGAAAAAAATGACTGAAAACAACTCCTTAAAAAATAGAATTGGCAGGGTGGAGTAAAAAGGCAAAGAGCCTTTGAGCTCTTCCAAGCTTCCCTCAGATCAACACTGGATCAAGACTCTGAATTGATTTTGGAGTCACAGATATTTAGAGTGTAACAATTTTCCAGTAGAAGATATTTTGGAAGAACTTCAGAAAATGTTTGTTTCAATCACTCAAAGGGGTAGAAAGGTGAGCACAAAACCATGGTCAAGTGGTGTCCACATGCCCTTAGCCAAAATACAGTAGTGTTTGCTACTTTGTTCTGCCTCAGAAGTCAGTGGATCAGCAGACTACCTGTGAGACATTGAATACAACTATAAAAGACAAATAGTCCCTGAACCCCAGAATAACATGGGACTTGGCCACACACACCCAGCACAGAAAAGAAGCCAGCAGTACAAAGCCAGGGTAATATGAAATCACTGTTGCCTGGACATGAAGCTTGGGACAATCTTCCCTTTGCTCTAAGAGCAGACCTTTACCTTTTAAAAACAAGGATAAAGGAAAAAGAACTCTGATCATAAATAGCTTTTATGGAGACAGGGAAGAACAGTCTTCAAACTCTTTAGATACTAAAAACTAGACACCTGCCAATGAAGCCCCCAAAGCTGATATGAACTGGTCTCCATATCACAAGGTTCTCTTGGAAGGATTCAAAAAGGATCTTAAAAGAGAGTTAAAGAAAAAATAGGTATTAAAAGGAGGACTTTTCAGGAGTGTTTGGATAAGTAAACACAGAAATCATCTGAAGAAAATTCATTAAAATAGATTTAGAGAATTGGGAAAAGCATATAATTTCTTACAAAATATATTTGACAATATGGAAAAATAAAATGACTCCTTCAAAAAAAATTTTGAAATAAAAAAAAATCCAGTGAACAAGACTATAATACATTTAAAAGTTCAATTGGCTAAATGCAAAAGAAGATTAAAAAAAGCTAACTGAAGAAAATAATACACTAAAAATTAGAATTGAACAAATGGAAATGAATGACTCAATGGGACATCAAGAATCAGTCAAACATAAAAAGAAAAATAAAAAAAAAAAGAAGAAAATGTAAAATACCTCATCAGAAAAACAACTCACCTAAAAACTAGATCTGGGAAAGACAATCTAAGAATTGTTGGACTATTTGAAAATCATGATTAAAAAAAGAGAGCCTAGACATCATCTGTCAGGAAATCAACAAGAAAAACTGCCATGATGTTTTAGAACAAGAGGATAAAATATCCATTCAAAGAATTCACTGATAACTTCCTAAAAGAACCTCTAATAGGAAAACTCCAAGGAATGTCTATTGGAATCTTTACAAACTGTTAAGTCATTAGAGTTGAGATGTTTTGGGCCAGAACCTGAAACAAGGTACTAAGTAGAACTAATTGATACAATGCTTGTGTTCACACCTTTATTCATTGGAGTTCACAAATATGGGAGATTCACAAAGTAAACTTTGTAACTTTGTGAATTCACATCTCCCCTGAAGCTCTTAGGGCCAGAGAGACTCTGGGAGAAAACCCATAATCCCACTCTTTGATATATAAGAAGAAAGCAGAGGCCCAATTAGAGAGAGATTCATTCCATTTTCCACTTGGCTGGCTGGTGGCAGAAGGGAGTTCAGCTGAATTAGATGCACACTGGGACAGACACAAAGCACTCTGGGAGATTGAGAGCCAGAAGCTCTTTCTCCAAGGCAAGAGAGATCCATTCCATTTTCCACTTGGCTGACTGGGCTGAAGGACAAACCTTTGGATCTGGAGACATTCGGAGGGAGCTCTTAGAATCAAGCAGAGAGATAGGCCTCTAAGCTAACCAGGTTATATTGGAGGCAAGAAAGATTCATTACAACTTTTACCTTGGTGCTGGCTGGAGGCAGAGGCAGAAGCAAAGGACAAAGCTGCAAGAGCTCTTAGAACCAAGAAGAGAGACAGGCCGCTAGAAAAACTAACCAGGCTACTTTGGAAGGAGAAAATAAACATTTGTATTTTTAACACCTGGCTGCATTTTGAGTAATTATTACTCTTAACCGAAACTAAAGCTGCCTCCAGAAAACTTCCCCTAAGAAACCTGCTTTCTCCCAGAGAAGAATCATTGTTATTATTTTAAAGAAGAACAAGAACTCCACCAAATGTCATAGGTAAATTTCAGGTCTATCAGATCCAACCAAAAAGCAGCATCCAGAAAGAAACAATTCAAGGATTGAGGAACCCCAAATCAGGATAATGCAGGACCTAGTAAGATCCACTTCAAATGACTCCAGTGCCAGGAATATAATATTTTGAAGGAGAATAGATTGCAGCCAAGAATGAATCGCCAGCAAAATTAGATAGTAACTTTCAAGCCACAAGATAGATTTTCAACAAAATAGCTGAATTTCATTTATTTTTGATGAAAAAAATAGCTTAACAGAGAATTTGATCTTCAAATATAGAAGTCATATAGTTTCATTGTTAGTTTACCTCTAAGACTTGTGGAAGAGGAAGGAATTTATGACCAAAGAAGAACTAGAGAACATTGTTGATCACAAAATAGAAAATTTTGATTATATCAAATTAAAAAGCCTTAGTACAAACAAAACTAATACAAACAAGATTAGAAGGGAAGCAATAAATTGGGAAAACATTTTTCCAGTTAAAGGTTCTGATAAACCTTCTCATTTTCAAATATATATAGAGAATTGATTCTAATTTATAAGAAATCAAGCCATTCTCCAGTTGATAAATGGTCAAAGGATATAAAAAGACAATTTTCAGATGACGAAATTGAAACTATTTCTACTCTATGAAAGGTTTTCCAAATCACTATTGATTAGAGAAATGCAAATTAAGACAACTCTGTGATACCACTACACATCTGTCAGGTTGGGTAAGATGACAGGAAAAGATGTTGAAGGGGATGCGGGAAAACTGAGACACTGATTAATTGTTGGTTAAGTTGTGAATGGATCCAACCATTCTGGAGAACAATTTGGTACTATACTCAAAAATTTATCAAATTGTGCATACCCTTTGATCCAGCAGTGTTAATACTGGGCTTATATCACAAAGAGATATGAAAGAATGGAAAGGGACCTGTATGTGCAAGAATGTTTGTGGCAGCCCTTTTTGAAGTGGCCAGAAATTAGAAACTGAGTGGATGCCCATCAATTGGAGAATGGCAAGGTTAATTGTGGTAGACGAATGTCATGGAATATTATGTTCTGTAAGAAATGAACAGCAGGATAAAATACAGAGGCTTGGAGAGACTTAACATGAACTGATGCTGAGTGAAATGAACAGAACCAAGAGATCATTATACACTTCAACAGCAATACCATGTGAGGATCAATTCTGATGGAAGTGGCTATCTTTGGCAATGAGAAGATCCAATTCAATTCCAATTGATTAATGATGAACAGAACCAGCTACACCCAGAGAAAGGACACTGGGAAATGAATGTGGACTGCTTGCATTTTTGTTTTTCTTCCCAGGTAATTTTTACCTTTCTAAATCCATTTTTTCTTGTGCAACCAAGAGAATTGTATAAAGATGTACACATATATTGTATTTAAGATATACTTTAACATTTTTTTAAATATTTATGAGACTGCCTGCCATCTAATAAAAGGGGTAGAGGGAAGGAAGGGAAAAGTTGGAATAGACATGATTGCAAGGGACAATACTGAAATATTACCCGTGCATTATGTTCTATCAATTAAAAGCTATACTAAAAAAAAGCCCCCCCCAAAAAAAACTACCAAAAATTGATCATCTCAAAAAATAAATTTATACATTATTTAAAAAAAATACACAATTCTTTAGGAATCATTTTGGGAGAGAGAAAGTCAGAATAAATGGAAAAAAACATGAGAGAAAAAAATAGAATAAAAAAGGGGGGAAGTGAACATATCATGTCTTGATTTGCATCCAATCTTTATGGTTCTTTTGTATGCATATGGTCTTTTGTATGCAAAGTTTATTGGAATTGCCTTGAATCACTGAACCACTGAGAAGAACCAAGTCTTTCATAGTTGATCATAGCACAAACTTGCTGACATTATATACAATGTATTCCTGCTTACACTTGTTTTGCTTAGCATCAGTCATGTAAATCTTTCCAGGTCTTTCTAAAATCTGCTTGTTCATAATTTTTAAAGAACAATAACTTTCTATTACTTTCCTATACCATAACTTATTCATCCATTTCCCAACTGATTGACATCTACTCATTTTCCAATTCTTTGCTACCACAAGAACTATTACAAATATTTTTGCACATATGTGTCCTTTTCCCTCCTTTATGATTCCCTTGGGCAACAAATCCAGTAGAGACACTGCTAGATCAAAGGCTATGCAGTTTTATAGCTCTTTTGGCATAGTTCTAAATTGCTCTCCAGAATGGTCAAAGGTATTTTTTATAGATGTCATTTTATAGGAAGCTATTATTTAATGCAGTCTTCTATCAGCTTGTGGTTTACCTGTGATTTCATCACATTCACATTCAGAAACATGATTTCTACCTACTTTTTTTCCCTTCATCCTGCTTTTCCTCATTTAGTCTTCAGTTTAAGCATTTCTCCCTGTCCTTCCTTAAAATCATTTTGCTTCTAACTACCAGTTCCTCAATCTACTGTTCTTTATATCAGCCCCTCACTCTCTATCTATCTCCCCTCCTACTTCTTATAAAGGAAATATTGATTTCTGTACTACAATGAGTGTATATTTTATTCCCTCTTTGAAGCAATTCTGATGAGAATAAAAATCAAGGATTGTCTGACATCCTCTAATTTTCTTCTATTTCACTGTTATGTGAGATAATTTACTTTACATTTCTTCTTCTCCCAGTGCATCCCTTTTTGTCATTCCTTAATTTCTTTTTAAAAAATATCATCTCATTATAGTTAAATCACATCTATGCCTTTTTTCTATGTACATTCCCTCTAACTGTCCATAGCGCTAGGGTTCAGGATATACCTTTTGTTTGCTGAAATAGGGCTTGGAATTGGCTTACTCGATATTTTTTGTCTGGGACTATGCTCCTGTTTTACCTGAGTTAGACACAATTTGATTCTGCTATTTCAGATTTTTTTGGAGGGGCATTATTTTATAGTTGTTTAGAGGTGAATGTGGAAATTTACTGCTTACTTTGCAATCTTGGCACCTGGAAGTCTTTGTTTGAGGGATTATGGTAATACTGTTTGGGAAGGATTTACTAGATCTCAGCTTAATCCCTTCCTTTACTCTGCCATCTTGACTGATTGTGAAATAATGAATTAAAGAATTATGGTCACTAAGGGGTGAAAATAAGAACAGATTTCTGGAATAGAGACTAAAAAAGTACATTTTTGTAGTTTGAAATGTTCTAAATCCTTATTGTATGATGTTGTTAAGTCATTTCAGTCATATCTGAATTTTTGTGATCTATTTGAGTTGTTCTTATGGGAGAGATAACATAGTAATTTGTTATGTTTTTCTCCATATCATTTTACAGGTGAGGGAATTGTGAAAAAACAGTGTTTTAAGTGACTTGCCCAGAGTCACATGTGTATTAAGTGTCTGAGTCTGGATTTAAATTAAAATCTTCCTGATTCTAGACCAATATTTTATTTTTTCCTACTACCTACCTGTTCAAATGCATTGTAAATCATGAATTTATGTCCAAATGAAAGCAGCCAATGATGTTCCTATTTGTTCAGATTGGTGATTTTTGAAGTATAGTTGAACTTTCAATATGAAATCTCTACTATCAAAGCATATTATTTACTTATCTATTATTAAATCTTTAAAATTTGACTAGAGAGCTGAACATTTTGGTACATGCTACACAACTTTTATGAGTCAAAAACAGGACTTAAAACAGATTTTTTTTTTATGACTCAGATTTTGTGCTCTTTCTCCTCTCTCTCTTCCCACCTCTCTGTGTGTCTTTCTACATATACACATATCTCTATCTACTACATATATCTATAGATCTATATATTTATATAGGTGTATGCATATGTATATAAATAAATATATGCAATATTTATTTATGTATACATTTGCAGGCACATGCATACATATAATACATATTATGCATATACATATAAGATGTCTGTATATATATATATATATATATATATTAAAGGAAGGTAATGTGAAAACAGAGATACCTTGAAAATCAGGAAGAGATATCCTAATTATTTCTATTTAATTTATTATTATATTATAAAGCATTTGGCATTTTAAGATATAGATAAATTGCAAATATTACTTTGCTCATGAGCAAGTGATATCTCTTTGTGCTAAATCCATAACTCTGGAGAACATGCATATTAAATAAAATGTAATTGCTTTTTGAAAAAAGGATCAATTATTTTTAACACAGTTCAAGTTAAAAGTTGCTCTGCTATCTGTAACTTGAGATATTAGGAAACAGAATCTCCCCCTAAAAGTTATACTAGAATTGATGAGAATGTTGACAAGGTTATATAGCCAATTTTACTGCAGAAAATTGTATGTGTTTAGATATAGATTGAATATGGCATTCAAAGGGATTCTGTACTGACTTTGGGTTTTAATCTTCATATTCTTTTCAATACTCTTTTAGGTAACTTTTTCCTGGGTCATATATCATTGAAATAAAAATTATTCAATATGCATATATCAAAGCACCTATAGAATTTCTAAAAAAAATGAAAGGCAAAGGATTACTGAAGTATGTGATTTGAAAACACATAACTAGGTTTGATGTGATTTTTACAAATCCAAATAAGTCAAGTAGTATTTTCTTTTAAGTCAAGAAGTATATTGAGGAATAGATTTTTTTGAGGATTTAATCATGTATAGTGCATTGTGGAATCTATCAATGATATTGATGTTAATAAACTAAATTAGCATATATTTATTAATTGTCAGGAAATAGCTTTCATAGACCATAGTTTGAGATTTCATAAAAACACATGACTTGTGTAACCAATGATTTCAGCCAAAATAGAGACAATAGATCACACAGATATGACCTGCCTACAAAACATATTGGGCACACACTTTATATAAGCATTAAAGGTTTTCTATAAAAATATTTTACTGATAAGGAAATTGAGATGGAGTAACTCTTCCAAGCAATTTAGTGCCACAGCAATGTGCCAATGTCTAGCTATTTAGAAATATTCAGATGTTTGCTGTCAAATGGAACAAAAGGAACCAAATTTGAATCACACTAAATTCCATTTGAATATCTTCCTGTCAATGAAAGTATCATTTTATAAGAAGTCAATGAAAATGTTTGTTTGATATAGGTTATTTTTAAAGTATTAGACTGTGGAGTTAAATAATTTTCCAAGTATTATTTTATAACTTGAAACATGTTTTTCATGTTCTGATATTGAAATATTTAGTTTTAATTTAATGAATATTTAGTTTATAATGAATTTAATGGCATAAATGGGAATGAATGGTAAAAAAAAAAAGGTAATGAATGTATAAAATATTCAACAAAATGTTATAAAGATATTTGATAAATATATTTATATTATACTTATATTTACTTATTTATATTATATACATATATGTATATATATGTATAAGTATTTATAATACACAATAAAGCCTATAATGCTTTAGCATATCATAGATCTGATTATTATAATGCAGGTAGAAATATATCCCTTATATTGATAGGAAAACATATGCTGCTAGCTAATTAGTTCATGGGATGTCAAATGAAAATAATATTCTTATGTTCATTGACCAGCATGGAATAATAACCTGTGGAGTACTATTAATTATCAAAATTACTTCATAATATTCTAATAAAACATGCTATTACACACAGTGAAATAAATATAAGCTGATATATTTCTTGATTATAGTGATATTAAAAAAAAATACTCCCTTGTATGAATGCTAGAGTTTAGTGAAAATTTATATTTATTGAACTTCTTTGATTCAAGAATGTTACAAACTTTAAAAATACCGATTAATTAGGGAAAAGAGCATGGATTACATAGGATAGAATTCTAATTATATTTTACATCATGACTGTTGAATTACAGATGCAAAGTAATTGCAATAAGGGAACATTAACAATATGTATGTGGGTATATATATTTTAGAGATAGTAAGATTGAAAGATTACTGTAATGGTTGGGCAATAAAATGGAACAATCACTGAAATGGTGGGATAATCTAAAATTATTTTATAAATATAAGAACTGGAGGGCGGAGCCAAGATGATGGAGAAGACACACATGACTTTCTAAGCTCCTCTCATACCCTCATTACCAATTTTTAAAATCAGCCTGAAAAATAGCACTTGACTAGTAAAATTCACGAAGAATGGAAGTATAACAATTTACCAGCTGAAGATAATCTGGAAGATTACCAGAAAAGGTTTGTCCTGAGCAGCCAGATCAGATCAGTGCAAGCAGAGATAGAACTGGGAGCAAGGCGGCCCCCGTGATTGCAAGGTTTATAGAGAGCTCTCTGCCATAGCCTGACTGCTTTGCTTTGGTTGCAGAGTAGTGGACTAACAGAGAAATTAGAGCCTAGGTAAAGGGTACTCTGAAGGACTCCAGAACTTAACAGAATCTGGCTGTGCCCACCCAAAAGGGGAAGTGATTCAATGCAGACCATAACACAGCTCTGCAGAGGCATTCTGCAGCAGGGGCTTTCAAATCCACATGGCAGGGGACACACCCCTGGGCAACTTCTAATCTGCACAGTGGGGTCCTCGGCTTGGGGCAATGGGATTTCCTCAGCTCGACTATGCTCCCCAGGCAGAGACACTTCTGGAGCCATGAGGGATAAGGCAACTGCTAATATTCAAAGCGGGCTTTTGCGGGGGCAGTGATACTTTCTCTGCTCAGCCTCTAGCCCCAAGGCAGTCACAAATCCTCACAGTGGGACTCCTCAGGCAGGACACTTCCCAAGCTCAGCCCTCACTACCCAGGCCTGAGTCAGAGTCACTTCCAGGGTGGAGCTTTTTTACAGAGTACCTTCCCAGCTTGGCCGCTCTTTGCAGCCCATAAACAGGACAGCTGTTGTCCATATACCTATCCCTGCTCTGCAGAGGAAGTTGGTAACCTCCTTGCCCTGAAGGCAGACCCTAAAGGCTTTTTAAAAAATGAGTAAAAAAAAATCAAAATGTCAATCAATAGCTTCTTTCCAGAAAGAGAGCAGGGTCTCAACCCAGAGGAGATTAATAACAGACAGTCTCCAGACAATACCCCAAAGGGGGATGTAACCTAGTCCCCAATACAAAGGCTCTCCTAGAAGAAACTATAAAAAATCTTAAAGGAGAACTAGAAGAAAAATGGGGAAAGGAAAGAGAAGTTATGAAACAAATCAGTTCCAATAGAGCAGTAATGAATTGAATGAACTACACCAAGAGAAAGAACTCTGGGAGATGACTATGAACCACTACATAGAATTCCCGATCCCTCTATTTTTGTCCATCTGAATTTTTGATTTCCTTCACAGGCTGATTATATACTATTTTAAAGTCCGATTCTTTTTGTACAGCAAAATAACTGTATGGACATGTATACATATATTGTATTTAACTTATACTCTAACATATTTAACATATATTAGTCAACCAGCCATCTGGGGAAGGGGGTTGAGGGAAGGAGGGGAAAAGTTGGAACAAAAGATTTTGCAGTTGTCAATGCTGAAAAATTACCCATGCATCTCTCTCTCTCTCTCTTTCTCTCTCTTTCTTCTCTCTCTCTCTCTCTCTCTCTCTCTCTCTCTCTCTCTCTAAATAACGTTTTATTGACAGAACCCATGCCAGGGTAATTTTTTACAGCATTATCCCTTGCACTCACTTCTGTTCCGATTTTTCCCCTTCTTCCCTCTATCCCCTCCCCCAGATGGCAAGCATGTTAAATAGGTTTCAGTATATCCTAAATACAAGATATGTGTGCAGAACCGAACAGTTCTCTTGTTGCACAGGGAGAATTGGATTCAGAAGGTATAAGTAACCTGGGAAGAAAAACAAAAACATGCATATATCTCTTAAATAAAAAAAATTATAATAAAAATAAATATAAGAACTGACTCTTTTGATGAACAATGTATAATATATACGAATTCAAAATATCATATTTATCCTAGGAGATTTTTTTGAAATGTAGACAATTGAAAATGAATGATGTTTTTTCATTAATTGTCTATGAATTTCTGTATCTAATAGGAAGTTTCAAAATTAAAGCTAGTTTTTTATCCTCAAGAAAGAACAGATGTTTAGGCATATGTCCAGATGATTATTCTGAGCTGGAAATTCAAATGTCCATCTGGGAAACTTTTGGGGGTTAACATATGGAAAACAATGAATTGCAAGAATCTTTGACTCTAGGATACAGAAAAAATGTAGTTATTTAATATTTATTTATAGAAGGTTAAGCAAATTAGCAAAGAAACTGATATAATTGGCTTTTTCATTACAGTTGTTAAATTACTTGCCAAAATTTTCTTTTAAAAATATCAGTTTTAAAAGAAAATATCGTATACTCTTTCCATTTCACATGATACATGACACTTCTAAAGTATGTCGTATTAATTTTTATTAAATAATATAGAAAACTTATCATGCCAGAATAACTATTAAAATTCTTAGAAGAAAAACAAATGTGATATTCTCAATTTATGAAATGATTCAAATTTGGGTGATTTTGCTTCCTCTTACTAATGTTTATAAAAACAGGAAACCAAGTGGCACAATATATAGAAGAATGGACTTGGAGTCAGAAAGATGTAAATTAAAATCCAGTGTCAGACTTAAAGTTTACCTATCTCATCTTTCTTGTTTATAAAATAGGAATAATAAGAGCTAACCTCTCAGGGTTGTTGAGGGGATAAGGAGAGAAAATATTTCTAAAATGCTCTGCGAATCTTAAATTTCTATTTAAATTTCTTCTATCATTGTTTTTGTTAAAGGCTAGCTATTATAATAATAATTATTATTATTGTTGTGGATAACCACATTCTTATAGTTGTAGAAAGACACATAATTAAAATAATAAAGCCAATAATATGTTACTGAAATCCTTCTTTCTGCTAATTATTTGTATTTATTGTAGATTTATTTATAGATTCATATTTATTATAGATTTAAGATCATATTTATTATAGATTTAAGGCAATACTTTTATGATATTGTTTGTATGTTGTGTGCTTATATTGAATAAGTGTAGCTTAATCTTTAATCATTCTTTTTCTATAGTAAATAAAAAAGTCATTGTATTCTTTTGTTCTTGTTCAGTCTTTTCAATTGTGCCTGACACTTTGTGAACACATTTGAAGTTTTCTTTGCAAAGATATTGAGTAGTTTGCCACTTCTTTCTCTAGCTCATTTTACAGGTGAGGAAATTGAGAAAACAGGTTTAAAGAACTTGCCCATAATTACACAGGTGCCAAATATCTGGGGCTAGATTTGAACTCAGGTGTTCATTATTCCAAATTCAGCATTCTATTCATTTATTCTAAATCCTGTTTGAAAAAAAAAAAACAGACAAGAAGCTCATTTTATTACTGAAAATCATCTAAGTCTCCAATTTTTCATTACAGTTATGATTTAGATAAGCAAAGCTCTAGTTTTTATAACTAGCACATTGGAATGCAAATAAGATTGTGACAGAGTGAGTAATTTATCTCAGAATTATGGTATCTTAGTTGTGATTTTTGTATCACATTTGTTCTACCACATTTTGCCCTTCTCTTCTCAATAACTTGGATCTCATGCTCTGCACACACACACACACACACACACACACACACACTCACACATATTAAACACAAATATATATATTTTATGATCAGACATAATACATCATTTTTATTCATCTTTCAGTATTCTGTATGCAAACTTTCTTGAAGTAAAATCTATGGAATCTGTATGCATCATCCTAACTTTGGACCACTTATCTGGCTTCTTATCCTTGGCTTCCCTATTTCCTGGCACCTAGGGACTGCCCTGGGTTCTACTCCATAAAGTAAACATAGGGAGAGAAAGAGAGTAGGGCAGAGCTTTGGAGACTTTTAACTGTTAGGAAGAGAAAAAAAGAAATATATGTACTTCTTCCTATAAAGAGGAACTTCAGAAGAATTACTGGAATATATAATAAATAGACAATAATTCCTTATTATTCCAGGACTTATCTCCTTTTCCTCTTACTACCATATTTTCCTTCTTTGGAAGAGAAATTAATCTGGAATCAACTCATGCACATCACCCTCAGAAAGTGTCTGAAGCACAGCAAGATTAAGTGCCTTATTCATAATGAAAGACATAATTTGAACCCAAGCCTTACTAACCCCAAAGGAAAGCTTCTATCTACAACTAGCTGTATATAAATATTCATGTTTTTAAAAATATATATTTAATTGCAAATTCTCTCTCTCCCTTCAGCCTGTTTTCTACCTATTCAAAAGGCAAAAAAAATTAATAAACATGATATCTATTATATTTCTGATGTTATACAAAACATATTTATATATCACTCATGTTGCAAAAAAAATGTTTCAGTCTATACAAAGAGTTCATCAGTTCTCCTTGGTTGATGCAGATAGCATTTTTCACAGGAATCATTTGGATTTGTTATGGATCGTTGTCTTGATCACAGTAGCTAATCATTCATTTAATGTTCATTAAAACATGGTTTTACTGTATGCAAACTTCTGGTTCTTCTCACTTTATTTTACATCAGTTTATACAAAATTTCCAAGGTTTTTCTGAAATTACTACTTGACTACCTATTATGTGATGAAAGTAGAAAATATTAATGATCTAATCATATACCACAATTTGTTGAACAATTCCTCAATGGATGAGCATCTCCTCAATTTCTATTTCTTCACACCAGGAAAGAAAAAACTGCTGTAAATATTGTTTACATATAAATCCTTTCCCCTTTTCTTTATCTCCTTGGAATAGATACCTAATAGTATTACTAGGTCAAATGGTAAGAAAGTTTTATAATGGATATTATTCAAATTTATTCTCCAGAACAGCCAGCTCACAACTACACCAGGGTCAATAATTTCTTTACATTCTTTCCAGCCTTTGTTATTTTCCTTTTCTGTAGTGGTAACCAATCAGATGTGAGGTGTTACCTCAAAGTTTTTCTAAATATAAATGATACTTTTGATTATGGGGGGGAAATTAACAATTAGGAGGAGAAGGATAAGTGTTAATTCATACTTACCTTTCATTTGATTATGTTCCTCTAGTAGTATTGTATTTTCTACATTCATTAGATAAATATCTCATATGAAGAATATGAAGAGCTAAGTGACCATTTATAGATATTGTGAAATATATGATTATTAGCATCATAAACTTTCATTATCATTTTCCCGCTGTCATCACTGCAAATATATGAAGGGTTTGAGAGGTGTTTTGCATTGTTGCTAAATAATTTATCAATTGAAATGATATTTTTAAGACAGATACATAGATAGACATACAGATAGATAGATGATAGATAGATAGTACTTGGTACATAGAAAACAATGAATGAATGCTTATTCTCTTCCTCTGACCTCTAGGCAAGTCTTTGGTGATGAATCACTTTATATTAGGTAGGCTGGTCCTCAGAAACAAGGCATAGTCTATTAAAATAATCATACTTTATGGATTTTCTGTGATAACACTTTCCAGACAGAGGCTTTGTCAATCATATCATTTCTACTTCAGAGTTAGATTTTGTTTTTCTTTTCTTTTCTTTTTTAATGTTCATTTATTTATTTATTCATTCATTCATTTGTTTGTTTGTTCTTAAAGCTTTTTAGTGGACAATTCTTCAACATCAACCCTTGCAAAACATGTGTTCCAATTTTCCCTCTCTTCCTCCATGTTCTCCCCTAGTTGCCAAGTAGTTCAATATATGTTAAACATGGTAGAAATGTATGTTAAATCTAATGTATGCATACATATTTATACAATTATTGTGCTGCAAAAGAAAAATCATATCAAGGCAGTAAAAAATAAAATAAATAAGAAACCAAATAAAATGCAAGCAAGCAACAACAAAAAGGATGAAAATGTAGTGGTCCACACTCTGTTCACATGGTTCTCTCTCTGGGTGTAGATGGCTTCCTTTATCACTGAATAAGTAGAACTGGTTTGAATCATCTCATTGTTGAAGAGAGCTATGTCCATCAGAATTGATCATTGTATAATCTTGTTATTGCTATGTACAGTGATCTCCTGGGCCTGCTCATTTCACTTAGCAACAGTTCATGTAAGTCTCTCCAGGCCTCTCTGAAACATCCTGCTAATTGTTTCTTATACAACAATAAGTTATATACCATAACTTATTCAGCCATTCTCCAATTGATGGGTATCCACTCAGTTTTCAGTTTCCTGCCACTACAAAAAGAGCTTCCACAAACATTTTTACACATGTGTGTCCCTTTTCCTCCTTTAAGATTTCTTTGGAATATAAGCCCAGTAGAAACACTGCTGGATCAAAGGATATTCACAGTTTGATAATTTTTTGAGCATAATTCCAAATTGCTGTCCAGAATGATTGGATCCATTCACAGTTCCACCAACAATGTATTAGTGTCCCCGTTTTTCCACATCCCTTCCAACATTTGTCATTATCTTTTCTTGTCACCTTAGACAATCTGAGAGGTATGTAGTGTTACAGAGATGAATTTTATTAAAGCAATTTTCCCACTTTATTAAAAGTAATAAATCTACAATTCCTACAAAAAACATTATATATGTATCAACACTCTAAATACATCTATATGAATATATTTTTCAAAGATTATTACTTTATAAGGGTTATCAAGAATCAAGTTTCAGGCTATCTTTTAAATAGAGTTTTTCCTTGTGTTAATAGATGATATGTTAAGAAATTTCATTTTTGAATGAAATCACTTTTGAATTTTGGAAGAACATATGTCACATTTTAAATGTAAGTGTTGCCACCAAAGCACAAATCAATATGGAACTGTGGGGAAAAAAATCAGCCAATCAAATTATAGCACATTGAAAAGCTCAAAGTAGTTGGAAAACCTATTATTTTTACGGAATTAATGGAGCAATGAAATTGACTGTATAATTCTAAAAAAAGGATTGTAAAGCTAGAGAATAGCATACAAGAATATTTATACATATCATTAATGATTTTTTACATTATAGCTCCATTATAATATGTGACAATATCAACCCTCCAATTTTTGAAATGGTTATGTCCTCAAAAGTTATTTGAAAATTATCCCAGAAGTTGGAACACTGGAAGAATGTAAACATGGCTTAGAGGATATATTGCTGAGCTCTCAATACATAAGATTCCAGTTCAAAAATTTTCCCTTATACTTGCCACTGCATAACCACATAGAAAATATGTAAGTACTTTGAGCTATAGAAACATTCTTAAGACAATTAATTCTGGTTCAGGAATACTTAAAATGCTTAACCTGAGAGACCATCTATAAATCATTTAACTTTCTTTCAGTCATTAACAATTACCTAAAATATAGAACTACTTATATTAATGAAATTCTATATCAAAAAACTCTCACACCAGTAAGAATTAATCATGGTTCCTTGAGATAGTGTTAGGAAAAAGATTTGTTTGTTTCCAAAATAGGACATGAAGAATAGGTGAGAAGAGAGAGTTTTTAGTGAAACAGAATAGTTAGAAAGTACATTTTCTCTTCTTTCAGGAAGGACATCCTTTTTAAACTTTAAAAACCAGAAGAACAATGACCTCTACTCTGCAAAGTTCTCATCAACTCATACTCTTATTTAATCTTGGAGGATCAAGTAATTGTTCTTCTCTAAGAACCTTACAGAAATGTCTTAGATGATGAAATACCCAAGAAATGTTTTTTCTAATGTAAAGGTAGGGCCATTTGAATAATCATTATTTAATAGACATAGAATCATACAAAAAAAATGAAATAATGAATTTCAACAAAGCTGATTAAGTTAAGCTGAATCCCAAAATGAGTCTAATCTTCAATGAAAAAAGGCAAAATAAAAAAAAGAGACAACTGCGGCACTACTGCTCTTCTCTCTATACCCACTAAAAAAACCTGGACAAAACTAAGCAGAGTACTTGACTTAGAAAAATACCAAATTTAAAAAGTAAATAAATATAAGTATAGAGAAAGAATAAAAACAGATTATATCCAAGAAAAAGAAGAACCTGGCAATAACATAAAATAACCAAATTAATAAGATGTCAAAGAGAAATATCAATTAACATCTTTAAGGAAAATAAACTAAAATATTTGTAAAGGAACTACCAAAGGTGGAAGTAGAGGAGTAGGAAACTGTCATCCAGATAGATTCATAGGGGAATTATATAACAGTTTAAAACAGTGCATGTACATATACACACACTTGTGTATATATGCATATATATAATTTATGATGTTTCTTCAGTTATGTTTCTTAATTCAGCTTATATCTTTATCAATTCATTGCCTTTTTATCCCATTTTTATCCCTCCTCGATTTTGTTTTGTTTTTTGTTTTCTTTCTCTTTCTCAAAAACAAAAATCTTTAAATATTGTGTTACTGGAATTATTATTTATTCTTTCTCTACACTTATATTTATTTACTTTTTTTTTAATTTGGTATTTTTCTAAGTCAAGTACTCTGCTCAGTTTTGTCCAGGTTTTTTAGGGGGTATAGTGGGGAGAGCAGTATATATACAAAAATATATACAAACATACACACATGAATGTTTATATACATATGGAAACTCGTGTTTGCATATGTGTATGCACACATATGTATGTATGCATATATGCATGTATATATACAGGCTTATCTCAAACCGTTGATGGTTCATATACAAACCACCACAATAAAGATTGCAGTATAGTGAATAACAAGAATTTTTTGTTTGCCTAGTGTATATAAAAGTTGTGTTTACAGGCCAAAATGGAGGAGGAAAGCCAGGCAGCTGGTCTAGCTTTCCCAGTTTCCCTCAAAAGCCACGGGAAACCAAAATAACTTCTGAAAAGATTGTGGAATGACAGAGCTTATGAAGAGATGGAATAAAACTATCCTATAGCTCAAAATGCATTGGATGGACTTCAAGAGAGGTCAGTCTCACTGGGATGAAAAGGATGCTCAGCCAAACTCAGGTGGGGTCCATAAAAGCCAGGGAGAATGGCTTAATCACATCATATTAACAATCAAGATTCTTTATCCTTGATCAGTAGCAAAGCAGATCATTGGCTCAGGTTCCAGTCCCACTACAAAAGGCAATTCACCAGCACAAGAAAAAATGCAGTAGGTATGACTAAGTTGTGCTACTCTCTGCAGTGAATAAGACAGCAAACAAAAAAGGGGCTTTTCTCAACGTTAAGGCTCAAACAGACAAGAAGATTGTAATAATGTACCAAGTACTCCAGGAGCAGAGCTTGACCTTGAAATTACAAAACAGGAAGAAAAGAAGGAAGGAGGAAGGAAGGAAGAAAAGAAGGAAAGAAGAAAAAAGAAAGAACAACCTTAACCATAAAATTCTACTATGGTGGCAGGGAAGAACAAAATACCAATTCAGAAGAGGACAAAATGCCTACAAGTGAAACTGTAAAGGGTGATATGAACTAGTCTCAATACTGTAGAGCCTTCTTGGATGAACTCATAAAGGATTTTCAAAATCAAATAAGACAGGTAGTACAAAAAATTAGGGGGGAAATGAGAGTTATGCAAGAGACAGTCAGCAGTTTGAGAATAAAAAGGACAAAAATTGACTGAAGAAAACTACTCTTTTAAAAACACAATTGGGAAAAAGCACACACACACACACACACACACACACACACACACACACACAAAGTGAAGAAAATTACATACTAATCAAACTGCCAAGAAATTACTTTAAAGTGCTAGAAAAATAATAACGAAGTTGATATGGAAGAAAAAAAATTCAACAATTTTAAGGGAATTAATAAAAAAATGCAAATTTAAATGGCCTAGCTGTACTAGATATAAACCTGTATTATAGAGCAGTGGTCATCAAAATCATTTGGTATTAATTAAGAAATACAATAGTTAAACAATGGAATAGGTTAATTCACAAGACACAATGGTCAATAACTACAGTAATCTAGTGTTTGGTAAACCCAAAGCCCCCAACTTCTGGGATAAGAATTCATTATTTGACAAAAATTGCTGGGAAAATTGAAAATTAGTATGACAGAAGCTAGGCATTGACTAACACCTAGACATAAAGAATGATACTATAAGCAAATTAAAATTTTGCATTCTGTAATGTACTCTAATTCTTCTTTGGCCACAAATTCTTTTCTTCTCCACAGATCTGACAGGTAGATTATCCTATATTCTTCTAATTTGCATTAAAAATTATTATTAGAAAAATTATAAAATAAATCATTAAGTGGTGCTTAACAAGCATCTAGAAAAGATATGGTTGTACAGAACCTGCAGTTTCATCAAAAATGGTCATTTCAAACTAATTTAACTTATTTTCTTATTAGGATTTTTAAAATTGAATATTATGAGGAGAAAGCTATGGATTAAGTACATCAAATTTTTTTTTTAATTTTCAATGAATTAATTAATTTAAAACAAATACAAAATAGAAAAAAAATCACTAAGCACACAGCAGAATATAAAAGATGATTCAAAATATAACAATCAAGTCTGATGAACATGACTATTTCCAACAAAGGGATGACAGATGCCAGTTCCAGTGATCTTGTGATGAAGAGAGCCATCTACACTCACAGAGAGCACTGTGGGAACTGAATGTCCATCACAATATAACATTCTCACTCTTTTTGTTGTTCTTTTCTTACTCATTTTCTTTCATTTTTGATCTGATTTTTCTTCTGCAACAAGAGAATTATATAAATATGTTTACACATATTGAATTTAACATATATTTTAACATACATAACACATATCAGATTGCTTGCCATCTAGGTAAGAGGTTGTGGGGAAAGAGGGGAAAATCTGAAATACAAAGCAATGCAAGAGTCAATGTTCAAAAATTATCTTTGCATATGTTTTGAAAATTAAAAAAAAAACCTTAAAAATAAATAAATAAATAAATAAATAAATAAATAAATAGGTGAATAAATAAATTTTCATTTCAAAAACCAATGTAATAAACATTACACATTGTACTCAGAGCTATCCATTTTTTCTTTGTTTCCTTGTAGGTTTTCTTTTGGTCTCTACTGTGAACTTTTACTTCATTGTTCTTTTCACCATTCCACCTCTGCTTCCCACAAGAAAGATACAATTGAGCATGGATAAATTCATACACACACACACATATGTACACACACATACATACATTCATACATTTATATACAGATATTTATAATCACACATATATGCAATATATATATTTATATGTGTGTGTATTTATACATGCATACACACACAACACACATATATATACACATATATAAAATGCAAGGCCATACTATACTTTTTAGCTCTGTTTCTGATGGTGTATAATATCATACTTCAAAAGTCCATCTTTTTTTTAAATCCACCAACTCATCTCTTTCCACACCCTAGCAATATTCCAACCATATAGAAACTAGTTATTTTAAATAATCTAAAATAATATTTTTCTCTTTTGATTAAATCTATTTTGGCTTTTACTTTGCTTGAGGTCAATAATTACTACCTCTGTTTTTTTTTTTAATAAATTCAACTCCTTACACTTATTATTATAAGTATGTCCATCTCTTTATTTTATATCACTTCCCATTCCTCTGTTTTAGAGAATGCTATCTTGCCCAGCTATTATTTAACATATCCTGCCTTGAAGAATTACTTCCTTACCCTTTACCCCTGCTCTTTCCCTCCTCCTTTATCCCATTCCTTATTGTTATGGGCCAGAACTCTGAACTTGAAACAAAGCATTCTTACAAGGTACTAAGTCAGTAGAATTGATAGAGACAATAGTTATTTAATTTAGGATGGTTCTCTTTATTCCATTTCAATTAATATACATAATCTTTTATATTACCTTATCCTACTCCTTCCCCATCTTATTTTTGTATAAATTTTGGATGCTTTTTTACCTTTCTATATATGTTTTATACATATAAATACATATACACATAAATACATATATGTGTATATGTACTGTTTTCTTTTTAGCCCATTCCCTATGTGACTAGAATTTCACAAGTACAAGCCCTCCCTGATCATCTAATATTCTCTGCCATTTATTCTTATTGTACCTCATTTGTATATCAGATTTACTCTTTTTTACCTTTTCCTGCATGTTTTACTTTATAGAATCTTTCTTTTGAATACCCAATTACTAATGACAATCTTAGATATATAATTTATATTGAACATATAAAACATAAACAGTTTGGCCTTTTTGAGACCCTTTAAATTAATAATTCATGTTTAGCTTACATTTCTCTTGAGTTTTATATGTCAAATTTTCTATTAAGTTCCATTTTTTTATAACAAATTCCTGACAGTGTGGCAACTCATTGAATGCTTATTTTGTTTTCATTCAGGATTATTTCCCTAAATTTTATGGAAAATATATATGTGTGTGTATACATATAAATGAATAATAATTATTCTTGTGGAGAAGATGAAGGGATATGAATTACACAAAATTTAATCATAGCAATTCAGAATTTATGAACTATTGGATTCAAGGAGTAATTTTTTATGCATCCTGTGTCCATATAGTAGGAAGTAGTGAAACAGTGTAATACCCCAGAAATGCATGCTTTTATCTTTGTTCTGGAATACCTCTTATCTATCGATTATAAGGATTAAGGCTTAGTTAGTGTTCTTATCAAATTTATAAGTGAGCCAAAGCTAGAATAGAAAACTAAGCACTGCTTGACTGAGTCAAAGTCCCCCCAAAAAAGTTTTGACAGAATGGATAATTTTGTTGAATCCATAAGGAGAAGCTCAATAGAAATTCATAAGAATTCTTATCCATTTAGTCATAAAAATCACCTTTATAGTAATTAGTCAGGTGACACATAAATATGTTGTAAATGTTCTAAGAAGAAAAATGCTTAATGCTTTATTAGATATCAGTCTAATTCTTTTTCTTCTCTTATCTTGAGAATTTAGCCTTGAACAACATGGTTTGAGAAGGAAATTGAAAAGGTGGTAAGAGTCCAGGGGAAAACAATAGGAATCATAAAAGATCCATGCCAAATGAGGATCAGTTAAGGGAATATGAAATATTTCATCTAAAACAAAGAGAACTCATGAAAACTAGGTTTTCAATAATTTGAAATGTTGTTTTTTGGAGGAAGGATTACAGTAATACTGGATGCCTGAGAGGGAAGTAACAGGAGTAATAAGTAAACTTTCAAAAGACAAAAATTTAGACTTTGTGACAGACAAAAATGTAACAATTAGAACTGTTCAAAAATGCTATGGGCTATCTCAAGAATAATGGATCTACCTTCCTTGAAGGTTTTTTGAGAATTTCTTTAAGTTTTGAGTTGTCCTAGATTTCTAAAAAAAGCCCATGGTTGCAATCAATATCTCTGATTCAATGCTATCTATTAATTGAAGAATAATTTTTCAAAGAAAAATTTCATCATGAGTCATAGTAAATCCATATACATTTAGACTTAAGTTAGTTATTAACTATTATCTTCACTACCATCACACCATTTTTGTTTCATTGTCATAGGATTGTTTTAATTATAATATAAATGAAATTTATTTCCCTAAAAAATAAAATATATTCTCAGATTTAAATACATAAAATATGATTCAACTCTCTTATATTTTTCTAATTTCTATTGCTCTTTTTAAATGTTATACTTCAGGTGTGTGATGTCAACAAACATGAATAGATTTTAAAAATAACTTCACAAACTATCAGCCCTAAAAGATTTACTAAAGCAAAAACCTGGTTGCTGAAATTGGAGAGGAAAAAGACTGCCTATGTTTAACATATGATGCCTAAGGAGGAGTGAATGCAGCATAGCAAATATATGTAATTGTATTTTGCAGCTGCATTCTACAGCTGTGTGGCTCAATGTTCTTCTTTAGGATATTGCAGCCAACAACACATGTAATATAAATTGCCAAAAATACTTTAAAACAGTGCCAAGAGGATATTGAAGAAAATGAGTAGTGCCAATTGGCTAGAAAAATCCAATATTTAGAAATGAGAACAAGGTCCATTTGAAACATTCTCCCCTATCTCTGTGTGTATAAATGGTGTGTGTGTGTGTGTGTGTGTGTGTGTGTGTGTATGTGTGTAAAATAACTTGCAGTCTTTGAAAAGGGAAAATAATATTGCCTTGTGGTCATTTATTAAATGCATATATATGATAAAAAATCAATTAGAAAATACTACCAAATAACTCTACAATATCTCCATGATAACAACTTAAGACCATAGAATTTAGAGTTTAAGGGGCCCCCAAAGTCTTCTTTTTATACAAAAGGAAAGAATATGATGTACAGAGAGCTTTATAATTTGACAAGGAAGTATATAGCAAAGCTGAAATGTGAGACAGATCTCACACTTCAAATTCAGCATTTTTTTCTGGTAAACTATTTTGCCTTTCCTGCAACATACTTTCTCACTTTAATTCAAAAAAGAAATATTCTTTAAGGAATTATACTTCACAAAAAATGACTGAAGAAACAAAAGCTTTGAGAGATGTAATCTTTTTATTCTTCTATAATAAAGAATAAAAACTGAACATCCAATCAGTATAAAGGCTACACTCTGAGATATTAAATCAAGTTAATAACAAAGAAATTATATAGAATTTCCCCTTTCTATATTTTTATTCTCTCTCTCTCTCTCTCTCTCTCTCTCTCTCTCTCTCTCTCTCTCTCTCTCTCTCTCTCTCTCTCTCTTTTTGGCAGAGCAATCAGGGTTAAGTGACTTGCTCAGAGTCACACAAGTGTCAAATGTCTGAGGGCAGATTTGAAATCAGGTTGACCATGACTCATGGCTACTACTCTCTATGCATTCTGCCACCTAGCTGTCCTTCTCTCTTTTGTCCTATATTTTAATCAAATTGTTTTATGGACAGATTCTGAAAACCATTATAGCAAAAACTCTACATTCTATCTACCTACCTATCTATCTATCTATCTATCTATGGTCTCTAATATTTTCTCCAAATTGTGGAAGTTGCAGTTTTCAATAAAAAAAATCTTTTAGAAGTCAACAAATATGAGCAATGATCTGTGCTGTCATAATCATTCAAACATTTTATAGTTACAAAGAGTAAAAAAAAAGAAGCTAAGTAAACTGATTAGGGCACTATTCGATAATATTCCAATGAATTCCTTGTAGTATTTTTTTTAATAGCTTTTTATTTATAAGATATATGCATGGGTAATTTTTTAGCATTGACAATTGCAAAACTTTTTGTTCCAACTTTTCCCATCCTTCTTCTCACCCCTTCCCCCAGATGGCAGGTTGACCAATACATGTTAAATATGTTAAAGTATAAGTAACTATGTTTTATATTGAGTAATTTAAGTTACAAAGCTGTCAAGATGATTTTTGATATGTTTCATATTAATGTCAGATTTATGGTTTGAAAATTGTTTAATGAAATTCTCTTAACAGTCTTTTCATGGGACTGTGAAATTTAGAAACACTTTTTCAGATATGGTGGTTTTCATATATGTTGACTGATTTACTAATTTTAAAAATTATTCTCTGAAAAGTTTTAATGGGGAACTTTTGGTCTGATTTGGCTTCTATCACTTCCAATGGGAAACATCTTTCTTTTTATTAATTCTATTTTTATATGTTTTAATCTTTATTCAAAATAAATCAGTGTATGAAATTCAAATCACAAAAATAATGGTATATAAAATTAAATACTGAATTCAATTATATCAAATAGTTAATCTCCCTCTTCCTCTCTTTCCCCCCTCCATATAAACACATATATGTATGTACACACAAATATATATACACTTATACACACACACACACATACACACACACACACATATATATATATACACTCATAGATAGATATATAGATATTAACATATGAATATATGTATATATAATTGTATATGCATATATATATAAAGCTATATAACTATATCCTTGCAACTATATATATATATATATATATATATATATATATATATATATAAATCACATGTAACTACATATATATCCCTGCTAAATTTTCTCATCTCATTTTTTACCTTATAATTTCACACTAAAATATGAAAAGGGTAATTTGCAAGACTCTAGTTTATGCTCTCTCTTTAAAACTATTTATTAAAAGCTACCACCACAAAAGTGTCTTCAAAAATCCATAGAATTGAGACAGAGCCAAGCTGGTGGAGTAAAAGCAGGGGCTCACTCAAGCTCTTCCCAAACTCCTCCAAATGAATTTAATTAGCTCTAAAATAAATTTAGAACATCAGCAGGCAAAAAAGATGGAATGAAATAATTTTCTAGCTAAAGACAACCTAGAAGATTAGCAGAAAAGGTCTATTGCACTCAGGGAGACTGGAGAGTGCTGTTAGTGCAGTGACAGCACAGCACTCACCCTGAAAAACAAGGTTTTCTGAATGGGTGGCAGTGGCAGGATTTTAAGTTCCTCTAAACCCACAAGTTCCATGGATGACTTGGAAGATTGCCTAGAAAGTTTGGTGAGGATAGTTCCCCAAAAACCAGGAGCTGGCTTTGGGAGCCACTGAATGCACTATAACTATAGTAGCAATAGCAGCAGCTGCTGCAGCTGCAACAGTGGTGATTCTGGTGGTCTCAGCCCACAAGTAAGGGCCACACAAACAGCTTTATATAAAGAGATTGCAGGGCTTTTTGATGACAATGAGGCACTGTTCTGCTGGTCATACTCAGATCATAACAGTAAAAAAGATCATGATCATAGAAAGCTACGATGGCAGCAAGGAAGATCAAAAAACAGATGATTTAAACTCAGAAGATGATAACAAAGTTAAACTTCCTAAAATCAAGTAAACAAAGAGAAGAAAATAGGAAAATAATTGGGAGTGATGCAAAATGAAATATAAAAAAATAAATTTCTATTCATCTTTTGTGCTTGCATTCTACTATTTTGATGCTAGTGAAACATGTAGACTTCTGAATTCAGAAGTCTCTTCTGTCTCCTTCCCTTTACTTTACACCCCTGATAGTCCAACATGCAGTTTTCTAAGAAAGAAATCCAAAATATAAATAACAATATTTTATAAGTTCAAAATTAATAAAAATTAGAGAATTACACACTGAATTTCCACTCACATATATAAAATTTGCAAAGTTGTAAAAAAAAAAAGGAACATTATAAATGTTGAAAAGGAAAGAAAAAACACACATATTAATATATTATTAATGGAGCTGTGGTATTGGTCTATCCCTTCTGGCAAAATATTTGACATTGTCCTGATCATTGTAGAATTGTTCATGACATTTTACAGTGATAAAAATAATAGGTCTATGGTCCAAAGAGATAAAAGAAATAATAATTTTAAAAAATCGGTTATGTTCAAAATTGTTTATACCTTTCTTTATTGTGATGTAAAGTGTAATGGGCTGAGGCTTGAGTTGATGCACTGAGGTCCCAAGCACATGAGGCTAAATAGTAATTGGACCATACTCTATTAATATATAAGCTTGGAGAAAGAATGGCCCCACTCACTCTTTGTGCAAGTCCTGATGTGTTGTATAGGAAATGACGATTTTGGTGGGTGAAGGCAGGGGAGTGGAAAAGGAAGGGGAAGGAGAGACTGCTTGCATTTGCCATTGCTACAATTTTCTCAGCTCAGATCTCCCTCTGTTAGCTCGCTTCCTGTCGCAGCTGCCCATATTGCTATCGCAATCTTTTTTGCCCATATTGCTATCACAATCCTTATTCATCTCTTCACTTCAATAAAGATTGAAGATTTTTCCCTTAACCTGAATTTCTGACTCCGGCTGATTTTAAATACGCCGTCATTACAGTAAAGGAACTAGACTACAAGCTGTCCTCCTCATTTTGTGGATGAATCTCAGAGGTCAAATAAGTTTTTCAGTCACATAATATAAAGTGTTCGAAAGATAAGTGCAACAACAGTATCAAGTTCAAAATGAAATAAGGAGTTGATTGATAGTTTGTTCTATTTCTTTTTCTGAGATGGGACTGTTTAGGATATTTACTTCTTCCTCTGTTAGTTTGGGCAAGCTATATTTTTGGAGGTATTTTTCTATTTCATTTAAGTTGTCGAATTTATTGGCATAAAGTTGGGCAAAGTAACTCCTAATTATTGCTCTAATTTCCTCTTCGTTAGTGGCGAGTTCTCCCTTTTCATTTTTAAGACTAACAATTTGATTTTCCTCTTTCCTTTTTTTAATCAGATTTACTAAGGGTTTGTCTATTTTGTTGGTTTTTTCATAGAACCAACTCTTAGTTTTATTAATCAATTCAAGAGTTTTTTTACTTTCAATTTTATTGATCTCTCCTTTTATTTTTAGAATTTCAAGTTTAGTGTTTGACTGGGGGGTTTTAATTTGTTCCTTTTCTAGCATTTTTAATTGCAAACCCAATTCATTGATCTTCTCTTTCTCTATTTTATACAAATAGGCCTCTAGAGATATGAAATTTCCCCTTATTACCGCTTTGGCTGCATCCCATACATTTTGGTATGATGTCTCATTATTATCGTTTTCTTGGGTGAAGTTATTAATTAAATCATAATTAATGATTTCACCCAATCATTCTTTAGTATGAGATTATTTAGTTTCCAATTATTTTTTGGTTTACTTCCCCCTGGTTTTTTGTTGAATGTAATTTTCATTGCATCGTGGTCTGAAAAGGATGCATTTACTATTTCTGTAAATAAAGGAACTAGACTACAAGCTGTCCTCCTCATTTTGTGGATGAATCTCAGAGGTCAAATAAGTTTTTCAGTCACATAATATAAAGTGTTTGAAAGATAAGTGCAACAACAGTATCAAGTTCAAAATGAAATAAGGACCACTAAATTTTATATAATGATCTTTGTAGACTTCATATTACCTTAGAAAATTACATGTCAATATCATTCTTATTTCATTTAATTAATTGATTAATTAATTGAATGCTTTCCAATTGTATTAAACATATAATTGGAAAGCATTCAATTAAAAAGCATTCAACTAATCAATTAAATCTACTTAAGCAGTATTTGAATCATCTGTTCTATGGTCTTAGTGATATAAATGTTCTCCAAAGTGATGTAGATGCCAATGTTTCTATGCCTGCCCATACTGTAAAACTATCATGGATATCATGATGTAAATTTACCATTGGAGGCCATACATAATTTGGAGTTTTTCTGTGCTATCTTTTGCTATTGTGAATATACTGATGGAGTATAGAGGGTACCCATTGGTTATCTTTGAATTTTGTCCTATAACAAAATCTTTTCTTTCCATTTATATATTTCTTTGGTGAAACTTTTTAAAACCTTTATGCTTTTTAATGCTTTTGCTCTTCTTCATTAGAATTTTCTCATGCCCACCATATATCTCTCCCTTGTCCTTTGAATGCTTGATTTCAGTTCTCCAAAGATTGCAGTAATGATGTTGAAAAAATAATAAACTAATTGTACCATAATTAACTTTTACATTTATCAAGCTAAAAATTCGCATGAATAATAGAAATGCTTCATTGATAAAATAAATATTAGCCACCTGTTTTGAACAAATGAAAAATTAGGCAAAGAACAAACAGCTACAAAGACAAATAAAACACTACCTATATCCAAAAATAATTTTCATTTCTATAAAGAAATAGATGTAATTATATTCCTGTGATATCATGAAGAATTGGAAGCATGCATGGTGTCAAAGATAGAATATAAAAGATAAAAAAAAATTGTCCAGATAATTGCTTTTTATGATGCAATATTCCAGATAAGTAGGAAAATGTATAATACTCCTGGCATGTTCTTTTTTCATTCAGATCTTTTAGCATTTTGTTAGTAGACAGTCTTAGATGCAAGATAAAACTTAGTAAGTTCTTTGAAGCTTTCATTTTCATTTTTATGAGTGCTAAATTTCTGATTAAATGAAAGGTTATATTTGATTCACACACAATTCATGACATATGTGCTATTGGAACTTCAAATGAGAAATAATATGTCCTTTTCTGCTTGCTTTTATACTATGCAGAATTTCTTTTTGTCCTGTAAGCTGCAAACATTCTCTTACACGACAGATGGATATAATGATATCCATGTCTATTCTTATCTCTTAGTGAAATGTCAGTGGTCTGAGTTTCCCCCACTAAGGACTATCTGTCTAATGGATCTAGGACTATGAGCTATCCTATTTTTGATGACATTTTATTTTTGACTGTTCTGTTTTAAATCTACTTTGAAATAATTAATTTTCTTTAGAAACTCAGTTAAAACAATTATTTTATTACCTTGTTATACTCATAAGCTTTTGTAAGAATTCATTTATTCCTTTAGGGAAATATCAATTTATATAACATATTCTAAACATTTAATTTTAACAATGACATTAATTTGTACAAATGTTTTATATATATATATATAATTTAATCCTTAATGCATTATATGTTTCTATGGGTCTTTATGTGTGCAGGTATAGGACTATGTATATAGTATAAAGCTCATTTAAGTAGATCTAGAAACTAACCTCTTTCATACATTTCTAAATTTAATCAATGCTAAATCTAAATTTTTAAATATGTCTAATTCTCCATTTGTCATCTGAATATTTTCCAGCAATGTTTCTTTCACTGTGATTGATTGGAATCAGCCAATCTCTAATCTAGTAAGACAGTATCTACACTGCAAATCATTAGGGATAAGTTTGATCAAAGGCGAACAAAGGTAATTTTCTTCTAACTAAATTAAATAAAGACATCCAGCCTTCATCCCTTGTTTTGATAACAATAAATTCAAAACTAATTCTATTAGTTTCATGGAACCAAGCTCCTTCTCTGTAAATGGTTTAAATGGGACCATGAAAGTCAAAGTAGGATACTTTCATGACATTATTTCTTAATCTCTAAACACATTTGAGGCCTCAATGTTATATGTTACCAGAATATATATTATGTATTTTAAAGGTGCTTCTAATATGGAATTATTTCATTTTGTTTTCCTAGCTCTTTTATTCTTTTATTTTATTAATGAGTTTAAATTTATTCATATTTATTCTCATACATAATAAACTGGTATTTTTCCTCCATATGATTCTTTTGTCTTAGATCATACTTGAACCTTGAAATTCTAACTCCTCCCATGGATTCCCTCCTTTGCCTTATACTAAGTAATGTTACTTGATTTTAACTTTTTTAAACTTTCTCAATTATCTTGTCTTTTATCTCTTACTATTCCTTTCTTATTCTAGGCTATGTGTCTGTATACTTGCATGAATACTTAGAAATATATATAGATACACATATAAGTATGTGTATATGCATATAAACACATCTGTATATGTATATACATTTACATATGCACACATGTATGTATATGTATTTAGTGAGGCAATTGGGGTTAGGTGACTTCTCCAGGGTCACAGAGAAAGTAAAAATCAAGTGCCTGAATCTGGATTTGAACTTAGGTCCTCCTTACTCCAAGCCTGATGCTCTATTCACTGTACCATCTAGACTATTCTGAAGATTCATTCTAGTTGATGACTTTTATGCTTCTTGAGGAGAGATAATGGAGGGAATAATCATTTATGTAGTCTCTGTTTAAATAGATAGTTCATGGTAAAAAAAGAACATGAACTTGGACACACTCTGTGAAAGCATAGAGAGAAAGTTCTATTGTGCTCCGGTCTATGTGATCACAAAATGTCAGACATTACTGAATGACTGGACAACAAGAGTGTCTACTATGTGTCAGTGTGTTAAGCCCTTGACAAACTCTCACTTGTAGGTCCAAGAAGGTATAGCATGTGTAATGGATACACCCTGATATGGTTGCCTCCCTAGATCTAAACATAGAGGGTCATCTGTAGATCTCAAATGCACTGGTGAGTTAGAGGGATGCCTCCTACAAGTATTTGAAGATTTAATGAAACAGAATGGATGGATATGAATCATTTTCTCTCCAAGGATCATGAAGAAAACGTAAACAGGCATTGTGGAGTACCAAGGTTGTTCACTGCATCCTGAACCATCACCATTCTTCTTGACTTGTCTTGCCACTAGACTTGAATAACAAGGAATGAGGCTGACAAGTTTGTGTACCAATGCTTTACTTAAATCCAATTCACACATAAGTGAAGTCATTATCTTGTGATGTAATTGGTCTTCTTAAAAAATAAAAAGACAAACCACAACATGAAGCAAAATTGTTTATGCTAGAGGGTTTCCACTATGGAATTATTACACTAAGAGTAATAATGTGTGGCAGCAGGGGAATGGACTTCATTATCTCTTTATTTTTTGGTTCACAATTTTCTCTAGTGAGTATGACTGGAGGATAAACAGCATAGTTTTTGACTCGAGCCTGCCAGCAGCTGTCTTAATTACCCCCACAACAGGGAAATCCATAGGTGTAATTATGATATCCTCTCATTAGATCACTTTTGGCTAACTTCCAAACTCATAATGATAATGCTGACATGACTTCAAAATCCTCAAAATTAAGCTTTGGAAGAATAATGAAAGTTTATTTGTATCCTTTACTAAGTTTCATCTTAAAATCTAGCTGAATTTAGGTGAACAGTTCTGAGAAAGTTGCAAAAGACATGAACTGATCCAAAGCAAAAATCACAATGATAGGAAAATACAAAAAAAAAAAAAAAAAGAAATTACAATGATGTAAAACAAGAACAAAAATATAAGGTGCTTTCTTTAGACATGGGGCTCCCAGAAAAGTTACCAAAGTTCTTGAGGTTTTACATTTGAAGGAACCATGAGTCATTCCACAAACATTTATTAAAGGCTATATTCCAGGTAGTATCTTAAGCATTGGAATAAAAAGTAAAGCAAAAAGAGCCCCAGCTTCTAAGAAGCATATATTTTAATTGTGAAGAGAATATATAAATAAGCATATGCAAGATATATAGAATATATGGAATTTAATCTGAAAGGGAAAGTCATTAATATGTGAGAATACCAAGAGAAGCTTCCTATAAAAGATGGGATTTGATCTGAATCTTGAAAGAAGCTAGAGATGCCAGGAGATAGGCTTGAGGCAGAGGATTGCAGGTGTGACATTAAATTGCATTCATAAAGTTATAAAGCTAATGCCATGTAATGGGTTTGTGGATGAGCATTTTCCTAAAGTTAGTAGTATATATATTTGACTTGCTCATTTCTATCTGTGCCATATAATTACAGGTGAAGGCCAAATCTATTTCTTTTTTTGCTTGTGTACTGTGATTAGCATAGTGCTGATGTATTTTTTTAAAAAAAAGTTTCCTGCTTGACCCCATGCAAGTCACTTAACTTCAATTGCCTCACGGAAAAAAAAAAAAAAAAAAAAAAAAAAAGTTCCGAAAATATGACAAAATCTTATAGAGACATGTTCTCAAAGGTGACAACAGAATAGAAATTCTGAAATGGATAGCTCAGAAGATAATGACTCAGATAACAAAGAAGCTGGAAGTTAACATTCTCCAAGAAGTAATAGTAGATCCCTAGAATCAACTCATAAGTAGAGGGATTCCCATGCCCAGAAGTTGTTTTTTCTAGATTTTTAGAACAGTGCCCAGTATCTAAAAGATGTCTAAAGTACTTAAAGTGCCCAGTATCTAAATTAGAAAGGCCCAGTATCTATTGAAGTTCAGCACAGTACCTGGCACAAGATACTTTAATAAACATGTGTTAATTTGTTGATTTGTTGTCTATATTAAATTACTCTAATTGTGAAGTACTCCAAGTGACAGATCATAACTATAGAGCCAAGAGATTGTAAAAGCATTTTTATGTGTGCTATTTGTCATATATTGTTAAAATTCATAATAATCAATTCTGGGCCATCCATAATCTCAGAGAATGATGATTTCCATCATTAATTTATTATTAATTTATTAATTAATTCCATCTTAATCAGCCAAGGCACTTCAACTAAAAAGTCAAATACTCATTTATTAAGTAGACAGCACTAATTGCTGGACTACATGTAACATTTTATGTATATGAGCATTACATAGATCCAAGAATGTAGTGTGTGATACTTGTTTCACTATGCAATGTACTATTGATTTCACATTATAATTTGTTTTAAAATGTGTGTGTATCTATACATGTAAATGTTATCAATCTCTGTGAATGGAATGATATGTTCATGTGCTACATTTTCTGCTTATTATCTATTTACATAGTTACTTATTCAACTTTGTGGTTAGATTTTATAAAGAAAAAAAACAAATTTTATCAACATATATAAATATGAAATGAATTCAAAATGGATGATTGATCTTCAGATATAAAAAAAAAACCCAGGAACAAAATTTTTTTTTTTTAAAGATGAAGATGGGGGAAATAATAACTGAATAA